>NC_035168.2:6700719-7011430 GCF_001659605.2 Manihot esculenta | reverse complement strand
CCGATCATGATCATGTACTACTGCCACCGAAACACCAATATTAGCTTTGGAATCGGTAGCTATGACAAAATTAATCTTCATAAAACATTGCAACAATGGGTCCAACTTTCTACCATCTGAGTTGGAATGTGCTTCTGAAAAGTATTAGTACCATAGGCTTGGCATAAATTGTCAAGGGATCTAATTGCCATCAGAACTACAACTTCTACTGGTTTTGATCTTGCAAAAGACAAAAATGGTTATTTCAATCCTTCCTTTTGCACCCAAAAATAGGCTAATAGGTTTAAAGAGAGTTGTGCTTGAATCAAACAAAAAGACTTTCCTCCCTACCCTTATACATTATCTCTTTATTTTTCTCATTCAACTATTTATTAAATTTTAAAATTTAACAAATTATAAAGTCCAAAATAAATCTCACATCTCTGATTCCCAAAAGAGTAGCAAAATGGGCCTTATTGGCAAGAGCCATTGAACTTGGTCTTTAGTCAAACATAATCCAATACTTTATAGGCCTTCCAGGGACCTGAAGGCCTTGGATCATAGCCTATCAAATAGCTTAGGCCTCAGGTCTTGGCCCAAGTCCATTTTTTATTTTTCTTAAGCACTTCTAATCTAATATTTCACTCCTATATTCACTTGACACAGCTTTTAATTAATTTTTCAACTCTTATGAATGTCCTTCAACGATCTCAGGATGCCTCTAAAATCCATTAGTTTATTATCATAGCCTCTTTACTATAGGCCTGATTATGGGCCGATTCTGGTTTGGAACTAGCGGTTTTGATTTAGTTTTTAGTAGTTATGGTTACAGATATTTATAATTATAATTCCAATTTGAAAATTTTAAAAATAAAAATTTAGATAAATTTAAATAAAAAGTAAAAAAAATATTAAATACTATTGAATTGATAATTGAATAAATAAGTAAATTGTATAAAATGTGTCCATTTTTATAATATAAAAATAAAATAATAATAGGTATAATATAAAAAAAATAGTACATTTAAATATAAATAATATTTTTTTACAAGTAAAAAAAATAATTTTAACTAAATTTTTGATAATCTAAGTTGTCTATTTATCAATTTTAAGTAGTAAAATTTTATAAATGATTTATTTTAGAATTTTCAAATCAAACTAAAATTAAATTGAATTGTTATTTCAAACCGGTTAATTTCGATCTGATTTAGTTTAGAAAAATAACTAAAAATTAATTCAATTCTAATCGATTGTGCAATTCAGTTTCAGTTTACCTCATGGTCCGAACAGGACCATGGCCAGGTCTACTTTACTTTTCTAAATATGCACAATGCTTGAGATTGAATTAAATAAATGGTATATTTTAGTAGTTTGCACTTACTACACCTACCAGCTTATTCTTTCTCTCAACGGTATAAATTTTTGCAAGTAAATAACAATATGGAGCAGCAGTCGTCCAAATCTCTACTGATAATTAAATATTTATATTCTCTAAATAAAAATTATTTTGTAAATAAAATCAACGAGTATTAATCGCACAAAACTTTATAATAAAACTATACCTTTTCATTCCAAGCAAGGAAGAGAGTAAAAATCGGCTTTAATAAAATAATTTAAGAAAGAACGAAAATAATTAAATAAAAAAAATAATTAATAATAAGAATTCAATCGAAAATAATCCAAATTAATAGGTTTTATTAATCGATGATTGGTATTAAAAGATAAATTTTTTAATATTTTATAATTTTATTAAAGTGTTTAAACAAATGAATTTCACTAATTTTTTTTAATATTATATTAATTAGCACAGTATTAAAATAATTTCTAGTTAATTGATAATCCTGAAAAACGAGTAGATTTAATCTATTGACATTTATAATAGAAGAATTCAAACTTAATTAATAATTTACAAAAAAAATAATTTAAATAAAATTATTTTATTTTTTAATATAAATTACTATATTAATTGCTATTTACATCAATCCAATTAAATAATTACATGTTTAATTGAATTTATTAGCAAATTAATGTCTAAATAAGATATTCAATAAACCTCTTGAATATCTAGAAAGACAGTAATGAAAATAAAATTTCTCTAAAAATCAAAAAAATGAAAATAAAAAATAAAAATAAAAATAAAGTGAGTTTGGATCTCGCAAATTGATGAAAAACCTCAACTACATTAACTTTTAACTGAATAAAAAGAGTTTTAGCTTTAATGGCAAATATGCTTATGATCATAAAAAACTCTTTAATGGCAAATATGCTTATGATCATAATTTTTTAGAGACAAGAATTTAACTAATGGTAGAAAATGTCAGTTAAAGTGGTACTTTTAGAGCCAATCAAAATGGACAATGCACGAAATTGTTTATCTACCCCACAAATATAAGTCCACCAGGCATCGAAGATGAAAATGTGGGTATGATATTACACTGCAAAATCATGTGTTCCATCTAGTATTTCAGAAAATTATTTTGCCAATTTCAAAGGTATTCAAGATCTCTGTATGATACCTTTTAAAGGCATTATTTCAATAACTGAGCACGTAGAGCTCCCTAATCATACTCAGGATGTCTCATCATGTTTGGCCATCAACAGGTAAATCAGTTATAATTTAAATATTTTGCAATGTACTGGTTACTTCAACAACAGTTAGGTGAAATGTGTAACGACCTGAAATCGGACTGCCACCGGCACTAGGATCCAGATCGACTTAAGGTCGCCGGGACCCGTAGTAAACCTAACATACAACCTTATACACCTGATAAATCCCATACATGATCATACCTTTACATAAAAATTTAAACTTTTTCATTCTCCAAGCTCAATCTGTGCATACACTAAAACTGAATACATAAAACTCTCATACTAGAGCCCTCATCAAATGTTCTAGTTGGATTAACATAACATATGCCAAGCTTAGTTTAACATAATTTAACATTAAAACATTAACAAAAGATCATGTATAACCGGGGATTCTCATACACTAGGGCTAAGCACAACACTAATCCTCAATACATTGTTCTACACTATAATACATTACATCATTTTACAGTTCATGTCCACACTAACTGTAACAGCCCGGAAATCCGGACCGCTACCGGCGCTAGGATCCAGGTCGGCGTAAGGCCGCCGGGACCCGTAGCAAGCCTAACATATAACCTGTAAACCTGTAAATCCCATACATGATCAAACAAACTCAAAAGAATCTGTAAACCTTCTCATATATCAACCAAGCTCAACCTGTACATTACATAATCATAAACATAAACCACCACTGGAGTCCTCATCAATGCTCCAATGGGGTATCTCATCATACATTGAGCTTGGACCGTCATGAACATCATAAACATATCTATAGATCATGTATCAAAAGGGACAACAATACCCATAGGGTCAAGCACAACTATAACCTCAATATATCTCATTACATAACATGCTATAATCTTTTACATTACATCATAGTACAATTGTCATGTCCACAACCTAACTATTACATAAACATCCTTCAAAACTCTGGCTAACCTCCTGGTCTACCCTGTACCTGCACATCTGGGGTTAGGGGAGAGGGGTGAGCTACAAAGCCCAGTGAGCAGAATAGAGAAAACATATATTAAAATTTCATGCTTACATGAAATGCAACACATCACAAACATATCACATAAGGATGGTATTGTCACCTCTAGTCCTCTACATTCCAAAATGCCGGGACGTAGAATGGGTACAACCGGACTTCCTCTTACTATAACATAACATAACATTCCAATATGCCAAGGACGTAGAATGGGTACAACCTGGTCTTTCTCTTACTCTGGCCGGGACGTAGAATGGGTACAACCTGGTCTTTCTCTTACTCTGGCCGGGACGTAGAATGGGTACAACCGGCAACCATACCATAACATGCCTTATCATAACATATCAAGGACTAAAGGATCATTCAATGCCCATCCACAACATCATCAAGTATGCAATGCAACATATTCGTGGAATCTAATGCAAACAACCTAAAGTATCACATGGCATTCATGATGCATGGGTCATGCTCAAAATTCATATTTCATTGATTTAAACTTAAGGTTTATTCCACTCACCTCTGGCTAGCTCTGACAAACTCTATAGCAGCTGGCTCACTGCGGGGGTCCTCGGTTCCTCGGGTCCGAACCTACACAGGTGGACTCCAATGAGGGACCAAACATACATAAACATAACTCTAATATACTCCCCAAAAACCCCCTAAAACATCATGAAATAATCATAGAAATACATGCATGAAATGGCTGAACAGGGCACTTTCGGCGGCAGGTTCGGCGGCCGAAAGTCCCTCCAGAGCCGAAAGTCAGGCACTTTCGGCGGCACCTTCGGCGGCCGAAAGTCCCAGACAGATCCGAAAGTCCTCTTTCGGGGGCAAGCTTCGGCAGCCGAAAGTTGCCTCCACAAGAGGGTTCGGCGGCCGAAAGTCCCTTCGGCGGCCGAACCTGAGCTTCTCCCTAATGGCAGAAACTCAACTCTCCTATGCACATTTCGCCTCCCAAGCTCAAATCATGCATACCACTCGACCAAAACATGCATACAAGCTCCTAGGGGCCTCAAACAAACATATACCCCAACTACAACACTTCAAACATACTCAAACATGCCACATTGTTCACAAATCACATAAAACCTAACATAGCTCAACTAACTTAAACATGCATTTCTACCCCATAAAACTTCATAAAACTTATTTAAAACATACTATGAGATTAAGATCAGCTCTTACCTCTTGAAGATCGAGAGAGAGACGACCCAAACTCGGAGATCCAAGGAAATGAGCTCCTGAGTTTCCAAAGCTCCAAAACTTGTTTTAAAAGCTCAAAACTTGCAATGTGAGGTTAAAACTCAAGAAAAATGGAGGAGATTTGAAGAAAGAACACAAGATTTGGGGAGAGGGAGGTCGGAAGCTAGCTGTGGCCGAAAATGGGAGAAAGCTCGCCCATTTCGGCTAAGTGCCCCTTTTATAGGTGGCTGGCCAGGCCACGTTCGGGGGCCGAAAGTGCCTCCGCATGCATGCCATGTTCGGCGGCCGAACTTGAGTTTCGGCGGCCGAACCTAGACTTCCCTCACTCATGCTTTCGGGGGCCTAACGTGCCTCCAAAACACATGCATGTTCGGCGGCTGAACTTGACTTTCGGCGGCCGAACCTGGGTTTTCCTCCAAAGATTTTTCATGCAAAAACTCATTTAATCTCATACTTAAAACCATTAAAAACATGAAAACATTTCATAAAACATGCTTTTACCCTTCTAGAGGTTTCCGACATCCGAGATTCCACCGGACGGTAGGAAATTCCGATACCGGAGTCTAGTCGGGTATTACATTCTCCCCCCCTTAAGAACATTCGTCCCCGAATGTTCCTTAACTAGGACATGCATAACATAAAACATAACATACATACATAACATATAGACACATAGAGATCTAACCTTAAAAGAGATGAGGGTACTGCTGGAGCATGGACTCCCGTGTCTCCCAGGTGCATTCTTCTATATTGTGGTGGTTCCACAGGACTTTCACCATCGGGATTTCCTTGTTTCTTAGCTTTCTGATCTGAGTGTCAAGAATCCGCACTGGCTGCTCTACATAGGTGAGATCCTCTTGGATCTCTACATCAGGCTCATTAAGAACCTTGCCCGGATCTGACACAAATTTCCTCAACATAGAAACATGGAAAACCGGATGGATTCTTTCCATTGAAGCAGGCAAATCTAGCTTGTACGACACATTCCCAATCTTTTGCAAGATTTCAAAGGGTCCGATGTATCGCGGGGCTAGTTTACCTTTCTTCCCAAAGCGAACCACTCCTTTCATTGGAGACACCTTAAGCAATACCAGATCCCCCTCCTGAAACTCTACCTGTCTTCTGCGGATGTCTGCATAACTCTTCTGTCTGCTTGCAGCAGTCTTGATTCTCTCTCTGATTATGGGTACCACCCTGCTGGTGATCTCTACTAGTTCAGGCCCTGCCAAGGCCTTTTCTCCAACTTCCTCCCAGCAAACAGGTGATCTGCACTTCCTCCCATATAAAGCTTCATATGGAGCCATCCCGATGCTAGCATGATGGTTGTTATTGTAGGCAAACTCCACCAAAGGTAGATACTGCCTCCAAGAACCGCCAAAGTCCAGCACACACATTCTAAGCATATCCTCGATAGTCTGGATGGTCCTTTCTGACTGTCCGTCAGTCTGGGGGTGGAAGGCAGTGCTGAAATCCAACCTAGTACCCATGGCATTCTGCAGACTCCGCCAAAACCTAGAGGTGAACTGGGGCCCTCTATCTGACACTATTGAAACAGGAACCCCATGCAGCCTGACAATCTCATCCACATATACCTGCGCCAACTTGTCCACAGAGTAGCCACTCCTGACAGGAATGAAGTGAGCAGATTTGGTGAGTCTGTCCACAATCACCCATATGGAGTCCAATCTGTTGGACGTCGCCGGTAACCCCACTACGAAGTCCATAGCTATATTCTCCCATTTCCACTCTGGAATAGGTAGCGGGTTAAGCATTCCAGCCGGCTTCTGATGTTCTAGCTTCACCCTCTGACACACTTCGCAGGCTGACACGAACTGTGCCACTTCTTTCTTCATTGCTGGCCACCAATAAACTTTCTTCAGATCTTGGTACATCTTGGTGGCTCCGGGGTGAATGCTGTATCTTGCATTATGAGCCTCTCTCATAATGTCTCCTTTTAGCCCTATGTCATCTGGTACACACAATCGACTCCCATAGCGGAGGATCCCCTTACTGTCAAATCTGAACTCACTGTCTTTGCCTGACTGAACAGTCCTGGCAATCTTCACTAACTCTGGGTCCTCATCCTGTTTCTGAGCCACCTGCTCCAGAAACACGGGTGTCACTTTCATCTGGGCCACTAACGCACCTGTACCAGACAACTCCAACTGTAGACCTTCATCAATGAGCTTGTAAAACTCCTTCACCACTGGTCTCCTCTCTGCCGTGATGTGGGATAGACTGCCTAGTGACTTCCGGCTTAGGGCGTCTGCCACGACATTTGCCTTACCCGGATGATACTGAATCTTGCAATCATAGTCACTCAGCAGCTCTACCCATCTCCTCTGTCTCAAGTTCAAATCTCTTTGACTCAGGATGTACTGCAGGCTCTTATGATCTGTAAAGATCTCACATTTTACCCCATAGAGGTAGTGCCTCCACATCTTGAGTGCAAAGATTACTGCTGCCATCTCAAGGTCATGTGTGGGGTAATTCAACTCATGCTTCTTCAGTTGCCTAGAAGCATAAGCAATCACCCTCTCATTCTGCATCAGTACACAACCCAGTCCCACACGGGACGCATCACAAAAGACTGTAAAGTCCTCATCACTAGATGGCAGAGCTAAAACTGGTGCTGAAGTCAGCCTCTTCTTAAGCTCTTCAAAACTCTCTTCGCACTGGTCGGTCCACAGAAACTTCTGATTCTTCCTGGTTAGTCTGGTCAGAGGAGCTGCTATTTTCGAGAAGTCCTGAACGAACCTCCTGTAGTAACCTGCCAAACCCAAGAAACTCCTGATCTCCGTCACTGAAGTGGGTCTAGGCCAGTTAATCACAGCCTCTATCTTCTTGGGGTCTACTTCAATTCCGTTCTCTGACACTACATGCCCCAAGAATGAGATGCTCCTCAACCAGAACTCACACTTGGAGAACTTGGCATACAAGCCATGTTCCCTCAATGTCTGTAGAACTATCCTCAGATGATGGGCATGCTCCTCTGCATTCCTGGAATACACTAAGATATCATCTATGAAGACAATAACAAAGTGATCCAGGTATTGTCTAAACACTCTGTTCATGAGGTCCATGAATGCTGCAGGGGCGTTGGTTAACCCGAACGGCATCACAAGGAACTCATAGTGCCCATATCTGGTCCTGAAAGCTGTCTTTGGTACATCCTCTTCTCTGATCCTCAGTTGATGGTACCCTGATCTCAGATCTATCTTGGAGAAACAACCCGCTCCTGCTAGCTGGTCGAATAGATCGTCGATCCTTGGCAATGGGTACTTATTCTTGGTAGTGACTTTGTTCAACTGCCTGTAGTCAATACAAAGCCTAAGGGACCCATCCTTCTTTTTCACAAATAGCACTGGAGCACCCCAAGGTGAGGTACTCGGTCGGATGAAGCCCTTGTCTACCAGCTCTTGCAACTGTTCTTTCAACTCTTTCAACTCAGCTGGGGCCATCCTGTAGGGAGGGATAGAGATCGGTCTAGTTCCAGGCATCAATTCAATCTCGAACTCTATCTCCCTGGCAGGTGGTAAACCTGGCAGTTCGTCTGGGAAAACATCTAAGAATTCTCTGACCACTGGCACTGAGGCGGGCTCTCTAACCTGACTGTCTAGCTCTCTGACATGAGCTAGAAAACCCTGACATCCCCTCCTAAGCAACCTGCGAGCCTGAAGAGCTGATATCAGACCTCTAGGTGTGCCCCTTTTGTCTCCTCTGAAGACAACCTCTGACCCATCCTGACATCTGAACTTAACTACCTTGTCCCTGCAGTCCAAGGTAGCACCATGGGTAGATAGCCAATCCATCCCTAGAATGACGTCAAAGTCTGTCAAATCTAGAACCACAAGGTCGGCGGACAAGCATCTTCCCTCTACAAAAATTGGACTACATTGGCAGACTGACTCTGCAATTGACGGGTCACACTTGGGTCCACTGACCCATAGGGGACACTCTAACTCAGAGACCATCAACCCTAACCTCTGAACGGCTCTCGGAGCAATAAAAGAATGAGATGCACCCGGGTCCATTAATGCATACACATCAGAACACCCAATGACGAGATTACCTGACACCACGGTGTTGGATGTGTTAGCCTCCTGCTGTGTCATGGTGAAGATCCTTGCTGGAGCTGACGGACCCTTACCTCTGAACCCTGCTGAAGAAGAGGCTGATCCTCTCCCTCTGCCTCTGCCACTGGCCTGTGTAGCAGCTGGAGCTACTGGCTGCGCCACACTACCTGATGCTGTCTGCTGAGGTTGTGCTGTATGAACTGCCTTAGGACACTCCCGTGACATATGTCCCTCTCGCCCACATCTGTAGCAGGCTGTTGTCCCAAACCGGCACACCCCCCAGTGTTGCCTACCACATTTTGTACAAACAGCGTTATCTGCACCAGAGCTCGAACCACTTCCTAATCCCAGACTTGATTTAATCTTGCTCCAAAACTTATTCTTCTTTGATTTCCTGGTGGTGTTACTCCACTTCTTACTGCTTGAACTCAGAGAAGAGGGGTCTATCTTTCCCCCACTTGGGGTCTTGAACCCAGAAGGCTGTGCCACTGACTGCTTGACTTTTCCCTCGATGATAGCACTAGCCTCCATCCTCCTGGCCATATCCACTATGGCGTGGACACTCTCTCTCTCTGCTGACTGTATCAAGGAGGAATACCTGGAATGGAGCTTCATGATATACCTCCTTGACTTCTTCTGGTCTGTGTCCAAGTTCTGCCCAGCAAATGGCAGCAACTCCATAAACTTGTCAGTATATTCATCTACACTCATTTCATCTGTTTGCCTCAACTGTTCAAATTCAATCATCTTCAGCTCTCTGGAGCTTTCAGGGAAAGCCCATCCCACAAACTCGTTGGCAAACTCCTCCCAAGACATACTGTCCACCCTAGGGTTCACATAGTTCTTGAACCATTCACGGGCCTTTTTACATTTTAATGTGAACCCAGCCATCTGAATGGCTCTACTGTCATCCGCCCCTATCTCATCTGTTATCACCTTGACTCTCTCAAGGTAAACAAACGGGTCATCACCAGTTTCAAACTGTGGGGCACCCAACTTCATGTAGTCGGTCATCTTAACCTTGCCCCCTCCAGATGAGCTAGGTTGAGGTATTTTGGTTTCTGGGACAGTAGGTGCTGCTGGTGGTGGAGAAGGTGCAGCATCCCCCGGGGTAGGGTGTGCTGTACCTGGGTAATATGGTGGAGGTGGGTACATAGGGTACTGTGAGTATGGTGGGTAGTATGGTGGGTATGGCATCTGAGAGTGATAAGGGTTAAAACTGGGGTAATCCGATGTACCTCCCATCGAATACCCGGGGCTATGAGAAAAGGGTGGGTAGTAAGGTGGCTGAACAAATCCCGAGGCCTGAGTGCCTCCTTGGGACTCTCCCACTCCCTCTTCCGACATACTCACTCCAAGACTGCTGTCCCTCCTCTGATCCACATCCATCTGATCCCCCAACTCCTCTGACATACCGCCCTGTACTGTTCCTCTTACTGATCTGCTTCTACCCAGATCCAAAGACCTTCTAGGGTCTCTCACTGCTCTTTCTCTGCTAGACCTACTAGACATTGCCCTAGGCAATGCTGGACGACGGGCATCAATGCCCTCGTCCTGAGGTGGCACTCCAGTCAATCTTGCGGATCGACGAGTTCCTCTCATCCTGTTTTCTGAAAGACAGCACACATGGCACAAACATTAGCATCGTATGGTTCATGTGAAAACACATGAACCTGCATCATAAACATAGCATACATATCATAGCATCAATGCACATGTATATAATCATAGCATCAATGCACATGTATATAATCATGGCATTTCACGTCATCATACAAGACAGGACTCTACATCCTATCCTAGTGGACATGATCCCTCCAATTGTGCTTGACCTCCTATAACCTCTATGAGCCCAACACTCTAGGTCCGACCATATGAACCTAGGCTGCTCTGATACCACTCTGTAACAGCCCAGAAATCCGGACCGCTACCGGCGCTAGGATCCAGGTCGGCGTAAGGCCGCCGGGACCCGTAGCAAGCCTAACATATAACCTGTAAACCTGTAAATCCCATACATGATCAAACAAACTCAAAAGAATCTGTAAACCTTCTCATATATCAACCAAGCTCAACCTGTACATTACATAATCATAAACATAAATCACCACTGGAGTCCTCATCAATGCTCCAATGGGGTATCTCATCATACATTGAGCTTGGACCGTCATGAACATCATAAACATATCTATAGATCATGTATCAAAAGGGACAACAATACCCATAGGGTCAAGCACAACTATAACCTCAATATATCTCATTACATAACATGCTATAATCTTTTACATTACATCATAGTACAATTGTCATGTCCACAACCTAACTATTACATAAACATCCTTCAAAACTCTGGCTAACCTCCTGGTCTATCCTGTACCTGCACATCTGGGGTTAGGGGAGAGGGGTGAGCTACAAAGCCCAGTGAGCAGAATAGAGAAAACATATATTAAAATTTCATGCTTACATGAAATGCAACACATCACAAACATATCACATAAGGATGGTATTGTCACCTCTAGTCCTCTACATTCCAAAATGCCGGGACGTAGAATGGGTACAACCGGACTTCCTCTTACTATAACATAACATAACATTCCAATATGCCAGGGACGTAGAATGGGTACAACCTGGTCTTTCTCTTACTCTGGCCGGGACGTAGAATGGGTACAACCGGCAACCATACCATAACATGCCTTATCATAACATATCAAGGACTAAAGGATCATTCAATGCCCATCCACAACATCATCAAGTATGCAATGCAACATATTCGTGGAATCTAATGCAAACAACCTAAAGTATCACATGGCATTCATGATGCATGGGTCATGCTCAAAATTCATATTTCATTGATTTAAACTTAAGGTTTATTCCACTCACCTCTGGCTAGCTCTGACAAACTCTATAGCAGCTGGCTCACTGCGGGGGTCCTCGGTTCCTCGGGTCCGAACCTACACAGGTGGACTCCAATGAGGGACCAAACATACATAAACATAACTCTAATATACTCCCCAAAAACCCCCTAAAACATCATGAAATAATCATAGAAATACATGCATGAAATGGCTGAACAGGGCACTTTCGGCGGCAGGTTCGGCGGCCGAAAGTCCCTCCAGAGCCGAAAGTCAGGCACTTTCGGCGGCACCTTCGGCGGCCAAAAGTCCCAGACAGATCCGAAAGTCCTCTTTCGGGGGCAAGCTTCGGCAGCCGAAAGCTGCCTCCACAAGAGGGTTCGGCGGCCGAAAGTCCCTTCGGCGGCCGAACCTGAGCTTCTCCCGAATGGCAGAAACTCAGCTCTCCTATGCACATTTCGCCTCCCAAGCTCAAATCATGCATACCACTCGACCAAAACATGCATACAAGCTCCTAGGGGCCTCAAACAAACATATACCCCAACTACAACACTTCAAACATACTCAAACATGCCACATTGTTCACAAATCACATAAAACCTAACATAGCTCAACTAATCTCATACTTAAAACCATTAAAAACATGAAAACATTTCATAAAACATGCTTTTACCCTTCTAGAGGTTTCCGACATCCGAGATTCCACCGGACGGTAGGAAATTCCGATACCGGAGTCTAGTCGGGTATTACACTAACTATTACATAGACATAGCTTCAACCTGGAAGACTCCCCGGTCTATCCCGAACCTGCAAACCTGGGGGTTAAGGGAAAGGGGTGAGTTACTAGAGCCCAGTGAGCAGAATAGTAAAATATTATATTAAAATTCATGCTTTCATGAAATGCATCACATCACAAACAAATCACATCAAGGATGGACTTGTCACCAATAGTCCTCTACATAATCCAATCATGCCAGGGGCGTAGTGCAGGCCACACCTGGTCTTTCTCTTATACATAACATATCATACATATCCAATCGTGCCGAGGGCGTAGTGCAGGCCACACCCGGACTTTCTCTTACATTGTGCCAGGGGCGTAGTGCAGGCCACACCTGGACTTCCATATCATATCATATCATATCTCATCATATCGAGGACTAATGGGTCATCCAACATCCATCCACATCAACATCATAATATGCAATGCAACATATTCGTGGATTCTAATGCAAACAACCTAGTAAATAACATGGTATTCATGATGCATGAACATGCTCAAAACTGATTGAATTTGATACATAAAGATTCATTCTACTCACCTCAGGCTGACTCTGAAGCAGCTAGCTCACTGCTGGGGTCCTCGGTTCCTCGGGTCCGAACCTACACAGGTGGACTCAAAATGAGGGACCAAACATACACTATCATAACTCTAAACTACTCCCCAAAAACCCCCCTAAAACACCCTAAAACAATCATAGAAAATGTGCAAAGGAAGGCTGAACAGGGCACTTTCGGCGGCAGGTTCAGCGGCCGAAAGTCCCTCCAGAGCCGAAACTCAGTCACTTTCGGCGGCACCTTCGGCGGCCGAAAGTCCCTTCCAGAGACGAAACTCATGCACCTTCGGCGGCACCTTCGGCGGCCGAAACTCCCCTCCAGAGCCGAAAGTCCAACTTTCAGGGGCAGGGTTCGGCAGCCAAAAGCTTGCCTCCATAGGCAGGTTCGGCGGCCGAAAGTGCCTTCGGCTGTCGAACCTGAGTTCTTCCAGAAGTGGCAAAACTCAGCCTTTATGCACATTTTGCCTCCCAAACCTTCCAAACTCAAGCACAACACTCCCAGACATGCATAAGCACATTCATAAGCATATAGGGGTGTTAAGTTCTATTTTATAAGAAGCTTGCTATACTGCTACGGAGGATATCAATCAAAAAATTATACAACTCATTGTTTCTCAATATTTCCTTGTCTTTTCTTTAAAGTTTTGACTGGGACCTATCAATTGGTATCAGAGCTTCCTTTTCCCTTCCTAAATTATTTATTTATTTTTTTCCTCTTTCCCCTTTCTTTGCCTCATGGCATCAAACAAGGAACGAATTGAAAATCTGGAGGCTGCTGTGGAAACACTTAATGACACCATGGGTAAGCTCCAAACTACTGTTAGCAATTTAGACAAGGGGCTTTCCTCGAAGTTACAGCAGATTGAAGCGGCCATCACAAGATTTTCTGATATAGCAGTCTCTAATAAAGAGGGAGTTAACAGTGTGGGTGATCATAGCCAAACTAGATCTAACAAGGAGGAGTCACGGGAAGGAGGTAAGCCGATTTTTGCTTCCAAACTCGCAAAAATCGAGTTTCCCAAATTTTATGGCGATGACCCGACAGAATGGATGACCAAAGTCGATCAGTTCTTCGACTACCAGAAAACTGATCCTTCAGAAAAGGTATATTTAGCTTCTTACCATCTCCAGGGGGAAGCAAATCAGTGGTGGAGGTGGCTGCAACGAACGTATCGAGAGGAAGATAAAGAGGTCACCTGGGAGGTTTTTGTTGAAGAACTATGGTCCCGTTTTGGACCTACTGACTGTGACGATTTTGATGAATCCTTATCTAAGATTCGACAGGTTGGTTCACTGAGAGACTACCAGCGCGAATTTGAACGGTTGGGTAACAAAGTGAAGGGGTGGACACAGAAAGCCCTTGTGGGAACATTCATGGGCGGACTCAAAACAGAGATTTCGGACGGGATTCAGATGTTTAAGCCCAAGACGCTTAAAGACGCAATTAATTATGCCCGGATGCGTGATGAACAATTACAGCGGCAGAAAAAACCTTTTCGAACATTTAGTTCGTCGAATCCTCTTTCCCCGACCAAAGATAAGGCTACGCCGCCAGTCAAGCGTCTCTCATGGGAAGAGATGCAAAAGCGACGATCTGCTGGACTCTGCTTTAACTGTGACGCAAAATTCACTCCAGGGCACAGGTGTGCAAAACCTCAGCTACTTCTATTAGATGGTGGTACAGAGGACGACGATGATGAAGGTGAGGATGAACTGGAAATTTCCCTTCATGCTCTCAATGGTTGGTCGACTGCTCAAACTATGCGAGTATGGATAACCATGGGATCAACGGTGATGATTGCTCTCATTGACAGTGGCTCTACCCATAATTTCATCAATGAGAAACTGGCAGAATCCCTTAAATTACCAGCAACTCAAATTAAATGCAGTTGAGTGAAAGTCGCCAATGGAGGTCACCTTCCGTGCACGGTGAAATTTGAACAAACAGCTATTGATGTTCAAGGTATTTCCTTTGATGTTACTTTGTATTCTTTACCTCTGATGGGATTGGATATGGTGTTAGGCATCCAATGGCTCGAACGACTTGGAGATGTGAACTGCAACTGGAAAACCATTACTATGAAATTCAATTGGGGTGGAAGGTATCAATGTCTCAAGGGAATCAACAGTCCACTTATACAACAGTATTCCTCAAAAAAAATGGCGAAGGAATTAAGACAGGGATACTCCATATTTGCAGTTTGTTTTCAGTTACAGCAAGAACTTCCTCCAACGGGGGTTCACCTGGATATGCTTCAGTTGCTCAATCAATATGCAGATATCTATTAGCACCCTACTGAACTGCCACCTGAAAGAGATATCAACCATCGCATTATTTTGAAGGAGGGAACAGACCCTGTTAATGTCCGGCCATACAGGTACGCAAATTTTCAAAAAGCTGAAATTGAGAAACAAGTTCATGACATGCTTAAATTGGGGCTAATTCAGACTAGCACAAGTCCTTTTTCTTCTCCTGTGTTACTAGTAAAGAAAAAAGACGGGTCTTGGCGATTCTGTACAGATTATAGAGCCCTAAACACTGTAACTATAAAAGATAGATTTTCCATACCCACAGTTGATGATATGATAGATGAACTTCATGGGGCTGTCT
Organism: Manihot esculenta; assembly: GCF_001659605.2. NCBI lineage: Eukaryota > Viridiplantae > Streptophyta > Magnoliopsida > Malpighiales > Euphorbiaceae > Manihot > Manihot esculenta. The sequence continues at coordinate 6,995,801 of NC_035168.2, read as the reverse complement.
ACTTTACCAAAATAGACCTTCGGGCAGGGTTCCATCAGGTACGGATCCATCCTGATGACATATATAAAACAACATTTCGTACCCATAACTGCCACTATGAATACCTGGTTATGCCCTTTGGACTGTGTAATGCTTCATCCACTTTTCAAGCTTTAATGAATTCTATTTTTCGACCCTATTTACGTAAATTTGTGCTAGTATTTTTTGATGACATCTTAATTTATAGCCCCAATTGGACCATGCATCTTGAACATGTTAAATTAGCTTTTGAAATATTGCGGCAACATAAATTTTTCATCAAAATCAGTAAATGTGCATTTGGACAGCAACAAATTGAGTATTTGGGGCATATTGTTTCTTCTGAAGGGGTATTGGTGGATTAAGGGAAAATAAAAGCCATGCTTGATTGGCCTACACCTACTAATGTTTCTGATTTACGTGGTTTTTTAGGACTTACTGGCTATTACAAGAAATTTGTCCAAAACTACGGCTTGATTGCTCGGCCTTTGACAGATTTACTTAAGAAAGGAAGATTTGCCTGGTCTAATGATGCTGAACAAGCTTTTTCAAATTTGAAGAAAGCCATGTCCTCTACCCCGACTCTTGCTATGCCAAATTTCAATGATGAGTTTATTATCTCCACAGATGCTTCAGACAAAGGCATTGGGGCAGTTCTATCTCAACAAGGCCGACCAATAGCCTTTATGAGCAAGACTTTGGGAGTTACTAAGCGGTCCTGGTCCACCTATGCTAAGGAGATGTTCGCAATTGTTCATGCAATCCGCACATGGAGACCGTACTTGTTGGGCCGTCGCTTTATTATTCAGACAGATCAGCGGAGCCTTAAGTACTTGTTGGATCAACAAATTATTACCCCTGAGCAGCAGAAGTGGGTTTCAAAATTGTTGGGATATGACTATGAAATCCGGTACAAACCAGGGCGGGAAAATAATGCCGCTGATGCTTTATCCAGAATCGCAGGCAGTCCTAGCCTTGATGCACTTTTTAGCTCGGACACTTCCCTGTGGGACTCACTGCGGCTTGCAGCAACCACTCATCCCTACCTGATTCGGATTGGGAAATTGGCTACGGATGACCCAGGCAAACCTAATCTCTGGCGAGCGGGTTTGATTCTTTATAAGAATCGTGTTGTAATTCCTCCTGACTCAGATTTAATTGTTCAGCTCTTACAGGAATTTCATGATTCCCCCAGTGGTGGTCATTCTGGTGTTTTGCGGACATACAAAAGGATCGCTGCACAATTTTATTGGCCTTCCTTGCCAAAATCTGTTCGTGATTATGTAGCATCCTGCTCAGTTTGCCAAGCCAATAAAACTGCTACCGCTTTTCCAGCTGGACTGCTACAGCCATTGTCGATTCCTCATCAAGTTTGGGATGATATAACAATGGATTTCGTCGAAGGGCTTCCCTCTTCCTATGGTAAAAATGCGGTTCTGGTGGTGGTAGACCGTTTGAGCAAATACGCTCATTTTCTCAGTTTAACTCACCCATTTACTACTAAAACTGTGGCTGAGAAGTTTGTTGATGGATTTGTTAAACTCCATGGCATGCCAAAGACAATTATTAGTGATCGGGATCCTGTTTTCATTAGCCATTTTTGGCGTGAATTTTTCAAACTTTCTGGAACCAAGCTTCACATGAGTTCCTCCTACCATCCTGAAATAGACGGCCAATCCGAAGTTGTTAACAGGTGCCTTGAACAGTATCTACACTGTTTTCCTCCCAGCAACCACGACGATGGAGCCTTTTTCTTCCATGGGCAGAATTCTGGTATAATACTTCTTACCATAGTTCTATTGGAATGTCCCCATTTGTTGCTTTATATGGCAGGGCTCCACCCACCATTCCACGGTATGAAGCAGGCACAACTGCTGTTCAGGAAGCAGATAACATGTTAACCACAAGAGATGAAATCCTTGAACAGCTCAAGCTTAACTTGTCCCGTTTAGTCAACCAGATGAAACAACGGGCTGATAAACACCGGAAGGAAGTTGAATTTCAAGTGGGCGACTGGGTTTACTTGAAATTACAGCCATACCGACAACATTCTATTGCTCGAAGGGCATTTCAAAAGCTGGCCAGTTGCTACTATGGGCCTTATTTGATATTGGCTAAACTTGGCAAAGTCGCTTATCGCTTACAACTTCCTGCGAGTTCCAGAATTCATCCAGTCTTTCACATTTCGTTACTTAAAAAATATATTGGCAAGCAGGGGGAAGTTCCCATTTCAACAAATTTGCCTACATTCAATAATGATGGTGATGTTCTTTTGGAACCATATGGGATTCTTAACACCAGGTGGATTAAACAAGGTTCCCGTTTTGTGGAAGAAAGCCTTGTTCAGTGGAAAGATTTGCCAGTAGAGGACGCTACTTGGGAGAATACTGCTGCTCTGTTTGAGCGTTTCTCTTCTATAAACCTTGAGGACAAGGTTCAAGCTAATGGGGGTAGTATTGATAAGCCCAGAAGGTCCAAGAGGTTGCCTGTGCCAAATAGAAAATATCGGAGTTGACTTCATTGAACTGATTGCTGCTGCTGCTAATTATTTATTAATTATTGAATTATTCTTTTTGTGCTTAGAATAAGTCAGCTACACTATCTGGCTAAAATATTCTTTGCTAATATTTGGGAATATGGGTTGTTAGTAGCGTTGGAATAGGACTAGCTGTTAAGTTCTATTTTATAAGAAGCTTGTTGTACTGCTACGGAGGATATCAATCAAAAAATTATACAACTCATTATTTCTCAATATTTCCTTGTCTTTTCTTTAAAGTTTTGACTGGGACCTATTAAATTGATAATTGAATTAATAAGTAAATGTGTCCATTCGTATAATATAAAAATAAAATAATAATAGGTATAATATAAAAAAATAGTACATTTAAATATAAATAATATTTTTTTACAAGTAAAAAAAAGAATTTTAACTAAATTTTTGATAATCTAAGTTGTCTATTTATCAATTTTAAGTAGTAAAATTTTATAAATGATTTATTTTAGAATTTTCAAATCAAACTAAAATTAAATTGAATTGATATGTCAAACCGGTTAATTTTGATTTGATTTTAATTTTAATTTAATTTAAAAAAATAACTTAAAATTAATCCAATTCTAATCGATTGTGCAATTCAGTTCCAGTTTACCTCATGGTCCGAACAGGACCATGGCTAGGTCTACTTTACTTTTCTAAATATGCACAATGCATGAGATCAATAAAATACAGTGGTCTACCATGAATTAAATAAATGGTATATTTTAGTAGTTTGCACTTACTACACCTACCAGCTTATTCTTTCTCTCAACGATATAAATTTTTGCAAGTAAATAACAATATGGAGCAGCAGTCGTCCAAATCTCTACTGATAATTAAATATTTATATTCTCTAAATAAAAATTATTTTGTAAATAAAATGAACGAATAGTATTCGCACAAAACTTTATAATAAAACTACACCTTTTCATTTTAAGCAAGGAAGAGATTAAAAATCGGTTTTAATAAAATCATTTAAGAAAGAATGAAAATAATTAAATAAAGAAAATAATTAATAATAAGAATTCAATCGAAAGTAATCCAAATTAATAGGTTTTATTAATTGATGATTGGTATTAAAAAATAAGTTTTTTAATTTTTTATTATTTTATTAAAGTGTTTAAACAAACGAATTTCACTAATTTCTTTTAATATTATATTAATTAGCACAGCATTAAAATAATCTCTAGTTAATTGATAATCCTGAAAAACGAGTAGGTTTAATCTATTGACATTTATAATAGAAGAATTCAAACTTAATTAATAATTTATAAAAAAAATAATTTAAATAAAATAATTTTATTTTTTAATATAAATTACTATATTAATTACTATTTACATCAATCCAATTAAATAATTACATGTTTAATTGAATTTATTAGCAAATTAATGTCTAAATAAGATATTCAATAAACCTCTTGAATATCTAGAAAGACAGTAATGAAAATAAAATTTCTCTAAAAATAAAAAAAATGAAAATAAAAAATAAAAATAAAAATAAAAATAAAGTGAGTTTGGATCTCGCAAATTGATGAAAAACTTCAACTATATTAACTTTTAACTGAATAAAAAGAGTTTTAGCTTTAATGGCAAATATGCTTATGATCATAATTTTTTAGAGACAAGGATTAAACTAATGGTAGAAAATGTCAATTAAAGTGGTACTTTTAGAGCCAATCAAAATGGACAATGCACGAAATTGTTTATCTACTCCACAAATATAAGTCCACCAGGCATCGAAGATGAAAATGTGGGTATGATATTACACTGCAAAATCATGTGTTCCATCTAGTATTTCAGAAAATTATTTTGCCAATTTCAAAGGTATTCAAGATCTCTGTATGATACCTTTTAAAGGCATTATTTCAATAACTGAGCACGTAGAGCTCCCTAATCATACTCAAGATGTCTCATCATGTTTGGCCATCAACAAGTAGACCAGTTATAATTTGAATATTTTGCAATGTACTGGTTACTTCAACAACAGTTAGGTGAATGTGTGCGTTTTCAACCTCTAACGCTTAATTAGAGCAGTGGTAAAGGTATGATCACTCTTAATCAACCCCTTAGTTGCAATTCCATAAAAATCTTGATATGGAGTAAGTAGCCTTAAACTTTACGGTAGACTTGGATCGATCCTAATTTTTGTTGTCGACGTCCAATAAAGACCCACGATAGCTTTTCGGAAAGAGAATTTTGAGACGCACAACTTTTAAAAATATGACAAGGTCTTTGTCACAATGTTCAAGACGAAAATTTCATCATTTAGAGGTCAATTTTGCATTTTAATTATTTTTTTAAATATTTTTATAATTTTACATATTAGGGTTTTTTCTATTATAAATAGTCTTTCCTTGACTATTTGAGATACTTTTCAATCTTTCAAAAATTTCAATAAGACTTTTTCGACTTCTAGCCTCTCGTTTTCATTATTTCTTCTTAATCAAATGTTATTGATTAAAACTCCTGCCAGAGTCTAATTAGTCCTATATCAGATTGGTATTAGAGGCAAGTTTGTCCCTAGCAAACAACCAAGAGGCGTGACTTGCTGCAATTGAGGCATCCTTGGCAGAATTGAGGGAGATGATCGGACAGTTAGCCCTATAACAGGGAATCCACCAACCCGCCGCAGCCGAACACCCCCAGCTAGTTCCAAATCCTGTGGCCACTAATCCTGTGGTCGCTAATCCTGTGGTCACTAATTCTGTGCCTAAAAACCCCTAACAGAATTATAAGAAAGGTTACAAGATAAAGATAGACCTTCAAAACTTTTTTGGTTCGTTGGATGTAGAATTTGTTCTTGATTGGTTGGTGGAGGTTGAACGTTTCTTCAAAGTTATGAACGTGGAAGAGGATTAAAAGGTTCCGATTGTGGCCTATAAATTAAAAGGGGTGCAGCAGCCTGATGGAATTCGGTTCAAAATGAACGCTATCGGAGGAGGCTTGAACCCATACGAAACTGGTTGTTGATGAAGCAGATGATTGACAACGGTTCTTGCCTAGTGATCACACTCAGATTTTGTATAACCGGTATCATGAATGTGTACAGGGGAATCAAAGTGGATGAATATACCGAGGAGTTTTTGAGGTTGCAGGCGAGGTGTGAAAACTGTGAGAACGAAGCCCAACAGCTTGCTCATTATCAGAGGGGTCTGAATCATGAAATTCGTTGTATGATGGGAGTAGCTGCGATTTTCACTTTGGCAGATGCCATTAAGATGGTAAAAATGGCAGAAGAGCGTATTGATTGGCAGCCTCGACATCTGTATAACCAGAATTTTAATTATAGAAATTCTGGTTCGACAGGTATGCAGCAGTATAGAGGCAATTACAGCGGGCAACCTTCTAAGGTTGTAAATTCTGGCAATCCTCAGAATACTACGGAAGAAAGGAGAGACAGTAAGGGAAAAGTAGTCGCCATTATAGCAGACAAAGGAGGCAAAACCAATCCTTACCAGAAGCCAACGGGAGATATATGTTATCGCTGCAGGCAACGTGGTCATCGATCGAATAATTGTCCAAAACGTAGAGGAGTTAATAATGATCGTTGATAGGTTAATGTAGTTGAGCAGGTGACTGAATCTGAGGAGGAAGTGGATGATGATGATGGATCTATTACTAGTTCTGAAGATGGAGAGGTCACCTATGTGGTGAAGAAAATCTCATGTTCGACGAAACTAGAGGATGAGATACAAAGAAGGAAGATTTTTCTGGCAAAGTGTCAAGTAGGAGAAGCAATTTGCAGGCTAATTATATATAGCTGTAGTTGTGAGAATCTGATAGCTAAGAAATTGATGGAGAAATTGCAGTTGCCTATACAGCCTTACCCTTCACCATACAAAGTTGGATGGATTAAGGAAGGACCGACAATTGAAGTCGACAGAATCTGCAGCGTGCCTATTTTGATCGATAAACCTTACACTGAATCTGTTAATTGTAATGTTGTGGATATGGATTGTTATGGGATTTTATTAGGTTGTCCTTGGCAGTTCGATGTTGATGCTTTGCATAAGGGGAAGGAGAATTCATACATATTCAAATGGCATCGAAAGAAGATGACTATTATGCCTTCCGGTTCTGTGAAACATTCTAAAATGAAAGGGAAGACTGCTATTATTGTTTCCGTGGGAGTGCAGAGGCTATCAGGCGTAGTTGAAAAATCTGGAGGCACACTGGCTTTATTGGTGAGAGCAAAAGGTGCAATGGAGGATGCACCATCTTTACCGCCACCCGTCAAAGAGCTGTTGAAGGAGTTGCTTAAGATAGTAGAGGAATCCTCCAAGCTTCCACCTCTGTGGGATATTCAACATCAAATTGATCTCATTCCTATATTAAAATTCTAAATCTGCCTTATTACAAGATGAGTCCAAATGAGAGTGAAATTCTTCAAGAACAGGTTGAAGAGTTATTGAAGAAGAGCCATATTCAGGAGAACATTAGCCCTACCTTATTAGTTCCACAGAAAGATGGAACTTGGAGAATGTGCGTGAATAGTAGAGCCATCAATAAAATTACAGTTCAGTATAGGTTTCCTATTCCACGGCTGAATAACATGTTGGATCAGCTATCAAGATCTAGATTTTTCTCTAAGATCGACCTTAAAAGTAGCTACTACCAAGTTTGGATTAAGGAGGGAGATGAATGGAAGACAGCCTTCAAGACTAAGGAAGGCTTGTACGAGTGGCTGGTTATGCCCTTTAGTTTAACGAATGCACCTAGCACGTTCATGCGATTTATGAACTAGGTTTTGCATCCTTTCTTACAGAAATTTGTGGTTGTTTATTTTGATGACATCCTGATTTTTAGTCGTAGCGAAGAAGAACATTTACAGCACCTTCGTCAAGTCATGACAGTCTTGTAAGAAAGTGAGATGGTTATTAATATAAAAAAATGCATCTATATAAAGGAGCGCATTCTATTCCTTGGATTTGTTGTTAGTGCAGAAGGGATACATATTAATGAGAAGAAGGTAGAAGCAATACGGAACTGGCCCTTTCCCAAAACTATTTCTGAAGTTCGCAGCTTTCATGGCCTTGCTACTTTCTATCGACAGTTTATCAGAAATTTCAGTAGCATCGTTGCCCCTATCATAGATTGTTTGAAAAAAGAGAGAGTGTAGAAATTTGCTTGGACTGGCACTGCCAACAAGTGCTTTGAAGAGATTAAAGATAAGCTTACTTCTGCGCCTATTCTTGCTCTACCCGATTTTGATAAACTGTTTGAGGTTGAATGTGATGCTTGTGGAGTTGGAATTAGAGGAGTGTTGTCATAGTCTAAAAGGCCTATTGCTTTCTTTAGTGAGAAATTGAATGAAGTTAAGAAGAAGTGGTCTACTTATGAGTATGAGCTATATGTAGTATTCCAGACTTTTAAAACTTGAGAGCAGTATCTGATGGGGCGGGAGTTTATTATTCACACAGATCATCAATTTTTTTATTCACTTTAAAACTAAAAAACATGTGAATAAGATGCATGCTCGATGGGTAGCTTATGTTGGAACTTTTCATTATGTTATAAAACATAAGGTTGGTCATAGTAATAAGGTGGCAAACGTTTTGAGTAGGAGGGCTGCTCTGTTGATTACAGTTAATCAAGAGGTTGTGGGTTTTGAATTTTTGAAGGATTTGTATGTTGCAAATTATGATTTTGCTGATATATGGGCAAAGGTCCGGGCTCGCGAGCCTGCTGATGGGTTTTTGATACATGATGACTTTCTTTTTAAGGAGAATAGGTTATACATTTCTCGATCTTCTCTGCGAGAAAAACTGATTTGAGAGGTCCATGGAGGAGGTTTGAGTGGTCATTTGGGGTGTGACAAAACTATTGCTGGTTTGGAGGAGCGTTTTTACTGGCCACAATTGAAAAAGGATACGGTCAGATGGTCTAGAAGTGCTCAGTTTGTCAAACTCAGAAGGGTCATGCGCAGAATACAGACTTATACACTCTATTGCCTATTCCAAAATATCATTGGGAGGACTTATCTATAGATTTTGTTCTTGGTCTTCTTTGTACTCAACGTGGATCTGATTTCATTTTTTGTTATTGTTGACAGGTTCTCCAAAATGGTGCATTTCATTCCTTGCAAGAAAACTAATGATGCTTCTCATGTTGCAAAACTGTTTTTCCAGGAGCTTGTTAAACTAAAAAACATGTGAATAAGATGCACGCTCGATGGGTAGCTTATTTTGGAACTTTTCATTATGTTATAAAATATAAGGCTGGTCATAGTAATAAGGTGGCAAACATTTTGAGTAGGAGGGCTGCTCTGTTGATTACAGTTAATCAAGAGGTTGTGGGTTTTGAATTTCTGAAGGATTTGTATGTTGCAAATTATGATTTTGCCGATATATGGGTAAAGGTCCAGGCTCGTGAGCCTGCTGATGGGTTTTTGATACATGATGACTTTCTTTTTAAGGAGAATAGGTTATACATTTCTCGATCTTCTCTGCGAGAAAAACTAATTTGAGAGGTCCATGGAGGAGGTTTAAGTGGTCATTTGGGGCGTGATAAGACTATTGCTGGTTTGGATGAGCGTTTTTACTGGCCACAATTGAAAAATGATACAGATCAAATGGTCCAGAAGTGCCCAGTTTGTCAAACTCAGAAGGGTCATTCGCAGAATACAGACTTATACACTCTATTTCCTATTCCAAAATATCATTGGGAGGACTTATCTATAGATTTTGTTCTTGGTCTTCTATGTACTCAACGTGGATCTGATTCCATTTTTTGTTATTATTGACAGGTTCTCCAAAATGGCGCATTTCATTCCTTACAAGAAAACTAATGATACTTCTCATGTTGCAAAACTATTTTTTCAGGAGCTTGTTCGCTTATATAGTATTTCTAAGACCATTACTTTTGACAGAGATATGAAGTTTTTAGCTCACTTTTGGGTGACTTTATGGAAACGTTTTGGAACTGAACTTTGATACAACAGTGCTGCCAAACTAAAGTGGTGAATCGCACTCTTGGCAATCTTTTGCGCTGCATCTGCAGAGATAAGAAAACTACTTGGAATCTTACTCTTGCCCAAACAGAATTTACTTACAACAATACTGTCCACAGCTCCACAAAGATGTCACCTTTTGCAGTTATTTATAGAAAATCCCAATGCATACAGTTGATATTATTGCCCTTCCTACAGTTGCTCACAACAGTATTGCAGTAAGTAACTTGGCAAAGCAGTATGTGGACGTTTTCAAACAGATACAACAATGCCTTACAGAAGCCAATGACAAGTATAAAGCTACAGCCGATAAATATAGGCATTTCAAGTCCTTCAATGTCGGTGACCAAGTTATAGTGTATTTACGTAAGGAACGTGGTGAAGAACAAAAAAAGCTTGACCCCAAGAAGTTTAGTCCATTCCGGATCATTCAGAAGACTAATGACAATGTCTATGTTTTTTACCTCCCAAATGAGATAAAAAATTTTAAGACGTTTAACGTGGAGGATCTATTTCAGTACTACCCTACCGATGACAAATGGAAGGGAATGATACGGAGCAAGTAGCATTGGATTTTGCGGTAGACTTGGACCAGACCTAACTTTTACTGTTGACGTCCTATGGAGACCCACGATAGCTTTTTGGAAAGGGAATTTTGAGACGCATGTTCGAGGTGAAAATTCCACCGTTTAAGGAGTCAATTTTGCATTTTAATTATTTTTTAAATATTTTTATAATTTTGCATATTAGGGTTTTTTTCTATTAAAAATAGTCTTTCATTGGCTCTTTGAGATACTTTTCAATCTTTCAAGAATTTCAATAAGACTTTTTCGGCTTCTAGCCTCTTGTTTTCATTATTTTATTTTAGCCAAACGTTATTGATTAAAATTTCTGACGGAGTTTAATTAGTCCTATATCAAATTGGTATTAGAGCCAAGTTTATCCATGGCAGACAACCAAGAGGCGCAACTTACTGCAATTGAGGTATCCTTGGCAGAATTGAGAGAGATGATCGGACAGTTAGCCCTGCAACAGGAAATCCACCAACCCGCCGCAGTCGAATACCCCCAGCCAGTTCCAAATCTTGTGGCCGCTAATCCTGTGGTCGCCAATCCTGTGCCTAAAAACCTCTAACAGAATTATAAGGAAGGTTACAAGATAAAGATAGACCTTCAAAACTTTTTTGCTCATTGGATGTAGAATATATTCTTGATTGGTTGGTGGAGGTTGAACGTTTCTTCGAAGTTATGAACGTGGAAGAGGATCGAAAGGTTCCGATTGTGGCCTATAAATTAAAAGGGGGAGCAGCAGCCTGGTGGAATTCGGTTCAAAACGAATGCTATCGGAGGAGGTTGAAACCCATATGAAACTGGGTGTTGATAAAGCAGATGATTGAACAACGGTTCTTGCCTAATGATCACACTCAGATTTTGTATAACCAGTATCATGACTGTGTATAGAGAAATCAGGATGGATGAATATACCGAGGAGTTTTTGAGGTTGTAGGCGAGATGTGAAAACTGTGAAAACGAACCCAACAGGTTGCTCATTATTAGAGGGGTCTGAATCATGAAATTCGCTGTATGATGGGAGTAGTTGCGATTTTCACTTTGGTAGATGCCATTGAGATGGTAAAAAGGGCAGAAGAGCGTGTTGATTGGCAGCCTCGACATCAGTATAACCAGAATTTTAATTATAGAAATTCTGGTTCAACAGGAATGTAGCAGTATAGAGGCAATTATAGCGGGCAACCTTCTAAGGTTGTAAATTCTGGCAATCCTCATAATACTATGGAAGAAAGGAGAGACAGTAAAGAAAAAGTAGTCGCCACTACAGTAGACAAAGGAGGCAAAACCAATCCTTATCAAAAACCAACGAGAGACATATGTTACCACTGTAAGTAACTTAGTCATCGATCGAATAATTGTCCAGAACGTAGAGGAGTTAATAATGATCGCCGACAGGTTAATGTGGTTAAGCAGGTGGCTGAATTTGAGGAGGAAGTGGATGACGATGACAGATCTATTGGTAGTTCTGAAGATGGAGATGTCACTTATGTGGTGAAGAAAATCTTATATTCGATGAAGAAAATCTTATATTCGATGAAATAGGAGGATGAGACGCAAAGGAGGAAGATTTTTCAGGCAAAGTGTTGAGTAGGAGAAGCAATTTACAGGCTAATTATAGATAGCTGCAGTTGTGAGAATCTGATAGCTAAGCAGTTGGTGGAGAAATTATAGTTGCCTACATAGCCTCACCCTTCACCATACAAAGTTGGATGGATTAAGGAAGGACTGACAATTGAAGTCAACAGAATCTGTAGAGTGCCTATTTCGATTGGTAAATCTTACACTGAATCTGTTAATTATGATGTTGTGGATTTTGATGTGGAATTTGCTGTGGGATTTTGTTAGGTCGTCCTTGACAGTTCGATGTTGATGCTTTGTATAAGGGGAAGAAGAATTCATACATGTTCACATGACATTGAAAGAAGATTATTATTTTGCCTTTCGATTATGCGAAACATTCTAAAGTGGAAGGGAAGAGTTACTGTTTCCGTGAGAGTGCAGAGGCTATAAGGTGCAGTTGAAAAATCTAGAGGCACGCTGATTTTATTGGTGAGAGCAAAAGGTGCAATGGAGGATGCACTATCTTTACTACCACCAGTTAAAGCTGTTGAAGGAGTTTTCTAAGATAGTGGATGAATCCTCCAAACTTCCACTTGTATGGGATATTGAACATCAGATTGATCTCATAGGTATGGGGCTTACATCTGCTTGAAATGGAGAAAAATTTTTTCTCTCTTTCGAACTGAGTACTTGTTATAGATGAATCTACTTGATAATATTTGACAGCCATACCTAAAAAGTTTCGACGGTCGAATATTAAAATTTGATTTTTTTTTAAATATTAAAAATTTATTTTATACAAATCCATTTTACCCTTTAAAACTTTTAGTTTCAAGATCTCACATATGTTGAAAATTTGAAATTGGAATTTAGTCAGGAATTACTTAATTTTATTATAAATATTAATAAAAATATTAAATTAAGAAAATGAAAAATAAAACATTGTCATCTAACCGTTTATGATTAAATCCTATAGTTTTAATACAGCTTGCAAATTTATAGAAAATTTAAATAGATAAAAAAAACTTATGGAGTTAATATAATTTATTACTTACATTTTAAGTTTTCTATAAATTATTTTTTTTATAAAATATATGGGTGTATGCAAAATTAATACTACTTGCATTTTCTCTAATTAAAATATAATTATAAATCTTAATACTAACCCTTTATTTCATATAAATTTAATTTTATATTAATAATGTTAAAATAAAGTTGAGCACGTGTTTAATACCTATTGGATTTGGAAACAAAATATGATTAAAACCAAGTAATTATAAAATTTGCCATGATAATTATATTATCAGTGTTGGTAATTTTTACTTTCAAATCTGACATTTTTCTAAATATTATTTAATTTATTGAGAATTTTTTATTTGCTTAGAAATTATATATAAGCAATTTGGTCCAAAACGACATGTTTTGGCTTAAAACTACGTCTTATGTAGTGGGGTTTACGAGCTAAACCTAAAAGCACATCTCTTGCGATCGCAGCCGCCCCCAATTCGTCTATCTTGGCCCTTCTGTCCTCCTCCCCCAATCCGTTTTCTCTCACACTTACGCCTCTCATCACTCTCTCCAACTCAAGACGACTATTCTGTATTGCATGCTTGAAGGTTCGCTTGCTAATTTTAGTAAATCTAACAAATTTCTTCTCTCTAACCCTGATTTCAAATATAATCTGCATATAAGCCCAAGAAATTATGGGTACTCAATTCATGCTGATGAACTGCTGTGAGCAGATGACGTTAGGCCTTCGATTTTGTGCTGTTTTCTTTATTAATCAGTTTTATATGCCCCTTTTCTGTTCTGGGTTTTAGTTATTTTTATGTATTTTCCCCCGTAATTCTCAGTATTCATGTTCTTGAGGTTATATTTTTAACTGGTGAACGGGATATGATGTTGTTCTTTTTTGCCCTCTTTCATTTATGCAGATGAACAGGGAGAGACTTATGAAGATGGCAGGTGCCGTTCGCACTGGTGGAAAGGGCAGCATGAGAAGGTCGGAATTCTAACTTTTAGAGTTCTCAGTAGAATTTATCTCATTAAGTATGCAATATCAAGTAGCTTAAACAAAAAAGAAAGCTAATAGCTGTAAAATTTCATCGAGGGAAGATGTCCTTCTATGAGACTATTGAGATGAATGTGATAATGAGTGGTTTCCTTGTATTGGATTTCTGTTTGGCTGCTTCTGAACTTCTGTCACATTAATTTTACCATTTGGGTGTCGTTTAATTGTTATTATGGATCGGTTGGCTCTGACCGAATTGAGTTTCTGGGAGCACTTGGTTGCAAATTTTCTCATTATTTTCTTCTTACTACAGAAAGAAGAAGGCTGTACACAAGACTACAACCATGGATGATAAAAGGCTTCAGAGCACATTGAAGAGAATAGGAGTCAATGCCATTCCTGCAATTGAGGAAGTCAACATATTCAAGGATGACATAGTTATCCAGTTTGTAAATCCCAAAGGTGAAGCCTGCTGCTCATGGATTGATTTATTCACAACTTTCATGATGCTCTTTGTAAACTTTTAAATTTTCATTTCAGTTCAAGCATCCATTGCTGCCAATACATGGGTTGTCAGCGGCTCTCCACAGACTAAGAGTATGGCTCTAAATACTTGCATCACCTGTAGGCATTACATGATTTTTATTTCCTTTAGTTGAATTTGCTATGATTTGGTTTTTCCAAGACATGCTTGTGGTTGTGGCCTGCCCTTGAGGCTAAGAAGGTTAGCAGTGTTATTCTTTGATTCGACTGCAAAGGCCAATATGAAGGAATATAAATTATAATAGGAATGTTATCAAAGGTGATGCATAGAAAATGATTTCTAAGTGGTATTGAGTTGTTTTAATAGCATAATAGTAGGTGAGATACTATTAAGGGAAATATCAAATATCAGAAAATTTTGAGTAAAGGAGTTTGTAAGGATTTAAGAGCTATAGAATTAGTGGCAAATGGAAGGATAATGAGTTTCACACTTTAGGGGTTGTCAATGGCATGATTAAGAATCAAAACTAGATGGACAGGGGTTGACTTTTTATGAATATTGTATATTTGAATATTTGCATCATAGTGATGTCACAAACAATATATAGGAAAAAAGTTTAGACAAATATTAATTGATTAATAAGTTCATACGCATTTGAAGAAACAAAAATAAATTATGGAACTCTCATAAAATTGCTTCTGAAATACTAGAAAAGTTTAAAGATCCTAACCTTAGAATTCTTTGTTTCATAGCTGTTAAAAGTTACCCAGGCACTGTATTTAGAATCTCACAGTTCTCAACTCGATTCGGTTCTCCATCCTAATGATTCTAATCTGTGGGATGAATATATTTATGTTGGAATCTTACAACTTTTACAATTTGGTTCAATAGTAATTCTAGTGATACCAATTTAAAAGGTGAATAACAAATTTACCTGAATCATGACCGAATTAGAAGAACCAATAGTAAATTGGATGAATCAATATGAATGAACTGGTTCGGTTGAATTTAAGGGTGAGAATTTATCCGGTTCAATTCAAATTGAATTGGTCAAACCGAAATAAATGCAAATTTTAAAGCATAAATCAACTGAAGCAATTGAATTGAACCAAGCTGATTCAGGTCAGTTTGGTTTGATTCACTCAGTTTGGGCTTTTTTGGGCTTCACATTTGGGCCTTATTTTGGAATCTACTTCAGACTCTAACTTATTTAAAAAGAAGTAGTGTAAGTTAATTGATTCTAAGCTACTTGTACAATAACTTTCTTTGCATTAGATTGATAAATTATCAAGAAAGAAAAAAAAAGGGATGAATGGATGAATCGGGCTTCATAAGAAATTTCCAGCAACAAGCATACAGCAATCTAACTAGTAAGCCATATAACAGACCCATTTAATAATTTAAGCATACAATGAGTAGACGCGTAATCTAAATGCTTATGATGTCCCTATTAGCCATTATGAAATTTAGACTAGAATTTTTGAATTCCTTAGGTCTTTTAAACATTCTTCTTTTCCAATTTTGTGTACAATTGAGCTTACATTGCTTGAGATCTGATGAGTACTTAATTCCTGCTTGTTCAGAATTGCAAGATATTCTCCCTCAAGTTCTCAGCCATTTAGGTATGAACATTCCAGTTTTTATTACACAGTATCTTTTTTTTCATCTTTGGAACCTTTTTCTTTCTTCTACTAATTGGATTTTAATTAACTGTTGATCTGTAGGTCCTGATAATTTGGACAACCTGAAGAAGTTGGCAGAGCAGATCCAGAAGCAGGCACCGAATGCTGGTGCTACGGCAACTGCAGCGCAAGAGGCTGATGATGATGATGAGGTTCCAGAGCTTGTGGCTGGGGAGACATTTGAAGCTGCTGCAGAGGAGGGTAATTCTGCTGCTACTTAGGAAACATAGAGATAGGTTTTGTGCTATTTACGCACTTCTATGTTTTCTAAGTTGTTGCGTTTGTAGTTATAACTTAATACTTTGTCTTCTATAAATTGGATGGTTGTATGATGTTTTGACCTAATTTATACTTTTTGAGCAGTTTCTGATTGGTGTTAATATTTTACCTTTTTGATGGCTGATGTTAAGACCGACCTTGATATATTGATAGGGTCAATTACTGTTAAAGTCTTTGGGCGTCGCTGTTATTTATTAGTTTCCCACTTCGAGAAATTTATTACTACATCCTTCTAGTTTGCCCTTCCATTTCTCACTATTTGCTGTTATTGTGAAAAGATCAAATTGCTATTTCTATTTTTTCTCAAATTTATTACTCTCCTGTGTTCAACTCCCTATCCTCCCTTTTCATGACTTTATGCTCAAGCTGTTGAAAAATAGGTTTTCTTTCTCAATTAATGCTTTTAAAACCTTGGTTTTGCTTGTAATTGCCGGAATCATGAGATGGAGATTGATGCTTTCGCTCTCCTTCCTCTTCCAGATCCAAAATAAAAAAGATATGCTTCATTGAGGTATACGTTATGTTCAGTTTTGGGTATTTCACCTTAGGACTTGATATACGAGTACATAGTACTTTAATTGATTTTCATACCAATCGCCATTGTACACGATTGAATTCAAGTATAATTTTTTCAAGCAACAAAAAGATCTAGGGTTTAAAATTCAAATCTCGCATCTCGCAGTTAAACCTTGCAAGAGTCTTCTCTGTCGTGACTCTTTTTCAAGGCTGAGTTGGCAATAGTGTTCGAGCATTTTTAGTTACCAAATTCCATAAAAAGCCGTTACTAATTAATTACAACGAAATATTCATGAATACCTTGAAAGCAAGCCAAGACATTCCCTACGCTGTACTCTTCTTCTTTTTCTTTCTTTTTTCTTTTAAGAAAAAATATTCATCATTTTCCAAAACCTAATATTTCAATTACCATTTGAAGGACTTAAGTCAAATACTGATTCAACATTAGAATGATTATATTCTTTAATTGATAATAATTTTAATTTAGATATTAACTTAAATCTGATAATTTAAATTTTTAAATGTTTTATAAAAATATTAAATTCTTATATTATTTTTAGACGATCAAAATAAAAGGGTAATTTCACATTAATTGCAAATATAAGAAAGCAGTTGCATCTACCATCCTATACTATCATATTCAAGAAGGTTCATACGGGTAGTGATTTTTCCCTCGATGCAAATTGAACTTGAAAAGCTAACGTACTACCGTACACTGTTTCTGAAAAGAGGAGGAAGAATCATAAGTCACCAACAATTTGCATCAACTAGGCCAAGAGAAGGTGATTGCAGTGAAAATGTTAATAATTAGGAAGGATTGTGTGTGATGAATGATTAGGAAGGAAGAGAAGATGATGAGAAAGTTATGGTTAGTGATAAGAGTCTGGATGAAAAGAATGGTGAAGGAATTGATAGCCATACAAAGGGACAAGAGTTTGGCTGATATGGTTGCAAGGAATAGATCAAAGGCCCAATGTATGAGCTAATTTTTATGCCTCTAATGGTGACAAATGAAAAAAAATTGGTGAAGTTCTATACGAATGAGCTACAACTAAAAATTCATCAGTGGAAGAATGCCTCGATTAGAAGAGTCTAGGTTAAAACCTAGATTTTAAGGGATCTAAAAATCTGCATGAGTAAATAGAAAATGTATGGCTTCATCTTTGTTCACCTAGTTAAGGCACATATCTTTTTGTTTAACTTTGATTCAGAAGAGAGAAGGGCTTTGGTGTTGAAGAATGGTCCTTATACTTTTGATAGAGGATGGTGTTGATGCCATTGAAGCCTAGACTTAGGATGGACTTGAAGTCAATGCAGAAATTATCAATTCGGTTTCAATTAAGAATTTTTAATAATAATAACGGAAATTTCCGTTAATAAACAAAGATATTCCGTTAGTAATATATTTTACTAACGGTCAGTGACGGATTCAATCCGTTGTAAAAAATATCGTTGATAAATTATTCATCAACGGATTTTAAGTCCATTAGTATCACTAATGGATTAACAACGAAGATGTCCGTTGCTGTCACTAACGGATCAAATGTCCGTTAGTATTGAAATAGAAATTTAACACGGGCTTCACTAACGGATTGCATATTCCGTTCCGTTAGTGTAACGACCCGGAAATCGGACCGCTACCGGCGCTAGGATCCGGGTCGACTTAAGGCCGCCGGGACCCGTAGCAAGCCTGACATAACCTGTAAACCTGTATAATCCCATACATGATCAACAACATGCATAAAAATTTAAAACTTTTCTTTCAAACATCCAACTCAACCTGAACATATACTGTACATAGTCATAATCATATTTATGATCCCTCTGTGGGACCTCAACAATGCCTCAAAGGGCAAATACATCATGAGATGAGTTGACTCTATGACATTATAAAACATTTTGATCATGTAATAAAAGGGATACCTCAATACATAATGTCATGCACAATATCTAATCCTCAATATCATTTCACATAACATAACTATAATATACTGAAATCTCTTACATTACATCATAATACAACTGTCATGTCCACAAACTAACTATTACATACACTCTTCATATCTCTGGCTAACCTCCTGGTCTACCCTGTACCTGCACATCTGGGGTTAGGGGAGAGGGGTGAGCTACAAAGCCCAGTGAGCAGAATAGTGAAAACATACATTAAAATTTCATGCCATTATGTAATGCAACACACCACAACTAATCACATCTCGGATGGTATTGTCACCAATAGTCCTCTACATAGTCCAACTGTGCCGGGACGTAGAATGGGTACAACCGGTCTTTCTCTTAACATAACATATCATACAGTCCAACTGTGCCAGGGACGTAGAATGGGTACAACCTGGACTTCCTCTTACATCGTGCCAGGGACGTAGAATGGGTACAACCTGGACTTCCATACCATATCTCATGCCGTAGCATCATCATATCATATGAGGACTAAAGGGTCATCCAATAACCAATCCACATCAACATCATAAATGCAATGCAACATATTCGTGAATACTAATGCAAGCAACCTACTATATCTCATGGCATTCATGATGCATGGATCATGCTCAAAATTCATATTTCATTTATTTTTAAAACTTAGAGTTTATTCCACTCACCTCTGGCTAGCTCTGATAAACTCTGTAGCAGCTGGCTCACTGCTGGGGTCCTCGGTTCCTCGGGTCCGAACCTACACAGGTGGACTCCAATGAGGGACCAAACATACATAAACATAACTCTAATATACTCCCCAAAAACCCCCTATAACATCATGAAAACATCACATACAAACATGCAAGAAATGGCTGAACAGGGCACTTTCGGCGGCAGGTTCGGCGGCCTAAAGTCCCTCCAGAGCCGAAAGTCAGGCAGGTTCGGCGGCACCTTCGGCGGCCGAAACTCCCGGACAGAGACGAAACTCATGCACGTTCGGCGGCACCTTCGGCAGCCGAAAGGCCTGCCTCCACAAGGGGGTTCGGCGGCCGAAAGTCCCTTCGGCGGCCGAACCTGAGTTTCTCCCGAATGGCAGAAACTCAGCTCCCTTCAGCACATTTCGCCTCTCAAGCTCAAATCATGCATAAACTCAACCAAAAACATGCATACAAGCTCCTAGGGGCCTCAAACAAACATATACCCCAACTACAACACTTCAAACATACTCAAACATGCCACATTGTTCAAAAATCCCATAAAACCTAACATTTGCTTAAAAACTCATACAACCCTATACATGCCATTCTACCCCATAAAATCACTTAAAACTTACTTAAAACATGCATTGAGCTTAAGATCGGCTCTTACCTCTTGAAGATCGAGAGGGAGACGACCTAAACTTGGAGATCCACGAAAATGAGCTCCTGAGTTCCCAAAGCTCCAAAACTCGTTTCAAAAGTTCAAAACCTTCAATGCAAGCTTAAAACTCAAGAAAAATGGTGGGGATTTGAAGGAAAAACACTAGATTTGGAAGAGGGAGGTCGGAAGCTAGCTGTGGCCGAAAATGGGAGAAAGCTCGCCCATTTCGGCTAAGTGCCCCTTTTATAGTGGCTGGCCAGACCACGTTCGGGGGCCGAACTTGCCTCCGCATGCATGCCATGTTCGGCGGCCGAACTTGACTTTCGGCGGCCGAACCTGAACTTCCCTCGCTCATGCTTTCGGGGGCCTAACGTGCCTCCAAAACGCATGTATGTTCGGCGGCCGAACTTGACTTTCGGCGGCCGAACCTGGGTCTTCCTCCAAAGACTTTTCATGCAAAAACTCATTTAAAAACATACTTAAAATTATTAAAAACATGAAAACATATCATAAAAACATACTTTTACCCTTCTAGAGGTTTCCGACATCTGGGATTCTACCGGACGGTAGGAATTCTGATACCGGAGTCTAGCCGGGTATTACATTCTCCCCCCCTTAAGAACATTCGTCCCCGAATGTTCCTCAACTAGCACACATAGCATGGCATAAAACATAACATACATACAAAGCACGTAAACACAAAGAGATCTAACCTTAAAAGAGATGAGGGTACTGCTGGAGCATAGACTCCCGTGTCTCCCAAGTGCATTCTTCCAAGTTGTGGTGGTTCCACAGGACTTTCACCATTGGGATTTCCTTGTTTCTTAACTTTCTGATCTGGGTGTCTATGATCCGTACTGGCTGCTCAACATAGGTGAGATCCTCTTGGACCTCCACATCAGGCTCACTAAGAACCTTGCTCGGATCCGACACAAACTTTCTTAACATAGAAACATGGAAAACCGGATGGATTCTTTCCATTGAAGCAGGTAAATCCAGCTTGTACGCCACATTCCCAATCTTTTGCAAGATTTCAAAGGGTCCGATGTATCGTGGGGCTAGTTTACCTTTCTTCCCGAAGCGAACCACTCCCTTCATAGGAGACACCTTGAGCAATACCAGATCCCCCTCCTGAAACTCTAACTGTCTCCTGCGGACGTCTGCATAGCTCTTCTGTCTGCTCTGAGCAGTCTTGATTCTCTCTCTGATTGTGGGTACCACCCTGCTGGTGATCTCTACTAGCTCAGGCCCTGCTAAGGCCTTTTCTCCAACTTCCTCCCAGCAAACAGGTGATCTGCACTTCCTTCCGTACAAAGCTTCATATGGAGCCATCCCGATGCTAGCATGATGGCTGTTGTTGTAGGCAAACTCCACCAAAGGTAGATGCTGTCTCCAAGAACCGCCAAAGTCCAGCACACACATTCTGAGCATATCCTCGATAGTCTGGATGGTCCTTTCTGACTGTCCATCAGTCTGGGGGTGGAAGGCAGTACTGAAATCCAACTTGGTACCCATGGCACTCTGCAGACTCCGCCAAAACCTGGAGGTGAACTAGGGCCCTCTATCTGACACTATCGAAACAGGAACCCCATGCAACCTGACGATCTCGTCCACATACACCTGCGCCAACTTGTCCACAGAGTAGCCACTCCTGACAGGAATGAAGTGAGCAGATTTGGTGAGTCTGTCCACGATCACCCATATGGAGTCCACTCTGTTGGACGCTGCCGGTAACCCCACTACGAAGTCCATAGCTATATTTTCCCATTTCCATTCTGGAATAGGTAGCGGGTTAAGCATTCCAGCCGGCTTCTGATGTTCCAGCTTCACCCTCTGACACACTTCGCAGGCTGACACGAACTGTGCCACTTCTTTCTTCATAGCTGGCCACCAATAAACCTTCTTTAGATCTTGATACATCTTGGTGGCTCCGGGGTGAATGCTGTATCTTGCATTATGAGCCTCTCTCATAATGTCTCCTTTTAGCCCTATGTCATCTGGTACACATAGTCTACTCCCATAGCGGAGGATCCCCTTGCTATCGAATCTGAACTCACTGTCATTGCCTGACTGAACAGTCCTGGCAATCTTCACTAACTCCGGGTCCTCATGCTGTTTCTGAGCCACTTGCTCCAGAAACACGGGTGCTACTCTCATCTGGGCCACCAAGGCACCTGTACCAGACAACTCCATCTGTAGACCTTCCTCAATAAGCTTGTAAAACTCCTTCACCACTGGTCTCCTCTCTGCCGATATGTGGGATAAACTGCCTAGTGACTTCCGGCTTAGGGCGTCTGCCACGACATTCGCCTTACCCGGATGATACTGAATTTTACAATCGTAGTCACTCAGCAGCTCTACCCATCTCCTCTGTCTCAGATTCAGATCTCTTTGACTCAGGATGTACTGCAGGCTTTTATGATCTGTAAAGATCTCACATTTTACCCCATAGAGGTAGTGCCTCCACATCTTGAGTGCAAAGATTACTGCTGCCATCTCTAGGTCGTGTGTGGGGTAATTCAACTCATGCTTCTTCAGCTGCCTAGAAGCATAAGCAATCACCCTCTCATTCTGCATCAGTACACAACCCAGTCCCACACGGGACGCATCACAAAAGACTGTAAAGTCCTCCTCACTAGATGGCAGAGCTAAAACTGGTGCTGAAGTCAACTTCTTCTTAAGCTCTTCAAAACTCTCTTCGCACTGGTCGGTCCATAGAAACTTCTGATTCTTCCTGGTTAGTCTGGTCAGAGGAGCTGCTATCCCTGAGAAGTTCTGAACGAACCTCCTATAGTAACCTGCCAAACCCAAGAAACTTCTAATCTCTGTCACTGAAGTGGGTCTAGGCCAGTTAGCCACAGTTTCTGTCTTCTTGGGGTCCACCTCAATCCCATTCTCTGATACTACATGCCCCAAGAACGAAATGCTCCTCAGCCAGAACTCACATTTAGAGAACTTGGCATACAAGCCATGTTCCCTCAAAGTCTGCAAGACCAACCGCAGATGATGGGCATGCTCCTCTGCATTCTTGGAATACACTAAGATATCGTCGATGAAGACGATAACGAAGTGATCCAGGTATTGGCTAAACACTCTGTTCATGAGATCCATGAATGCTGCAGGGGCGTTGGTTAACCCGAACGGCATTACAAGGAACTCAAAATGCCCATATCTGGTCCTGAAAGCTGTCTTTGGCACATCTTCTTCTCTGATCCTTAGCTGATGGTACCCCGATCTCAGATCTATTTTGGAGAAACAACCTGCTCCTGCTAACTGGTCGAATAGATCATCGATCCTTGGCAAAGGGTACCTATTCTTGGTAGTGACTTTGTTCAACTGTCTGTAGTCGATACAAAGCCTAAGGGATCCATCCTTCTTTCTCACAAACAAGACCGGAGCACCCCAAGGTGAGGTACTCTGTCGGATGAAACCCTTTTCTACCAGCTCTTGCAACTGTTCCTTCAACTCCTTTAACTCGGCTGGGGCCATCCTGTAGGGAGGGATAGAGATCGGTCTAGTTCCAGGCACCAACTCTATTTCGAACTCTATCTCCCTAGCAGGTGGTAAACCTGGAAGCTCATCAGGAAAGACATCCTGAAACTCTCTGACAACTGGCACCGAGGCCGGCTCCCTGACCTGACTGTCTAGCTCTCTCACATGAGCTAAGTACCCCTGACATCCCTTCCTAAGCAACCTACGAGCCTGAAGAGCTGATATCAAACCTCTAGGCGTGCCCCTCTTGTCTCCCCTGAAGACGACCTCTGACCCGTTCTGATCTCTGAACCTGACTACCTTGTCCCTGCAGTCCAAGGTAGCACCATGGGTAGATAGCCAATCCATCCCTAGAATGACGTCAAAGTCTGTCAAATCTAGAACCACAAGGTCGGCGGAGAGGCATCTTCCCTCAATAAAAACTGGACTGTACTGGCAGACTGACACTGCCATTGACGGGTCACACTTGGGTCCACTGACCCATAGGGGACACTCTAACCCAGAGACTATCAGACCCAACCTCTCAACGGCTCTCGGAGCAATAAATGAATGAGATGCACTCGGGTCCATTAATGCATACACATCAGAACACCCAATGACGAGATTACCTGACACCACGGTGTTGGATGTGTTAGCCTCCTGCTGAGTCATGGTGAAGATCCTGGCTGGAGCTGATGGACCTTCACCTCGGGAACCAGAAGAAGAGGCTGCCCCTCTCCCTCTACCTCTGCCACTGCCCTGAGTCGTGGCTGGAACTGCTGGCTGTGCCACACTACCAGAAGCTGTCTGCTGGGGCTGGCCCATAAAAGGTGCTCTAGGACAATCCCGAGCCATGTGTCCCTCCTGTCCACATCTAAAACATGTGTTAGTCCCAGCTCGACACACTCCCCTGTGTGGTCTTCCACATCTCTGGCATTCTGTACCATCTGAGCCTGAGCTCGAGCCACCGCCAAAACCCAGACCGGATTTCAACTTGTTCCAAAACTTATTCTTCTTCGACTTCCTGGTGGTGTTATCCCACCTCTTCTTACCTGAGCTCTGAGAAGAGAAACCTGGTCCTCCTCTGCCTGGGGTCTTAACCCCTGAAGGCTGGGTCATTGACTGCTTCACTGACCCCTCAACTATAGCACTTGCTTCCATTCTTCGAGCCATATCCACCACAGTGTGGAAACTTTCTCTCTCAGCTGACTGAACCAACGAGGAGTACCTGGAATGCAGCTTCATAACATATTTCTTGGCTTTCTTCGTATCTGTATCTAGAGCTTGCCCTGAAAAAGGCAATAGCTCCAAGAATTTATCTGTGAACTCCTCTACACCCATGTGCTCTGACTGCCTCAGTTGCTCAAACTCAATCATCTTCAGTTCTCTAGAACTGTCTGGAAAAGCCCATCCAGCGAACTCATTCGCAAATTCTTCCCATGTCATACCGTCTAGTCTCGGGTCCACATAACATTTAAACCATTCCCGTGCCTTCTTGCACTTTAAGGTGAACCCTGCCATCTGAATGGCCCTGCTGTCACTTGCCCCTAGCTCATCAGTTATTGTCTTCACCACTCTCAGATACTCAAAGGGGTCATCCCCTGACTTGTATTTGGGAGCATCTAGCTTGAGGTAATCTGTCATCTTTACCTTGCTCCCATCAGCTGAGCTAGGTCTAGGTGGTTGAGTAACTGGGGCTGCTGGTTCTGTAGGTGGTGGAGGTGGAGGTGCAGCATTCCCCGAGGTGGGGTTTGCCGGGTTTGGATAGAAAGGTGAGGGTGGATAAGCTGGGTACTGTGTGTAAGGTGGATAGAAAGGTGGATAAGGCATGTAGGTAGGGTAGGGGTTAAAGCTAGAGTAATCCGATGTACCTCCCATCGGATACCCTGAACCCTGTGGGAAGGGTGGATAGTGGGGTGGAAAACCATACCCCGAGGCCTGAACGCCTCCCTGAGATTCCCCTGTCCCTTCTTCCTGCATGCTCACATCCAGGTTCCCATCCCTCCTCTGATCCTCTTCCATAACCTCCCTCACATCTGAAGAACTTCCTCCTCTATCAGTCCCCCTTCTGCTAGCATCAAAAGACCTTCTAGGGTCCCTTGACACTCTTTCTCTGTTGGCTCTACAAGACATTGCCCTAGGCAATGTGGGAGGACGGGCGCTCGTGCCCTCATCCTCAGGTGGCACTCCAGTCAATCGTGCAGATCGACGAGTTCCCCTCATCCTATTTTCTGAAAAACAGTACACATCAAGCAAGCATTAGCATCATATGGTTCATGTGGGCACACATGAACCCTCATCACATAAACATATCATGGCATATCATAACATCAATGCACGTGTATATAATCATGGCATTTCACATCATCATGTAAGACAGGACTCCACATCCTATCCTAGTGGACATGACCTTTCCTATTGTGCTTGACCTTCTATAACCTCTATGAGCCCGACACTCTAGGTCCGACCATATGAACCTAGGGCTCTGATACCATTCTGTAACGACCCGGAAATCGGACCGCTACCGGCGCTAGGATCCGGGTCGACTTAAGGCCGCCGGGACCCGTAGCAAGCCTGACATAACCTGTAAACCTGTATAATCCCATACATGATCAACAACATGCATAAAAATTTAAAACCTTTCTTTCAAACATCCAACTCAACCTGAACATATACTGTACATAGTCATAATCATATTTATGATCCCTCTGTGGGACCTCAACAATGCCTCAAAGGGCAAATACATCATGAGATGAGTTGGCTCTATGACATTATAAAACATTTTGATCATGTAATAAAAGGGATACCTCAATACATAATGTCATGCACAATATCTAATCCTCAATATCATTTCACATAACATAACTATAATATACTGAAATCTCTTACATTACATCATAATACAACTGTCATGTCCACAAACTAACTATTACATACACTCTTCATATCTCTGGCTAACCTCCTGGTCTAACCTGTACCTGCACATCTGGGGTTAGGGGAGAGGGGTGAGCTACAAAGCCTAGTGAGCAGAACAGTGAAAACATACATTAAAAATTTCATGCCATTATGTAATGCAACACACCACAACTAATCACATCTCGGATGGTATTGTCACCAATAGTCCTCTACATAGTCCAACTGTGCCGGGACGTAGAATGGGTACAACCGGTCTTTCTCTTAACATAACATATCATACAGTCCAACTGTGCCAGGGACGTAGAATGGGTACAACCTGGACTTCCTCTTACATCGTGCCAGGGACGTAGAATGGGTACAACCTGGACTTCCATACCATATCTCATGCCGTAGCATCATCATATCATATGAGGACTAAAGGGTCATCCAATAACCAATCCACATCAACATCATAAATGCAATGCAACATATTCGTGAATACTAATGCAAGCAACCTACTATATCTCATGGCATTCATGATGCATGGATCATGCTCAAAATTCATATTTCATTTATTTTTGAAACTTAGAGTTTATTCCACTCACCTCTGGCTAGCTCTGATAAACTCTGTAGCAGCTGGCTCACTGCTGGGGTCCTCGGTTCCTCGGGTCCGAACCTACACAGGTGGACTCCAATGAGGGACCAAACATACATAAACATAACTCTAATATACTCCTCAAAAACCCCCTATAACATCATGAAAACATCACATACAAACATGCAAGAAATGGCTGAACAGGGCACTTTCGGCGGCAGGTTCGGCGGCCTAAAGTCCCTCCAGAGCCGAAAGTCAGGCAGGTTCGGCGGCACCTTCGGCGGCCGAAACTCCCGGACAGAGACGAAACTCATGCACGTTCGGCGGCACCTTCGGCAGCCGAAAGGCCTGCCTCCACAAGGGGGTTCGGCGGCCGAAAGTCCCTTCGGCGGCCGAACCTGAGTTTCTCCCGAATGGCAGAAACTCAGCTCCCTTCAGCACATTTCGCCTCTCAAGCTCAAATCATGCATAAACTCAACCAAAAACATGCATACAAGCTCCTAGGGGCCTCAAACAAACATATACCCCAACTACAACACTTCAAACATACTCAAACATGCCACATTGTTCAAAAATCCCATAAAACCTAACATTTGCTTAAAAACTCATACAACCCTATACATGCCATTCTACCCCATAAAATCACTTAAAACTTACTTAAAACATGCATTGAGCTTAAGATCGGCTCTTACCTCTTGAAGATCGAGAGGGAGACGACCTAAACTTGGAGATCCACGAAAATGAGCTCCTGAGTTCCCAAAGCTCCAAAACTCGTTTCAAAAGTTCAAAACCTTCAATGCAAGCTTAAAACTCAAGAAAAATGGTGGGGATTTGAAGGAAAAACACTAGATTTGGAAGAGGGAGGTCGGAAGCTAGCTGTGGCCGAACATGGGAGAAAGCTCGCCCATTTCGGCTAAGTGCCCCTTTTATAGTGGCTGGCCAGACCACGTTCGGGGGCCGAACTTGCCTCCGCATGCATGCCATGTTCGGCGGCCGAACTTGACTTTCGGCGGCCGAACCTGAACTTCCCTCGCTCATGCTTTCGGGGCCCTAACGTGCCTCCAAAACGCATGTATGTTCGGCGGCCAAACTTGACTTTCGGCGGCCGAACCTGGGTCTTCCTCCAAAGACTTTTCATGCAAAAACTCATTTAAAAACATACTTAAAATTATTAAAAACATGAAAACATATCATAAAAACATACTTTTACCCTTCTAGAGGTTTCCGACATCTGGGATTCCACCGGACGGTAGGAATTCCGATACCGGAGTCTAGCCGGGTATTACAGTTAGTAATACCAACGGAAATTCCGTTAGTAATCTGTTAGTGATTCGTAAAATTATAAAATCATCCATAAAATTTTCAAACTTTATGTATACATCACCTTGTACATTCATATACATCCATCATCACCCTGTAAATTATTCACAAAATCAATTATTATATAAAATAAAATATATTTAAAACTTAAAAGATTTCATAATTATATTACATATATTCATTTTGTACAACAGTTACAAATTAAAAATAAAATTACTAATTGGTCAGAACAAAATATACATACTAAACTAAACTAGCAAGCTCATCATCTGTACCATCATCACTGTCTGTATGATGATCACCAATGACAGGGGCATCATTATGCTGCTGCTGTGGAGACGGAGCTGGAGGAGCAGATGTCTGAGTGAATGTCCCAACATCCTGTTGTGCCATCATCCTATGCATAAACACCTGCAACTCCTCCACCACTGTGTTAAGTCGACCATTCTCTGTCTCTAGTCGATCAATTTTATAGCATTCCACATCCAAGTCTAAACTCTAAACTACCAATTCAATTGAGCATTTTGAAAACAACCATCTTTGGCATAAAAGAAACTGGTGGTAAAATTGCCCAAGGTGATTTGACTAACTATGCTAATTAATTTAGTATGTTTAAAGAGACAATAGAACATGAATAAGGCAGAAATCAAAAATTTCACAGTCTTGTTACTAATAATACATTCACATTCTTAAAAATAATACATTAATTTAAGCTTTGAACTCTGCCTTATTCATGTGAAAAGCAAGTATTCTTGCTACTAATTACAGAACATGAATCAGGCAGAAATCCATAATGGCTCAAAAATCAATCACAGACAATTTCACAACAATCAATAACAGGAATCAGGAAATACAAACATGGCGTACCTATTTGGAAAGACAATCAGGATAGTGATGTGA
The DNA here is from genome assembly GCF_001659605.2 of Manihot esculenta. Lineage (NCBI taxonomy): Eukaryota > Viridiplantae > Streptophyta > Magnoliopsida > Malpighiales > Euphorbiaceae > Manihot > Manihot esculenta. The sequence goes on along the minus strand of NC_035168.2, from coordinate 6,966,731 downwards.
GAGAAACTCAAGATGCAGTGATGGAGGGAATAGTGGACTGGCGAGAATGGCAAGACTGGAGAGAAGGGCTCGCTTGTCGACAGTGATGCCGGGAATGGCGCACCTGTCGACTGTGATGGCGGCGGACGGTGGATGGTGCTGGTAGTGAAAGCTACAGTATTTCGACGATGCCAATTCAGATTTTCAGACAGATTTAGATTTTCCAAATTTGTAAGAACACGCGCGATTTTCGGATTTCAGATGAGATTATATAGTTGGGTTTATAATTCACTAACGGATAATTAGTCCGTTAGTGATTTCAGATGGGATATCGTGTATTTGGGTTTATAATTCACTAACGGATTATTGGTCCGTTAGTGAAAATAACATTAGGTATAAATATAAAGAAATCACCAACGGATTTTTAACGGAAAATGGCTCTGTTAGTATATCACTAACGGATCTGTGACGGATGTTAACAAGCGTATTCCTCACTAACGAAAATACTAACGGCTATATAGCTCCGTTAGTGGATAGGATATTTTTCATAATCTGTTAGTAATGTCCGTTAGTATCACTAACGGATATCAATCCGTTAGTGAAATCCGTTAGTGATTTACTAAATTCTTGTAGTGCTTGGGGTTACCTTCAGAGGTTTGGTCTAAACAGTCGTTAAGTAGAATGAATAGTGTTCCTGGATAAACCCTTATTCCTTGATCAGTGCACCATTACCAAATCATGTATGGGTTATGCAAAGGTCTTAATTGAGATAGATTTGCTAGGGGATTTTCTTGATGAGATTGTTCTGGAAGATAAGGAGGGAAGCAAATTGAACCAAAAGGTGTTACTTGAGTGGAGGCCTTCCAAGTGTGATATGCATAATGGATTTGGGCATGAAAGGAAAGATTGTAGGAATCAACTCAACAAGCAAGTTTGGAAGGTGAAGAATAAAGAGGAAATGCAAGCTAAAGAAGAAAAGGGTGATAAGGATAAGGATATTGGAAGTGAACATAAAAACATTAAACATGCAAGATAAATGAAATTGTGGAGCATAATGAGCCTGGTGAGTATAGAGATAGGGAAATTTTCATCAAAAGTAAAACAAAGATTAAAGTGGGTCCTCTTGGATTCTTGTGAACGTTATAGGAGGACAATTTATAAATGATAGGCTTGACGCTTCAAAATCTATTGGTATTGGAGTCATTGAGAATGGAAGGGCATGATGAAGGGTTGACAATTCTCGTGAAAGGAGATAATGATTGGTTCATGGAACATTAGGTGTCTAAATAACCTTACAAAGCAATCAAAGGGGCATGCTCTGATTAAGTAGAAGTTACAAGTTATAAAAATTCTGGAAACTAGAATGAGAAAAGGAAATAAAGAGAAATCTCTAGTAGGATTAAGATAGGAGGATGGAAATTTATAACTATCAATACTATGAGATTAGTAGAATTTGTATAATGTTCAACCATTAGTTTATTAAGGTGCATGCATTAACTATATTATTCACTATTTGGTTGAGTATGAAGATCACCAATTTTTTTGATTTGTGGTGTATGGTAGCAATGACATTCAGGAAAAGAGGAGATTATGGAAGGTGATAAAATAAATATCCAAGATTTATAAGGGCCTTGGATAATTCAAGGAGACTTTAAAGCCATTATTTCAAACTAAGAAAGAATAGAGGGTAGTGGAGTGGATAGTGCCAATGATAATCTAAGGAAGTGTTTGACAAATGTTGGTTTAGTGGAACAAGCAATGCTACTTTATTTGGACAAGCAACCAAGATAGAGATGCAAGAATTTGGAGGAAACTAGATAGATGTTTGGTGAATTTAACTTGAATGGATGCATATGATTCAGTAGAGCATGAAGCTAAGCTTATTGGGATTGCTGATCATTCACCCTTGCTAGTCAGATTAAGAAGGGATAGAGGCAATATAAATATTCCATTCAGGTTTTATAATATGTGAGTTTCATATTCTACACACCAGAGTATTGTGGAAAGAGTGTGGCAGTGTAATATAGGGGTATTTCCATGTTTAGATTATGGAGCAAGTTAAGCTAAAAACATTAAGAGGGGGAGCTTAACGTCCTGATCCACAAGTAGAAATTTGCTGAAATCTTTGCAAAATGAATGACTATGGACAATTGCTTGAGAGATTATAGAATAGTATCCAGGCAGAGCATCAGAATGTAGTACTCTTGGATGAAAAAAGTGCAGTGCTGCAGTGTTTTGTTAGAAATATTTACCTTAGAATCATATACTATAGTATGAATTTGACATAATCTTACGTCTTTAGGCATAAATAATAGATAATTTAAATAATTAAATATAATCTATTACCTATTAGCTTTTGATAGTCATTTCATTTTTAAGAAGTTCAGGATATAATAATAAAATGTACTTGTACATAATACTATAAAATATTTATAGCCGTAAGATGATTCATTAGGAATTATTCATCCAGAATAGACAGTCATCTCTATCTGTCTGTATTAGTCAATATAGTGATATTGATGATAGTAGAGTAGTAAGTATCATGCCGTAAGACATGTAATGCCTCTGCAAATATATTTGCGCTTATGGTGATGAGTGAACTGAACTAGTGGTGCTAGATAAATAACACATGGGGTTTATTCTTGTCTATATTTGTTTATCTAGATCATAATAGTGCATATAGTTCTTAACTTGAGACTATACTTGGCTCATGTGCAAGTGGTTTGAGCTTGATACCGCTTATATACTTGTACAATGTATGAGTATATGGCAAGTGTTTGACTCAAGTTAGTTATACATGGAGATAAGGGATCAGTTAAGACAAGATTTGTTATCCTAGATAAACAGATGGAATCCTACGACTGAGTTAATTATTATTGATAATAAGTCATTGACCGAGACAATATGACTTAATTAGAAAGGTTTTCTAATATAAGTCTTGCTTATCAAGAATTGAAATTAAGTAATAGTCATATGGTCCATAGTATTAGAGTTTAATATTTACCGTGACTCTAGCTTGGATCAGAATTCTGTTGCAAAAGGATTCTAGTATATGATAATTTATGATCATGGTTCGAATTGAATAGAATAACACATTCATTGTTAATTGAGTAGTCATGACACGTTACACTAGTTACTAACTATAGTTTATGAGAACCGAAAATGCATGAGATGTCATTCGAGATATGTGAAAATGTCGTTTTTATTTCTATTGCCAATTGACTATTCCAGTCACATACATAAGAACTAATCTTAGCATGACTAGTGGTAGTTTGGAGGGGTTCTTCCAAAGAAAAAGAGTTTTATGCAAGGGGATCCGATGTCCCATTCACTTGTTGTAGTAGTAATGAAATATATTTCTATATAATTTATCTACTAATGTGCCTCCTACTTTTAAATTCCACAAAACCTTTAGAGAAGTGAGGTTGAATCATCTCAGTTTTGTTGATGACTTGCTTTTGTTTACTCATGAAGATGAGAGCTCTATAAGATTTCTAGCTGATGATCTAGTGTATTTTGAAACTGTTTTTGGTACATAATGAATGAAGTAAAGGGTGCAGTGTATTTTTCAAGAGTTGCATTCTAGTTAAGGGACATATTTTGCAGCTTTTGAGGTTTAGAGAAAGTATCCCCTAATGAAGTATTTGGGGCCGCCCTTAATGTCCACAACTATGTCTAAAGAGAATTTTCAAAAGTCAATAGATAATGTATACAACAAACTTTAGAATTACCAGTAAAATTTTTTAGTAGCAACATTAATTTTGCGCTATATGAGCTAATTCAAGATAACAATATCAATGGTTAATATTATTAATGCATAAAAAGATACAACAATAAATAAAAACTATGACCATTAGTAAAAAAATATTTTTAACAACAATATTTGTTATTGCTAATAATTAATTTTTTTAACAGCAATCATAATTTTGCTGTAAAATATATATAGTCATAATTTTATAGTAGAAACATGCAGCAATTAAATCTTGCTGCAATCATAATTTTGCTGGAAAATATATATAGTCACAATTTTATAGTAGAAACATATAGTAATTATATCTTGCTGCTGTAAATTGTAGCCATAGACATAGCAACAAAATTGTGATCATATATATTTTACAGTTGCTGCTAAAAAATAAATTATTAGCAATAACAAATATTATTGATAAAACTAACTTTTTATTAATACTTACAATTTTTATTTGTTACTATATCTTTTTATATATCAGTAGCAATAATTGTTAGTGCTATATAGCAGCAAAATTAATGTAAAATTTTTTGCTGCTAATTTCAATATTTATTATAGTGTTAATAGTTAAGATAACATGCTAGACAGTAAGGCACTTATCATATGTAGATAGGATATAACTTGTGAATCCTATTTTGAGAAGCATGTATGTTTGTTTGGGCTTATGTCTTCATTCTTCCAAAAGCTGTCGTTAAGGAAATTGAAAAGAGGCATAAGATCCTTTTATAGACAAGGGGAAATAAAGGGTAGAAGGGGAGGTAATGTGGCTTAGGAGAAAAGTTATAAGCCTAAGAATGAGGGTGGGTTAGGTATTAAGGACTTACTTTCTTGGAATAAAGCTGCTGTAGAGAAGTTAATTTAGGATTTTTTAAGGTCCAAAATTCCTTATGGACTGTGGGAGTTGCTAGAAATAAGCTTAGTTAGCTAAGTTTTTGGGAGATTACCAAGCCCTTGGATGCAAGATGAGCATGGAGGCATCTTGTGAAGCGCACGGACCTATTTAAGTCATTCTTCACCTACAAACTAGGGAGAGAAAATTTTCCTTTTGGTTTAATCCCTGGTTGGAAGGTAAGGAGTGTAGTGGTTAGGTACTCTTCCCTGAATTATGCTGACATTCTTAAGCAGGCAAAAGTTAGGGACTATTGGTGGAATGGATGCTAGAGGTTGCTTTTGACCATATGGATAATAATGCAACTCAAAATGCTTGGAAAGAATTAAGAGATACAGAATGAATAAGGAGCAGGAGGAGATTGGTTGCAGTTTGAATGCCTCAGGTTAATATATTATTACTAGTACTTGGAAAGCAATAAGAACCAACAGCAATAAAGTTAGTTCGGCTAAACTGATATGGGTAGTTCATAATGCCAGACGCAACTTTATTATGTGGTTGGCTTTGCAAGGTAGACTTTCTGTGAAGACCAAGTTAGCTTTTTATTGTATAAATCAAATATTAAAAATTAAATATATTTTTTTTTAATTTAAAAATAAAAAAAATATTATTTATTTGATATTTTATATTGCCTCCAATTTTTATGAAATACAAGTTGCTCACTGAATATTAAGAAATTAAATTTTAGTGTTATAATTTCAGATATTCAAAAAAATGTTTGTACGCTCTTTTTATAAGAGAGTTTTTGAAGTTAGATGAAGAATAGTGGATAGCACTTGTTGCCAACCGTGCAATTGCTAGGAGAAAACCATAAATCATTTGTTTTTTAGTTGTGCTTTTTATAGTTGGGTTTAGAGTAGAATTCTATAGAAGTGCTTCATTAGCAAACTAGTTCTTGAATGGAGAAGGAGAAGGGAGGTCAGCTGGTTCACAGAGAGAGTAGCAGGAAAAAGTTCTCTTGCCACTTGCAGAAGGGTGGCCTTCAATTTCGCTGCTATTTCATATATTTGGAAAGAAACCAGGAGATATTAATTGCTAGTGTGGGTTAGAGGATAATAATGAATTGTGTTAAACTGAAACTAATAAATTCTCATAGTTCAGTGAATTGGGATGCTTGCATGCATAGTCTGTACAGAGTTTGATGGGTTGTTCTTTTGTTAGGCTGGGGATTCTTTGATTGTTTATGGCGTGTGGGCTAACTCTACGATTCTTTTCATTGATCCTATCATTTTTTCTCCTCTTCATTATTTATTTATTTATTATAAATATTATTTTTTTCATCAATTTTCAGTTCTTTTACCTTTGAAAAATAGTTTATATCCCAGACGAGGACACCATAATAGGGTATTTAAAAATGTTGGACAAATTAAGAAAGGGAATACAAAATTGGGGTTGAGGATTAGAAGCTAATTTTGAAAAGGAACCTATCAATAGCATACTTAGGCCCCTTGATTTCTCCTGTCCATCCAATTGTCAAGTTGTTTAGAATCTCTCTCTCTCTTGAATAGCAAATATGGAGAATGCTCCTCTCTTTACCTTGCATGAAATTCATGGCTTCAAAGTCAACAATCTGCCACAAATGAGATTAATTTTATCTTAATTAATATATTAAAGTAATATCTTGCTTACATATATAATTTGGTTCAGATAAAATTATGATATATTCATGAAAATAATGAAAATATAAATAAAAATGAAAAATACTGTGTATAAATAAATTTAAATTTCGAGTCAATCTTTATTAAAAAAAGTATATATTATAAAATATACAAATTCAATAATGAACGAAAAAAAAATAATGAACGAAGAAAAATAAAAATAATTGTAAATTTTATAATTAACAAAATACTATTTATCATAATGAGTGCTGCATCAAGTGTGCTTCATATTTAGACAAACGTCTCAAGTAGAGGAAGATTTGCATGAAATTAATGTGCAGGCAAGAAAAAAAAGTAAGAATTGAAAAGTTGACCCAAATATGAATGTTTATTCTGGTTGGAGAAGAAAAAGGCACTCTTTGGTTAAATCGCTCTTTTCGCTTTCTTCACAGAAAAAAAAATAAATTAATTAAAAAAAGAACAAGAGAGAGAGAGCACCACCATTCTTGTAGGATTTCATTCTTTAGTTCTTTCTGATTCAACTCATTTTTCTTCATCTGGGTTGTTCATGATTTATCTAAAAACTATTACTAAATCCAAGATCTCAAGCATATCTCAAATGTTTTCACCCTACAATAGCATGTGAAAAAAGAAAAAGAAAAGAAAGAAAAAGAAAAAGAAAAGAAAAAAAAAAGATGAGCAAAGAACAAAGTGGAGTTGCAAAGGCATGGGAGGCCACCATAAGAAAGACTCAGGCAGCCAAGAAACGAGCAAACAGCATATTTGGCAGCAGCTCTGTAGCCCATGCAGAGGATGAAACTGAAGATGATTATGATGGTAGCAATGGAGGTGAACCTTACATTGCAGAAAAAGTCTTGCCTAATGGAGATTACTATACAGGCCAATGGTTAGACAATTTCCCTTGTGGGCAAGGCAAATATATATGGACAGATGGGTGCATGTACATAGGGGAATGGGATAGAGGAAAGAAAATGGGAAGAGGTAGATTTAGCTGGCCTTCAGGAGCTGCTTATGAAGGAGATTTCAAAACTGGTTATATGGATGGAAGTGGCGTTTACACAGGGCCTAGTGGTGATACTTATAAAGGACAATGGGTTATGAACCTCAAGCATGGCCATGGAGTGAAGAACTTCGCCAATGGAGATGTGTATGATGGCGAATGGCGGCGAGGATTGCAGGAGGGACATGGAAAATATGAGTGGACAAATGGTAACAATTATATTGGAGATTGGAAGAATGGAACCATTTGTGGTAAAGGGACTTTTGTGTGGACTAATGGAAATAGATATGATGGGAATTGGGAAGATGGTGTGCCTAAAGGAAATGGAACATTCAAATGGCCTGATGGATCTTTTTACGTAGGGAACTGGAGCAAGGATCCTAGTGATCAAAATGGGAGTTATTATCCTTCAGGATCATCCATAGAACAGAATCTTGAATGGAATCCTCAAGATGTGTATGAGATGTATTTGTCTGAATCCCAGATTTGTCCTGGTGAGAAGCTTTCAATCTTGCCCTCACAGAAGAAGCTTGCAGTTTGTGCTTCATCGAAAACTGATGGTGATAAGAATAGGAGGATGTCTGTTGATGGGAGGTCAAGTGTAGGCATAGAAAAGCCATTTGATAGGATGAATTTGTTGGATGGAGAAGATGGTTATGTAAGTGATGGGAAAACTATGGAAGCTGATTTGTTAGGGTTACATGTAGAAGAAAGCATTCCAAAATGCCTTCCAATGAAGATACCAAAAATTGTGAAGAGACAAGGAGATACAATAAGCAAAGGTCATAAGAATTATGACCTCATGCTCAATCTGCAACTGGGAATCAGGTATTAATGAAAATTTTATGCCTTGCTTCTTCTGTGATTCTTCTATTATTTTCTTTTTCCTTTTCCTTTATCGGATGAATTTTCTTGAATGCTCTCTCTATATATCAATCAATCCCTCTACTCCTTTCGAAAAAATGATCTGAACAAGCATAGATTCAAAGTATAATTGTAATAAAAATTATCAATTTCTATATATTTATATATTGAGTTCAAATAAACCAAATATAAATAAGAATGGCTTAATTCAAAGAAAATTTCTGTAGGTTAGTATTTATTTTAACATAAAAAACTCAAACTACCTTTGTCCAACATAAAGCTCCAAAAAAATCGTAGCCTAGGATTCTTGGTAGATGTAACTTGCCAAGACATAATAGTGTAATACAGAACTTAGTGAGTCAAGAGCAACATAGATCAAAAGCTAGGTAAATATATAAGAACAAATCTAGACTCAAAAAAATTCATATGTTAAAAAATCTAAACAGTAAATTTTTGTTTAGTATGCATTTCTCCTAAGAAATTCATTTCTATTCACAAAAAATTTCATTTGTTTAGAATTAATTTAAATATATAGTAGAATTCAATTGAACTATTTTATATTAGATAAATTAATAATAAATTAAAATTGATTTAATTTTCATCATTCTTATTATTTTTAAACTAAACATAAATATTTATTCTTATAATAACAATCATTTTTATCGCATTGAAAAATTATTATTAATATTTGAATTTTATTAATATTCTTTACCATTAAAAATATAAAGAATGTTTTCTTAAATTAACAAAATAATATAATAATTTTTTAATATTAATTATAAATGTATTAAATATTAATAATCAATATTATATTAAAATAATTTTTAAAGAGTAATTGTTAATTAAAAATAAGAAATAAATTTAAAATTAAAACAAATAAAAAATAAAAGAAAAAAAAGAATTTTCAAAGACTAATTAAATAATTTTAATGTAAATAGTCTTAAGTGAAATTATTTTTTTTAAAATTTTAATAATTTTAATAAAATTTACTTTTAGTTCAAAATTAATTTTCACAAAAATTCAAGAGAATTAATTAAGATAATTGATTTTGTCAAATATAAAAATTCTAAAAAAATTATTTTTTTTAAAATTCTTTCAAAATTAGATATTTCAAACAACTGTTAAAACTAAATACCATGAGTTGGGAGAAAAATGGAGTTAAATCTCAAATGCTGATAACCATTTCTTGCAATAAAGCTAATATAACCATCAGAACAAATAGCCATATGTCTTCACTACCAGCCAATGCAGCAACTCAAAACATATCAAAATAGCCTTTAGCAAAGCAGCTACAAGAAAGCAACAAAATCATTTTCTCCAAATCTTCCCAATTGAGCCAACCAATTTATAAAGCTGTTTGATTTGGGAAAGATATGAACAAAGGTCAAAGGTGATGTTTGACAAAGAAGCAACTCACAATCAATAGAAGGAACTCAACCTGCTTTTCTAATTCACATATGAATTTCACAGTGAAAAAAAGTTGTATGGTTTGCTAATAATTGTGGCTTAAATTTGGATATAATTTCTTATTATTCAAAGTGCGATCCAAAATGAAAAGTTTTATATTGAGATCCGAATTGAAGAAAAAAAATATAAACTATTTTAGGAGCAGAAGGCAAGAATTGATATAAATAATCATATTTTTTCCTGTCTTATGATTTATAAAATTTAAAAAAATACATTAAATTTAGAGTTTTGAGAGCTCTAAGAGATTATATAACACTTTTTCATTGTACTGAAATTTAGTTTTATCCTTGCATATAGGTTTTATGGTCGAACCACGTTAAATTTCTTGTGTGTTATCTTTTTTCTTTTTATTTCAATCTTTTCGAGTGTAGAATTGTCCATTTGTTTTAATAATTACCAATTTGTGGAGTAAATTTTTCAGGCATGCTGTTGGAAGAACACCTCCAGTTACATCCCTTGATTTGAAGCCTTCAGCTTTTGACCCTAAAGAGAAAGTATGGACAAGATTTCCTTCAGAAGGAACTAAAAATACTCCACCTCACCAGTCTCCTGAATTTAAATGGAAGGACTACTGCCCACTAGTTTTCAGGTTACACCTCTGTAATTTATAAGGCTATATTGATATTTACAACATTCATTGGTTTTCAAATTTTGTCTTCCTCTTCTCAGGACTCTAAGGAAGCTATTCAAAGTTGATGCAGCTGATTACATGCTGTCTATTTGTGGTAATGAAGCATTACGTGAACTCTCCTCTCCTGGAAAAAGTGGTAGCTTCTTTTACTTGACTAATGATGATAAATATATGATAAAGACAATGAAGAAAGCAGAAGTAAAAGTGAGTTAGTTGATTTAATTATATATTTTTCTATGCGTATTTCACTATTTTATTTTTTAAATCATGTTCAGCCTCTAAGTTAGTTCATAGTGCAGGTGCTTATAAGAATGCTTGCTGCCTATTACAACCATGTTAGATCCTTTGAGAATACGTTAGTGACCAAATTTTTTGGTCTGCATTGTGTGAAGTTAACTGGTGCTACCCAAAAGAAGGTATTCACACCTTAGCATCTCTATGCACCACAATAATTTGGCCTAATAATAATAATAAAAAAAAAAAATCGAAGATTTTGAAGAAATTGCAAGTCAATTGAATTGAATTGTCTTAATTTTGAAAATTTAGATTATTAAAATTGGACTCATTTAGTTTATCAAAATGAAGTTTACAATTAATAACATCTCTCCCTTAATATTTTGTTGATAAAAAATGTTAACAAAAAATGAAATTGAAACCTTGATTCTTATCAGTTGACATAAATGTTAATATATAATCTGAATTTGGTTAATTTTCTATTACATTATAAATAAATGAAAATATTTGACATTTTTTCAAAAATAATTTTACCTAAAAATGTTGGGGAGATTTGATTAAAAGCAAATTATAGAATACACCCAATAATTTTGAGATTAAAGCATGCTAACATAGAGTGCCCGAGACTTCTTGCTTTGAAAAATTTTGTACAAGTTGCAAGAACTATGTGCATGAACAAGAAGTTTTAACCAAGTTATAAGCATAAATTTAATGAAGTTGGTATTCTAGGTACGCTTCATCATTATGGGGAATCTCTTCTGCTCCGAGTACATCATCCATAGACGTTTCGACTTGAAAGGATCTTCCCTCGGTCGAATAACAGATAAACCAGAATCAGAGATTGAATCAACAACTATCCTTAAAGATTTAGATCTAAATTTCATTTTTAGACTACAGAAAGCTTGGTTTCAAGAGTTTTGCAGGTGCATATATAGAATCTTTTCACTTTGTCCTTTTATTTTAAACCGTTTGGACTGAAAGGTTCTGATATCATGTGTAACGATTATTCAAAATTCAAGTCTACTAAGTATTCGCGTGTTGTATAGTATTGAGAGATGAATTATTTTTGACTTCTTGTGTTACAAGTATAAGCTTTAGGTTGAGTGTTCTTATGCTTTCTTGGAAACCAAGCAAAAATTTGATTACATTCATCATTTCTTTCTTTAGCCCTAATGGTTCTATTTGGTTATCTTTCCAGGCAAGTAGATAGAGATTGTGAATTTCTTGAACAGGAGAGGATAATGGACTATAGCTTGCTGGTGGGTCTTCATTTTAGAGAAGTATCAACAAATGGGGATCTGATTCCTTGTGCAACTACTATTTGTTCTGGAGGTTACTTTTCATTCTTTCTTGCATATCTAGACTGGCTTTTTAATCAGAACTCTTTATATTACTCATCAAGCAAACAACTGCATGTTAAGTTTTCTCACTGCAGGTGAGATTGAGAACGATTCAGGCCCACGCCTTTCAAGAGCAGATCTAGATCAACTTCTCTTAGACCCAGCCAGGTAAAGAAGAATTAATTTTTTTTTTTATTAAATAAATCGTTAGTTAAAGATTATAGGAGAAACATTATTTTATGTTAAACTAAAGATTGAGAAATGCAGGTGGGCTCGTATTAGATTGGGAGTAAATATGCCAGCAAGAGTAGAAAGAACAATGAGAAAAAGTGACTGTGAAACTCAACTTATAGGAGAACCAACAGGAGAGTATTATGATGTGATAATGTTTTTTGGTATCATAGACATTCTTCAAGACTATGACATTAGCAAGAAGCTTGAGCATGCTTACAAATCCATCCAATATGATCCTACTTCAATATCAGCTGTGGATCCTAAGCAATACTCAAGACGCTTCCGTGACTTCATATTCAACATTTTTACAGAAGAAACTCTTGAAGTGTGATTCTCTTCTAATTAGGGGCCAAAATTACTGCTGAGATTAGAAAAATTCATATGGTGGACTGCCAAAATTAATTTCCAAGTTCTAAATTGGCTTTGATTCATTTATTTTTCTCTTGAAATGAATGTTATAGATATCTATTAATATATGTCATGGTAAAGGAATATTGCAAAGTGAATTGCACTTATATGATATCTTCCATTTTTGTAGTTGTATTAGAATTTATTATTTTCTAATCAATTCAGTATTGTAAGGAGGTTGTAACATCCTATTATAGTATGTATACAATAGAATATATATGAATAAATACCCAAAATTATGGGTGAATCTTAGTTGAAATTAAAAACGATTTGAATTTTGGATATATTTTTTTATAATTCAAATGGTGATTCGATCTAAAAAGTTATATGTTATAATTTGCCGATATGAAATTTACATTAAATAGATACAAATGGATATGCAATTCGTTTGTCAAATTATATGAATACAAAATGGATATGAAATCCATTTGTAAAAGTAAATGGACACAAATAATTATATAATTTATTTATAAAATTAAATTGACACGAAACATACTCATTTGTAAAATTAAATATAAACGGATTCACAAATGGACATATAATATATTTATAAAATGATAGATACATACAAATTCACAAATAAATATATAATTCATTTGTAAAATTAAATAAATATAGACAACTTCTCAAACCAACTTGTAATTCGTTTGTAAAATTATATAAATATAAACAGACATGCAATTTGTTTATAAAATTAAATAAATACAAATGAATTTACAACTGAACATGTAATTTATTTATAAAATTAAATAGGAGATTAATGACTTTTTAAATAGATACATAATTTTTTTGTAAAATTAAATGAGTACAAATAAACTTGTAGCGGTTGGCTAAAGTGCCCGAACATAAAGCAAGGCTAAAAGCCTGGAAGTATCAATAAGGCTACGAGTCTAAATACTTGGAAATCACCAGTAAGACCATGAGCTTGAATACTCGAAATAGCCAATAAGGTGACTATCCTGAATACTCGAAATCGCCAATAGAGCCACGAGCCTAAATATTCAGAATCGTCAGTAGGGCCACGAGCACGAATACTCGAAAATCGCCAGTAGGGCCATGAGCACGAACACTTGGAATTGCCAGTAGGGCTACGATCCTGAATACACAGAATCGCTAAGAGGGCCACGAGCCTGAATAATCAGAATTACCAGCAGGGCCAAAGAGTCCGAAAGGCAACAAAGAGCGAAAAAATTTAAAAGAAGACGTAGGGTTAAAGAGCCCGGGAGATGATAAAGAGCCAAAGATTTTGGACGAAAACTCAAGGCTAAAAAGCTTAGAAGAGGACTAAGAGCCTAAGAGCTTTGACAAAGAGCCAGGGCAAAAGAGGCTGAAAGGTGATAAAGAGCTAAATAATCATAAAAAGGACCGAGGCTAAATAGCCAGAAAGAAAATAGAGAGCTTAAGTACTCGGAAAAAAACGCGGGGCTAAAGAGCCCAAAAGATGATAAAAGAGCCTAAGAGCTCAAAGGAAAACTCAGGGCTAAACAGCCTGCAAAAAATAGAGAGCTTAAGTGCTTTGAAGAAAACTCATAGCTAAACCGTCTAAAAGATAATAAAAGAGCCAAAGAGTTCGGAAGAAAATTCAAGGCTAAATAGCCCGGAAGATAATAAAGAGTTTAAATACTCGAAAAAAGACATAGGGCTAAACAACCTAGAAGATAATAAAGAGTTTGGAAGCTCGGATGGAGACTCAAGACTAAAGAGTCTGGAAGATGATAAAAGAGTCAAAGAGCTTAGAAGAAAAGTCAAGGCCAAACAGTCTAGAAGATGATAAAAGAGCTAAAGAGAGCTCAGAAGAAAACTCAAGGCTAAACAACCTAGAATATAATAGAGAGTTTAAATGCTCGAAGAAAGAAATAGGACTAAAGAGCTCGGAAGATGATAAAAGAGCCAAAAAGCTCAAACAAAGAAGACTAAGAGCCTAAGAGCTTGGAAGAAGACTCAAGGGTAAACAACCAGAAAGATAATAGAGAGCTTAAATGCTTGGAAAAAGACGTAGGACTAAATAGTCCAGAAAATGATAAAGAGCCAAATACTCGTAAAAGGCACTCAGGACTAAAGAGTCTAGGAGCTCGAACTGAAACTCAAGGTTAAAGAGCCCGAAAGATGCTAGAAGATCTAAAGAGCTCGAAAGAAAACTTAGTGCTAAATAGCTAGAAAATGATAAAATAGCCAAATAGCTCGGAAAAAAACTTAGGACTAAACAACCCAAAAAATAATAGAGAGCTGAAGTGCTCGGAAAAGGATGCAGGACTTAAGAGTCCAAAAGGTGATAAAAAGCCGAGTACTCATAAAAAAGACTCAGGACTAAAGTGTTCGAAAAATAAAAAAATAAAAAAATAAAAATTTAGGGCTAAAAGAGCCCATAAGGCCGTCTCAAGTTAAAGAAATAGGACATCCCACGAAAACTACAAGCTAAGAAACTAGCAAATGCTGAAAAAATGAAAACAAATTGATAGCATGAAAAGAAAAATGAAAACTATCATGATTATTCAAAATTTTTACGGCACGACAGTTTGCGATAATAATTGTTACAATCTTTATCAAATAGTTTGTTCATTACTTCGTTCATTTACATGAATCTTAATCGTCATCTCGACATGCCATTAGGGCTAAAATAAAGTTATGGATGACCTGCCGACCTTATAAAATACTAAGATCTAATATAAATAGCAGGACTTAGTATACCCAATAAAATGCCAAAATCAATAGAAGGGCAAAAATAAATTTTAATATTGAATATCAGTCAAGAAACAGAAGTAATTTCATTAACAAAAAGATGTATTTTACAAAAAAACTAAAAACTACGTACTAACAAGGGCAGACAAAAACAAGTCTACTACATATTTACAAGTAAAAATTACTCTTGAACTTTCTCAGAGGAAGCAAGTTCACCAGCCAAGTCAAGCTCAACCCTGGAGACGGTAAGAGTAGCATGAGCAGTCTCGACAGTCAAGTCTTCAATAATAGCATCTCTTGGGAGGAGAAACTTGGACATTTACGGCCTCTAGAGCAATGGGATTAACAACCATCTGACTAGCTAGATCTCTATCATTCTTTGAGTATCACGAGAGGAAGAGGCAGGAGCCTTGGAAGCAGAGGTCTTCGAGACAGGGTCATGGTAGGCTTCTCAATTGGTAAGTCATTAGGACCATACTATACATCCTGACCATTAGAATCGCACTCAGCTAGACGGAGAGTACTAAGAGGCTTGTTTAGCTCATTACGACCGGCTTTTAACTCCAAATTATAACCACTAACATAAAAACGTGTAGCATAATTAAGAATTTTGGACTTGTGCTCATTAGATTGCATATATTTTTAATACATGGTCTCGACGATGTATTTTATTATATTTATTGATAAAATTATTTATTTTTAATCATTACTTCTATTATTAAAATAAATGATATAATTTTTATATTAATTTGTTATTATTTTGTATGATTATTAAAATTTCCAATATTTTTCATTCATATAATATTTTAAGTAAGTTTTTAATATTTTAAATAAATTAATAATAGGCTTAATTAAAATATTATATAAATAGATAAATAAATAAATATTACAAAATAAGTGTAAGAAATAAAAAGAAAGAAAAGAAAAAGGTTATTTCATTTTTTTTAAATGAAAACCTGCGATGAGAGATACTTTTATTGAGATAAAATTAAAGTTGAAGAATATTTTGGCAATAAAATAAAGTTGAGTAACAAACATAAATCTACCCTTCAAAATTGAGGAATGGATGATATAATTTTAGATAAAACTAAATATATTGCAGTTTTCTAATTAAATTCAATAGAATTTATTAAATTGTCCTTTATTTTATTACACTTAAAATCATATAATGGATATTATTATCTTTTTAATTTAGAGATAATTTTTTTGGTAAGTAAATTTGTATGCTGAACATATTTATATTATATTTTTTTAATAAATAAATTTCTTAAAAATATATTTGATAGGAAATATACTTCTAAAATATTTTGAATCAAATCAATCCAAAATAAAATTATACTCAATTCTAAGATTTTTACAATTTTATTAAATTTTTTATAAAATTGAAATTTATCAACAAAACGTGCACAAATTTATTTATTTATTTTTTTGCATTTGCAGGTTAATTGATGATAATTTTAATAAAAATAAATTAAAATTTATATATATACTTTTGAAGCTAAATATATACACATTAATTTGTTGTTTCTTGGAAGTCGGTGATATATTTTTAGGATATTTTCATTATTTGCAATGCATAGTGTAGTGTGAAGCACTGAAGCTGAGAAGGAGAATTTCAAAGATTGTTGGCAAGGATTTCTTTGGCCGGCGTAGAGGGAGCTTCCGCTTGGCTCCCTTTACTTCGTCTAGCCATATATAGTTTTAATTTAGTTTGATTTGCTTTGTATTTTTCGCTTTAGTTTTTCAATTTTGATAGTTTTGGATCAGTTTGTTTTCTAAAATATTTTGATTTTTTACTTCTGAAGATATTTTAGTTTTGACGTTAATATTTCGAAATCGCACAGATGTGTTCGACAAACAACACTTTTATTGATTCGAATGAGATTGAACTTTGTCGCGTCCTCTCCTTCCGAATAGTGATGTCCATTTGATGGGTCGAACTCTCAATGGTGGTGTCTATTCGATGGGTCGAACTCTCATTAAAAAAATTGGTTAGTGTAAAATTTTTTATTTTTGTCTTTTTATTCAATTCCGATTGGTTGGACTTCCACTTCGATCTGCTTCCGGTCTGTTTCAATATGCATATTTTCACCTAATGAGTTCACGAAATAAGTTTTGGTTGCAGTAGTTGGTGGTGGTTATTTCAAGTGGTATTGCTGTCTCCATCTCTCCCCTCTGCTTTGCTTTATACCTTTTATACTTAATTTTTGCATGCCTTTATATTCAAAGGTGTAATTATTTTCTGGCCAAGTATTATTGATCGTAGGAAGGGATGGTGGAAATTTGAAATTCATTTTCGGCGGTGGCATTTTTAGGATTGGGCTACTTCTGGGCTTGTATTCTGGACTGGATATTCTGTTGAGTTTATTTTATTTTATTTTTTTAAATGTAAATTTATCATTGCATGATAAAAAAAAAAAAAAAAAGTAAAGCACCGAAGCTTGAAAAGCTAGTTGGATTTTTGGATAGTAAGCTTATTTTCCACCTTAATTTGCGATTCCTCCTCAGCAGCTTTCACCCTGCCAAGGTGGACCCCATTACGTACATGCCAAGTTCTTCCCATTCTTGCCTAACACCCTATTCTTGCTTACTGTTTTATTTTTAATTTACTTTATTACCTACCTGTCCTTTTTTTCATTATTAATTATTAAAATTTAATTGTCAATAAATAAGTAATTATATATATTTCTATAAATATAATTTCAATTATTTATTTAAAATTTAAAAATTAAATATGTCATTTTCCTTCAAGTATACAGAATATAACTTATTTAATTTTGTCTGTTTTCCACTAAATAAATTGGCTTAATAAATTATATTTAAAAATGATAAAAAGACTAGATTTACCTTTAATTATATAAAAGGAAATTAAAAATGTTATTTTCTTATATAAAAATATTTATATTATTAAAAAATAAAAAATATTTAAATAATACTAAATAAATTGAGTATAGTATATTTAATACTTTTAGAAAAATAATTTTCGAATGAATTATCAATATTTTCATGCATTGCCTACTATACCCTTCAATAAAAAAACATTTGTATAGAGATCAAACCAAAGTATCAGCTGACTTCTTATCTCCTTTTTTTTTTTTTTTTTTTTGAAAGCATGACTTCTTGTCTCCTTAATTATATAGATTATCGATAGAGATTTATTTTTAATTAAAAATTATATTTCGCTTATTAATCTAGTCTTCATTACGTTTTTAAATATTAAAAAAAAGAATTTAATGAAAATTAAACTCCAAATAAACTTAATTAATTACAAGAAAACGTATAAAAAAGAACAAATAAAATTAATAAAGAAGAAATTTGAAGCAAGAATCTTCCCCACTGCATTGCAGAAACCTTTCATGATACAGCTTAATATCAGAGACGGTAACAATAGGGTATATGATTTTGTGACATTGGAGACAATGCCAAGACCAAGAGAAGAGACATAATAAAAACAGGCAGTAAGAGAAACACCGAAGGTGGCGGTGGCAGCGGCAGTGGCGGAAGTAACGGCGGCAAAACAATGATAATAAACACAACAACAACCATCAAAACCATTGATCTAACCCCAAAGAACATGATGCATACAAAAACATAAAAGGCTTGTTCGTCACCTTCCTTAGCAGTAAAATCAAAACCCTAGGATACCCACCTGTGAATCAACCTTGTAACCATGATGGAGAGATTTAACGGTGGATAGAGACCTTGAGGAGTTAATGGCGTTAATAATTACAGTACCAAAAATATACACACTAGAAGATAGTAGGTGATGAGAAATTAGAAGATGTTAGTTGTTATATATGGTGATTGTGAAAACTAATTGTCTAGATACAGACAATTACAAAGGCTGTAATAATGACTACTGGTCTAGCTTTAATTTTGTAATTATTATGATTTTGTACTTTGTTATTTTATCTCAACCATATTCATGTTTTGTTTTGGGTACTAAGATTTTTTTTATTTTTTTTTATTTTTATGATTCTCTTTGCTATTATTGGTAGAATTTTAATTTTGATTGGCTTTTTACTTATTTGGAAAATTTTTTATGATGTTTGTAGTTAAGGGTTATAAGTTTGACATTCATGCATTTTCTATAATGGGTTGATTATAACAATTATTTTCACAATTAGTAAAATTTATACTTGTATATTTGCTTTTTTCAAAACTGAAATAAATTTTTATATATTTTAGACCACAGTATTTTCAAAATTATACATGTTTATTAGTTCTCAATTTTTTAAGTAAATAGTTTCTTTTAGCTTTTAATAGGAATAATACTCATAATGAAAAATAATTTTGCACAAATACTAAATTGAAGAGCTAAAATATTCAAAATATAATAACTACAGTAGATAGGGTCAAGTATTTAGAATGTCTAATCTAGTCGAATTTAGATAGATTTAGATATTATGCAATCATTTATGTGTGAGATATTAGGGAATATCATCCGTATTTAACGATAAGATTTAATTTTATATATCGAGTATATGAAAATGACATACAATAAAAATTTAAATCGGACTTAATTTTTGCTGTCAACTTTTAGATTTGGACTGTGTCTAACTTTTACTGTCAATATTCGATAGAAATTCACGATAATTTTTCAGAAATAGAATTTCAAAACGCACGACTTTCAAAAGTGTAACGATAGATACAGATTTATCATAAAATTTAAGCAAAAATTTCACCGTTTAAAAGTCAATTTTATATTTTAATTATTTTTTTAGATATTTTTATAATTTCGCATGTTAGGATTCTTTTATTATAAATAATATTTTCTTAATTATTTGAGATTCACTTTTCAATTTTTCAAGAATTTTAATAAGACATTTTCAGTTTTTAACCTATCACTTTTATTATATCTTTTTAGCTAAATATTATTGATTAAAATTTCTGATGGAGTCTTTCATAAGAAAATTATTAAAATTTTAAAATATGAGTTATTGATTAATTAAAATATATAATATTAAATCGGTTTTTGCTATCTCGGAGAGTATTTTAACTAAACAGTTAAATTATGATAAAATAAAACAGAAACTAATTAGACTACACAATTCAATTTTGTATAAAAATAAGAAATATATGATATTTTTATTTTGTTTGATAATACTAATATAATTAGCTAAATATTATAAAAATAATTTTTTTAAATATATTCACTTAATCTCTAAATATTAATATTTTAATTAAATAAAAACTAAATATTACATTTAGAATTATTGATGAACAAAACCTTCACTCGGTAAGATCGGTGACTAGATCTTATAATGATACGAGCCATACAACAGAAATTTTGGAGAAGCTTCGTCATGTACTAAATGATGAGATTCAAACATAAAAGTTTGAAAAGATACATGATTAATATTAATTGAATTTATTTGAATTATAAGTGAATTTTGATAAATTTTT
Source organism: Manihot esculenta (assembly GCF_001659605.2). NCBI lineage: Eukaryota > Viridiplantae > Streptophyta > Magnoliopsida > Malpighiales > Euphorbiaceae > Manihot > Manihot esculenta. Next base: position 6,946,236 of record NC_035168.2, on the reverse strand, counting down.
ATTTAAAAAAAAGCCTTAATAAAAAAGAAAAATTTCAAGATCAATTGTTTTTTTAATTTTTCTTATCTTTTTTGGGGCGAATTTTTATTATTTAATTTTCTGTTAAAATTTTCCAAAAATATATTTAAAAAAAATATATATTTTAACATTTGAAATATTTAGAAAATTTAATTAATAGAAAATATTTTAAAAATAATTTTGTCTCTCGAAAAGAAAAAATTGTTTTCATATTTTAAAATTTTTATTAAAATTTTCATATATAAATTTGTTAATAATTTTTATTTTTAAAATTAAAATTAAATAATAAAAAATAAATTATTTCAAAAAAATTAATTATTTATCGAGTTTTTTTTTTCACAATTTAAGTGTTATAAAGTATTATAAGTTAAATATTAAATATTTTTTTTATTAATTAAAAAGTCATATGGATAAAGTTATTATCAAATAATGATATTACACGTTATATGATAAATTTCAAGGATCGATGATTGATGACATGACTTTCAAGTAGTGCTGCATCAAAATTTTAATTTTTTAAGACAAGTTTAGTTTGGGAAAAAGCAATTTCCCACGATCGGAGACTAAAAATACTTAAATTAATTTTGTTAACTAAATTATACAAAAATTTCACTGAAACATGGTGTGGGCTGCCAAAACATGATGCAAACCTGGATTACATGGGTCAACCTCATGTTCTTGTTTATTTTTTCCTAAGAGTGCTTTAAAATTTTTCAAGTTTTCTTTTAATGTGCCTCCTTCATGTCTTTATTGATTTTATCCTATAAAAACAATAAAAAATAAAGAAAAACACCAAATAAAAATACAAACTAAAAATTTTATAATTAAACATAAAACATCTATTAAATAATTAAATAGATGTGGTTTTAAAAATATATGCAAATTATCTTCACATCAAATTCTATCTTCAAAACGATAGGAAATTATTTTATACGTAGTAATCTAGATTATCATGTACCTCAGTGCTGAAAAAGAGTGAAAAATGATAATTCTCCTTAGCTAAGAGTAAATTTAATGATAATTCTCTTAAGCTAAGAGGAAATTTAGTTGAAGGTAATGATATTACTGTTGCAGTCATTTCTCAAATTTTTCTTGTGGTTAATACAGATATATATGCCTATTAGCACAAGAGAAAGGAGAAAAACATATACATCTTAGTGATTCTAGGACTGAAAGTATCATTAATAAAGAGAAAATTCTTCTTAAACTCATATTTAGCAAGACTTTAGCTCTTAATGAATTTCTTTATGTATATGATATGAGAGCAAATTTAATTTCTATAACTCTATTAGGAAAAGTCGAGATTAAAGTGACTTTTGAGTCGAGCGAAATTGTAGACTAAAAATAATAATTTAATAAATTTTTATTTAATAAATTTTTTATCTATTGAAATTGATAAGTGTGTATATGTAAACCTTACAAATGGTGAATGTGTGATTATTTATTAATATATAAATGACATGCTTATCTTTAATACGACTTATAATATATATGTGAAATAAAAAGTTTTCGTATTTCTAAATTTGATATAAAAAATATGGATGAAGCAAATATGACTTTAGGTATTAGAATTATAGATTAAAAATAATAATTTAATAAATTTTTATTTAATAAATTTTTCATATACTGAAATTGATAAGTGTGTATATGCAAAGCTTACAAATGGTGAATGTGTGATTATTTATTAATATATCGATGGCATTCTTATCTATGATATGACTTATAATATATATGTGAAATAAAAAGTTTTCTTGCTTCTAAATTTGATTAAAAAGATATAGATGAAGCAAATATGACTTTAGGTGTTAGAATTATTTGGGAAAATGATAGTATAATATTATCGTAAGAGCATTGAGAAACTTCTAATGAAGTTTGGACACTTTGATGTTAAACCAATAAGTACCGCTTATAATGCTAACTCTTAATTAAAGAAAAATAGAGATGACCCTGTTATTCAATCTAAATATACATAGATCATTGGGAGTCTGTTGCATTTAATTAGTTTTTCTCGACTTGATATAATTTATGTCATGTGTAAATTGAGCAAATGTACACATAATCCCAATCATAATAGTTGGATTGCATTAATTAGACTAATAAAATATTTGAGAGATACGATGAGTTATGATATTCTATATAATGGATTTTCTACTGTATCATAAGGAAATAATGATATTTATTGGATTTTGGATTCAAACGAGAAAAAAAAATTAGTGGTTATGTATTCACTCTAGATGGTGGTGTAGTTACTTAGAAATCAACTAAATAAACTATCATTGCTAAATCTACCATGGAGTCTGAGTTTATTACTCTAGAATTAGCTTGCAATGAGACTGAGTAACTAAGAAATTTCTTAACAAATATTCTATTGAAAATAAAACCAACACCATCTGTGTCAATACGTTGTGATTGCCAAGCTGCAATAGTTATTGTAAATAATAAAACTTTTAATGGTAAACATATACATATTCATTTAAGATATAACATAGTTAAGCAGTTGCAAAAAGATGGAATTATATTCATTGACTATATAAAGTTAAAAGTAAATTTGATCGATTCTCTTACTAGCTTTTAGGAAGGAAATTAATAAATAAAACATCAAGAGAAATGAGACTTGAGCCAATCTAAAAGTGATAAAAATCTAACTTTTGTGATTGAAAATCTTATGAAAAATATTCATATTGGTACTAACAAGTCATTTGTTAGTTCTGTGAGTATTATTTATCGTTGTCGTTTCCTATGGTGTGAGAAGTGTTAGACGGTATTAAATGAGAAGGTGAATTAAAAACTCTTAATGATTGTACAAATTGCAGTATACACATGATAATATCACCTATATAAGTGTAGAGTAGAGCTGCTCTTAAGAGATTGTTGTATAATTTTTAAAGCCCTTATAAACTACAAGGCATGCGTTTATTGCAAGAATTGTAAAGTGTAATCAGATTGATAGATTTTAGTCTAAAAAGAAGGATTTTTTATCTATAAGAGTAAAAGCCTCATCAATAATTATATATGTTAAGTCTTATATATCTAGAATTCATTTGTAGTCTAAAAAATACCATATTCAAAAATATTTATACTTGTGGTATTATTTTAACCCCAATAATTTATTGTTATTATGATTTTTTTTAAAAAAAATAAAGGACTTTGAAATATGTGGGTGGAATGTTGTATATTTCAAAAGTTTATTCATATTTTCATTATTATCTTAAACTTTTCATTGGTTTAGTTTTTTATGAAAGTTTGCTTTAAACAAATATTGCAAAAGACAAATCTGTTAAAACTAATGGCTATTATCCTATTATTTTCTCATTGAATCGGTTGTCAACGTTATTATTAGTTGCCAATGTTACCAACAAAGATTTTTATTTATTATTCAAAGGAGTATAAATATGTGCATAGTTTCATAGCCTTTGTACCATGTTTTCGTAGAGCTTCTTTTAAGTTATTGGGTTACAAATAATTTTATTTGTCTTATTACTGTTCTGCTCCCAATTAACATTTGGAAGACCTGCTTTGTCCTGGAGGAATTTCATATTTGGTGAACAAGTTCCTCGAGGGCAATGCCTTTATTTGCACAACTCAAGTTCTTATTTTTCCTCTTCTTAATCTTTCTCTTTTCTCAAAAGGTAGTAGAGGAGAATGTGCAAAGAAGGTGATAGGGTTTAAGATTGCAAGTAGTCGATTTTTCTTGTTTGAACGACATTCTTCTTAGCATGATCGAAGAAGAGAGAAAAGTTAAGAAACCAAAGGAAGAGGCAAACACGTAACTACCACCACATACGACACATGGAAAAGTGGGGAAATAGAGAATCTAAAGCCTGCTAGGTTAGCTTATAAAACAGAAAGTTCTGCAAACGTTGAAAGTTCCAACCAAAAAGTTAATCAAGAATTCTCATACAGTAAATCAATCATTTTATGACCAATGATGTTTCTATGAAATTTTAGAGATTCCTCCATCGGCTTTTGCTCCACTTAACTTTTTTTTTTTCTTTTTTTTAACCAGCATTTAAAGCCTTATAAGAGCAAACTATGAACAGCGAGATAATTTCGATATTCCGAAATCGATATTCATATACATTGTGATCGCACTGATCTGCCTTGGCTTTTGTTCCATTTACTCCACCATAAAGCTACCGTAGCTAACAATCTATATATCAGAAATCTAAAACCTTCAACTTATACTCATTTTTCATACAATCTCTTATAAACATGGAAAATAGAGACAACAAACAGTAAGAGACAAGAGCAAAGGGATCTCAAGGAGAAAACTCAGGCATTTGCGATGGAATGAAGGCCATAAAAACCAGAAAGGACATGATGATTACTGGCACAAATAGAAGAACCGTTGGCGGCGGTGGTAACGGTGGCAAGAGTGGCGGCATGACAAGAAGAGACGCCGTGAAGACAACCATAATAAAGGCCGACCTTGAGAAATAACACCTGAACATCAAACTTTTGTATAAGCTAGATATAGCTGGCCAACTCGTTATAGCTGGTGATCTTGAGCTTCTACTGATCATTGCTGAAGAGCTGATGAAGAGAACTTGGAAAATTAAATTAGGAAAGAACGAAGGTTACACGAAAAGGAGAAGTTGGAAGGAGCTGGTCCAAGCAGTTATGAGTTGCTATCAGAGTCCAGTGGTAGGTGTATACTGATTCAGCTAACCTGAAATTATGAACAGTATACAAGGAAGGAAATGGCAAAATTGTAATGAAAAGTGAGATTTTATTTAATTTCCTTGGAGTGGGGTTTACGATGTTTTTATGATAAGGCATAATGTTTCCAATGTCAGAGTTGCTATGGCAGCCTTTGCTATTGGTTCAATGAATGAGAGGGAATGAATTAATTGTCATAAAAATTAAGGGGTCAGCTCCACTCTACCAGTTAAATTTTACCACAGGAGCTTTGTATATAAAATAATTTTATTATTAATAATATAAAGTTATTACAGCCGTTGTAGAATATCTTAGTTAATTAAGATATTACTTTCTATAATTATAAGTGCAGTAAGTATCGACCAATATGTGAAGCAATAAAATAATTAGACATTAAGAAAAAAATAAATAAAAAACAATATATGAAAGAATGAATATGACGCAAACTGTTTTAATGAGTAATTTGATATTTTTTTAGGTAAAATTGAGAGTTGGATTTTAATAAATGAAATAAATATTAATTTAAAGGTTTTATTTTTTAATAGGGCAGTGCAAATAGAATAATAATAATTATTTCGGTGGTTATATAAAAAAAATCATTAGAGTGTGTTTTAATGAAAAAATTTTTACATAAATTAAATTTTATATTTATTTTTATAATGTAAAATTATAGTAAAATTTATATAAAATCTCATATATATATATATTATAATAAAATCTATTATAAAACTTCACATATTTATATTACTAGGTGATATAAATTCATTTTAAGTAAATGAATTTATCCGACTTTGGTCTGTTTTATGCGGAAATTCCCTGGGGCATGCAACACTCCTCTCAAGAAAAAATACAAATGCCATTTTTCATATATTTTAAACTTAAATCAGTGAAATGCGGGTTGACATGACACTTATAAATTTAATTTGATAATAAAGGTATTCGAGTAAATTTGAAAAATTTCAGATTCAATTCTTTTGATATTCAATTTTGCATTAAAAAAAGTCCTATTCACATTGTAATCCGGCCAAATGGTCTTCATAAAACTAATTTAGCTGACTTTTGGTTTGTTTTAAAAGGATTTTATATTAATTCTTTTCTTAATCTTAAAATATTAATTCTTTTCTTTTGATCCCTTCTTTATTTGTAAGTTAATTAATTGGGATTAACAATTCTTTCTCCTTCCCTCTATACGTATCTTTTAACTTAAAAATTTATAACAACGTATACGAATAAATATGTCAACCTGACCTTTTTTTATATAAAAAAATCTTACAAAACTATCACATTTATATATTCTAATTATATTTCTAATTATAACAATATTTCTTAATTAACATTGATTGAACATAAAAATTTCTCAAATACTTTACTTAATAGAATAATCATTTAATTTAGATAATAATACTAGAGTACAAAAAGATAAAAAAAATAATAATTAAAAAATTAATTTCTTTTAAACCGTACGTAACTCTTAAATAATCATAATTTCGTAGTATTTACTATTTAACTTTTTGGTTTAACATGTTAACCATAATTTCTTCATCTCAATATAATTAATAGTATCCATAATGCTATATATGCAAATCACATGTGAAATCCGTGGCTTAATATCTAGAAGAACAAGATTTGTTAATTAATTTTTTTAGGGGGCATTACCAAATGTTACTGCCTATGGTGAACTCGATGTTGATACATCTAGTTATGTGGAAGCAAAGTGTGTTTTTGTTCATAGATCTGCGAATGATATCGCTCATATTTTAGCAACATCGGCTCATTCTGAGTCAGGTCAAGGAGTTTGGATTGATATCGCTCCTCCTCACATTGTTTCTTTGTTCTCTATAAATTAATGAAATTTTCTTGTTATTTCAAAAAAAAAAATAATAATTTAAGTATATACAGACTCACAAATATTAATTTAATAACATAGCCTTTATTAGGCCTATAAAAAACCAATTTATTAATTTAATATGCAAACTTAAACCTCCAAATTAAAAGAACACTTTACATTTATTTTTCTTTACTTTACAACTCCACTTGCATTTCAATCACACACAGATATAATTAAATACAAATGAAAATTTATTACAGAAATATAATTAAATTTATATGACTTCATATTTGTAAAAAAAAAATAATAACAATAATAAAATAATTTTTAAGAGAAACTTATATCTTGTAAAATTCCATAGTGTCAATGAGATTGTAAGAGTCCATGGTATCCTAGTCTCTATTGTTTTAAATAGAGTACCAAGGCTCACATTGTAGTTTTGGCCTAACTTGCAAAATGTTTTAGGCACCAAGTTGAAGTTTAGTACTTCCTTTCACTCCCTAACAGGCGGTGAGTTAGAAAGAACTATGCTAGACCTTGAAGGATATGCTTAGAGCATGTGCGATGGAATTTAAGAGAAGTTGGGACAAGTATATACAGTTAATGGAGTTCTCTTACAATAATAGTTATCATGCTAGTATTGAAATACTCCTTATGAAATCTTATATGGGAGAAGATGTGAAATACCAGTGTGTTGGATTGAGATAAGAGAAAGAAAGTTAGAGGGTCTAGAAATAGTGCAACAAACTACAGATAAAATTTAGATAATCAGTAGTAGACTAAAAGTGGCATAAAATAGATAAAAGAATTATGTAGATTTAAAAAAGAAGGGATATCAAATACATTATCAGTGATAAGGTATTTTTGAGGGTCTCTTCATGGAAAGGGATTATACGGTTTGGTAAGCGTGGAAAGTTGAGTCCTCGGTTCATTAAGCCCTATGAAATTTTAGAAAGGAGTGAACTAGTTGCTTATCGTTTAATTTTACTTCTAGAGTTATAGATGCATACTTTTTCATGCGTCCATGTTAAATAGAAGTGATCTTTCTCCTGTTCTTTAAAATCAATCAATTGAGCTGAGAGAAGATTTAGAGGAATAACCTGTGAAGATTATATCCAGAGAAGAGAAAGTTTAAGAAGCAAGGTAATTCATCTAGTTAAAGTTCATTAGACCAATCACTCTAATAAAGAAGCTACTGGGAGCGATAGGAGAATATATGGCTTCAATATCTGCACTTATTGCTCCATAAGGTATGTAAATTTCAAGGATAAACTTTCTTTTAGGGGAGAAAATTGTAAGACCCTTGTTAATAAGACAAAAAAAAAGTGTGGGCCCACCAGCTTAAGCAAAAAAGGCGAAATCATCTTCTTGCTCTGGTTTTAGGACTCACCTTTGCTTGTGTTTTTTTTTTTAAAAAAAAAAAAAATCTTTCCAAATTCTTCAACTCCTCTCTATCTTCCATGTTAATTCTTGTAACGACCCGAAAATCGGACCGCTACCGGCGCTAGGATCCAGATCGGCTTAAGGCCGCCGGGACCCGTAGCAAGCCTGACATATAACCTAAAAACTTGTTTAATCCCATACATGATTAACAAAATACATAAAAATTTGAACTTTTCTTTCCTTTTTCTTTTACCAAGCTCAACCTGTGCATGCACATAAACATATACATAGACATAAACATAAACCCCACACTGGAGCTCTCATCAAATGCTCCAATGGGGCCTCTCATCATACACAAGCCTGGTGAAGCGTAAACATCATAATACATGAATCATGTATATAAAAGGGATTACTATACACATAGGGTCAAGCACAACCTTTAATCCTCAATATCGTTTTTACATAACATAACTATTCATAACTTTACATCATTTTACAATTTATCATGTCCACATTCTATCTATTACATACACATGACTTCATCCATCTTGACTTCACTGTCTAGCCCGTACCTGCAACCCTGGGGGATTAGGGAAAGGGGTGAGCTACTAAAGCCCAGTGAGCATAATAATAATAGTCCTCTACATTCCAAAGTGCCGGGACGTAGAATGGGTCAACCGGTCTTTCTCTTAAACATATCATAACATAACATTTCCAAGGTGCTGGGACGTAGAATGGATCAACCGGTCTTTCTCTTACATAGTGCCGGGACGTAGAATGGGTCAACCGGACTTCCATACCATGACATACCGTACCATATCACATCATATCATATGAGGACTAAAGGATCATCCAATAACCAATCCATATCAACATCATAGAATGCAATGCAACATATTCGTGAATTCTAATGCAAACAACCTAAGATATCACGTGGCATTCATGATGCATGAATATGCTCAAAACTTTATAATTTATTCGCTTTAAAACGTAAAGGTTTATTCTACTCACCTCAGCTAGCTCTGACAATGACTGAAGCAGCTGACTCACTGCTGGGGTCCTCGGTTCCTCGGGTCCGGACCTACACAGGTGGACTCAAATGAGGGACCAAACATACTAGAACATGACTCTAAAACATCCCCCAAAAACCCCCAAAAACACCTCAAAACAATCATGCAAAACATGCAAAGGAAGGCTGAACAGGGCACTTTCGGCGGCAGGTTCGGTGGCCGAAAGTCCCTCCAGAGCCGAAACCCAGGCAGGTTCGGTGGCACCTTCGGCGGCCGAAAGTCCCAGACAGAGACGAAAGTCTATTTTCGGGGGCAAGCTTCGGCAGCCGAAAGGCCTGCCTCCCAAGCAGGTTCGGCGACCGAAAGTCCTTCGGCTGTCGAACCTGGTTTCTGCCAAAAGGGTAGAAACTTGGTTCCTTTGCACAAAAGCCTCCCCTTTTCATTTCAACATGCATACAACTCATTCAAATCATGCAAATATACATACATCAGCTCCTAGGGGTTTCAAACTATCCTAAACCCCAACTACAACACACAACAACAACACATCAACTCACATTGTCCATAAAACACATAAAACCTAACAAAACTTAAACATGCATTTCTACCCATAGATCAACTTAAAACTTGCTTAAAACATGTAATGAGCTCAAGATCGGCTCTTACCTCTTGAAGATCGAAAGGAAAACGACCCTAGCTCGGAGATGGGAGAGATTTGAGTTCTTGAACTTCAAAGCTCTAAAACTTGCTTTATACTCGAAAATCTTCAAAATAAGGTTGTAAACTCATAAAAATCATGAAGAAAAGAAGGAAGAAACTCAAAATGGCGAGGGATGGCGGAGAGCTCACCTTGGCCGACAATGGGGAGAAAAAGCTCGCCCATTTTCGGCTAAGGGGTCCCTTTTATAGGTGGCTGGCCAGGCCACATTCGGGGGCCGAACGTGCCTCCGCATGCATGCCATGTTCGGCGGCCGAACATAAGGTTCGGCGGCCGAACCTGGACTTCCCTCACTTATGCTTTCGGGGGCTTAAAGCACTCCCGAAGTGCATGCATGTTCGGCGGCCGAACCTGAGTTTTCCTCCAAGACTATTTTCATGCAAAAACTCATTTCTTACTTGATTAAAACCATAAAATACATTAAAACATTTTATGAAAACATGGTTTCACCCTTCTAGAGGTCTCCGACACCCGAGATTCCACCGGACGGTAGAAATTCCGATACCGGAGTCTAGCCGGGTATTATATTCTCCCCCCCTTAAGAACATTCGTCCCCGAATGTTAACCAAACAACACATAGCATGGCATACACATAACATACATACAAAGACATAAAACTTACTTTAGAAAAGATGGGGATATTGTTGGAGCATGGACTCCCGTGTCTCCCAGGTACACTCCTCAATGTTGTGGTGATTCCAAAGGACTTTCACCATCGGGATTTCCTTGTTCCTTAGCTTTCTGATCTGGGTGTCTAGGATCCGTACTGGCTGCTCAACATAGGTGAGATCTTCTTGGATCTCCACATCAGGCTCACTAAGAACCTTGCCCGGATCTGACACAAATTTCCTCAACATAGAAACATGGAAAACCTGATGGATTCTTTCCATTGAAGTAGGCAAGTCCAGCTTGTACGATACATTCCCAATTTTTTGCAAGACTTCAAAGGGTCCGATGTACCGTGGAGCTAGCTTACCTTTCTTTCCAAAATGAACCACTCCTTTCATTGAAGACACCTTGAGCAATACCAGATCCCCCTCCTGAAACTCTACCTACCTTCTGCGGATGTCTACATAACTCTTCTGTCTGCTTGCAGCAGTCTTGATCCTCTCTCTGATTATGGGTACCACTCTGCTGGTGATCTCTACTAACTCAGGCCCTGCCAAGGCCTTCTCTCCAACTTCCTCCCAGCAAACAGGTGATCTGCACTTCCTTCCATATAAAGCTTCATATGGAGCCATCCCGATACTAGCATGATGGCTGTTATTGTAGGCAAACTCCACCAAGGGTAGATGCTGCCTCCAAGAACCGCCAAAATCCAGCACACACATTCTAAGCATATCCTCTATCGTCCGAATGGTCCTCTCTGATTGTCCGTCCGTCTGTGGATGGAAGGCAGTACTGAAATCCAACCTGGTACCCATGGCATTCTGCAGACTCCGTCAAAACCTGGAGGTGAACTGGGGCCCTCTATCGGACACTATTGAAACAGGAACCCCATGCAGCCTGACGATCTCATCAACATACACCTGCGCCAATTTGTCCACAGAATAGCCACTCCTGACAGGGATGAAGTGAGCAGATTTGGTGAGTCTGTCCACAATCACCCATATGGAGTCCAATCTGTTGGACGCTGCCGGTAACCCCACTACGAAGTCTATAGCTATATTCTCCCATTTCCACTCTGGAATAGGCAACGGGTTAAGCATTCCAGCTGGCTTCTGATATTCCAGCTTCACCCTCTGACATATTTCGCAGGCTGACACAAACTGTGCCACTTCTCTCTTCATAGCTGGCCACCAATAAACTTTCTTCAGATCTTGATACATCTTGGTGGCTCCAGGGTGAACGCTGTATCTTGCATTATGAGCCTCTCTCATAATGTCTCCCTTCAGCCCTACATCATCTGGTACACACAGTCGGCTCCCATAGCGGAGGATCCCCTTGCTGTCGAATCTGAACTCACTATCTTTGCCTGACTGAACAGTCTTGGCAATCTTTACTAACTCTGGGTCCTCATGCTGTTTCTGAGCCACTTGCTCCAGAAACACGGGTGCCACTCTCATCTGAGCAATCAATGCACCTGTACCAGACAACTCCAACTATAAACCTTCATTAATGAGCTTGTAAAACTCCTTCACCACTAGTCTCCTCTCTGCCATGATGTGGGATAGGTTGCCTAGTGACTTCCGGCTTAGGGCGTCTGCCACAACATTCGCCTTACCCGGATGATACTGAATCTTGCAATCATAATCACCTAGCAGCTCTACCCACCTTCTCTGTCTCAAGTTCAGATCTCTTTGACTCAGGATGTACTGCAGGCTCTTATGATCTGTAAAGATCTCACATTTAACCCCATAGAGGTAGTGCCTCCACATCTTGAGTGCAAAGATTACTGCTGCCATCTCTAGGTCATGTGTGGGGTAATTCAACTCATGCTTCTTCAGCTGTCTAGAAGCATAAGCAATCACCCTTTCATTCTGCATTAGCACACAACCCAATCCCACACAGATGCCATACCCACCTTATTATCCACCATACCCACAGTACCCCATGTACCCACTTCCACCTTACTATCCAGGTACAGCAAACCCTACCCCAAGGGATGCTGCATCTCCTCCTCCAGCAGAACCCACAGTTCCAGAAATCCCAGTACCTAAGCCTAGCTCATCTAGTGGGAGCAAGGTCAAGATGACCGACTACATAAAGTTGGGTGCTCCTCAGTATGAAAAAGGGGATGACCCGTTTGTGTATCTTGAGAGGGTCAAGGTGATCACAGATGAGATTGGGGCCGATGATAGTAGAGCCATTCAGATGGCTGGGTTCACGCTTAAATGCAAGAAAGCACGAGAGTGGTTCAAGAATTATGTGAACCCGAGGGTGGACAGCATGTCTTGGGAAGAGTTTGCAAACGAGTTTGCAGGATGGGCTTTCCCCGATAGTTCAAGGGAGCTGAAGATGATAGAGTTTGAACAGTTGAGGCAGACTGATGATATGAGTGTGGATGAGTTCACAGACAGATTCTTGGAGCTGTTGCCATTTGCAGGGCAAAATCTTGACTCAGACCAGAAGAAGTCAAGGAGGTATATCATGAAACTCCACTCCAGATATTCCTCCTTGATCCAGTCAGCAGATAGGGAGAGCTTACATGCCATAGTGGATATGGCCCGAAAAATGGAGGCCAGTGCCATCATTCAGGGGTCAGTTAAACAGTCAGTGGCACAACCTTCTGGTTCTAAGACCCCAGGCTCTTCTTCTCTGAGTGCAGCAGCTTCAGGTAGCAAAAGGTGGGGCAACACCACTAGGAAGCCGAAGAAGAATAAGTTCTAGAACAAGATCAAGTCCAGTCTGGGACTAGGGAGTGGCTCAAGCTCTGGTGCGGATAATGCAGTTTGTGCAAGGTGTGGTAAGCCACACAAGGGAGTTTGTCGGGCTGGGATAGCAGCCTGCTTCAGATGCGGGCAAGAGGGACACATGGCTCGGGAGTGTCCTAGGTCAGTACCTATGGCTCAGTCCCAGCAGACAGCTTCAGGTAGTGTAGCGCAGCCAGCAGCTCCAGCCACGACTCAGGCTAGTGGCAGAGGCAGAGGGAGAGGGTCAGCCTCTTCTTCAGCGGGTTTCAGAGGTGAAGGTCCATCAGCTCCCGCACGGATCTTCACGATGACTCAGCAGGAGGCAGATGCATCTAACACCGTGGTGGCAGGTAACTTAGTCATTGGTTGTTCAGATGTGTATGCCTTGATGGACCCTGGTGCATCTCATTCTTTTATTGCTCCGAGAGCCGTCGAGAGGTTGGGTCTGATGATCTCTGGGCCGAACGTGCCTCCGCATGCATGCCATGTCCGGCGGCCGAACATAAGGTTCGGCGGCCGAACCTGGACTTCCCTCACTTATGCTTTCGGGGGCTTAAAGCACTCCCGAAGTGCATGCATGTTCGGCGGCCGAACCTGAGTTTTCCTCCAAGACTATTTTCATGCAAAAACTCATTTCTTACTTGATTAAAACCATAAAATACATTAAAACATTTTATGAAAACATGGTTTCACCCTTCTAGAGGTCTCCGACACTCGAGATTCCACCGGACGGTAGGAATTCCGATACCGGAGTCTAGCCGGGTATTACAATTCTTCAATCTAAACTAAGATCCTAAATCAATTTTGTGGTTTTAGTTCTTTTTATAAAAAATTCTAACCTAAATCTCATTTTCCTTTCTCTTGGATATCAAGTTTTAATAGGTAAATTTCTCTCATTTTTTTTATAGATTTCTTAAGTTTTATGTATTTTTTTAGTATATTATATGGAGAGTTTTATGATATGAGATTATGCAGAGTTAAATATTATTTTATGGCCGGGTTGGTTATTCTTTATTGTTTAGGATTGTTCAACAAATTATTTTTATTATAATAGGTTGCTTATTATTATAAGAGGGAGATATAAAAAGGAGGATTTCACTATGTATTTTAGATTTATTTCTTTAAATAGTTATTATATGGTAAGAACTAAAAATATAGATTGAGTAATTTAGGGTTTATGATAATTATTGGGTTATATATTAATATTAGAAGAAATGGAATTTAATGTAGAAATAGAAGTTAAGTGGGTGTATTAAAGGAAATGAAATATATGGTTAGGATGGAAGTGTAAAGATAAATGGAGAATGGTGAAATATTTATAAATATATATAGTTGAAGGCGCTAAATGGGTATTTTGAAGTATTTGTGATGAATATTTAGTGTTATTGAATTGGTTGAGCCTTTGAAAATTTTGTAGAAAGCCTAATTTATGCCACAATACTATCCAATTTTTGTTAGAATTTTCGAAAATTAACAATGCATTTCACATTCCACATTTGCATCCTAGGATTTAAATTCTTATTCTTCATACATTATATTTTCTATAATCCTATGAGAGGATCCAACTCTTTATATCTTAAGAGTGCTCTAGCTACATCGGTTTTACTTGTTAACAGAACAAATGAGTGGATAAATTTATAACACTAATATTTTTATTAAATGAATATCTATATATGATATTTTATTATAAAAAAATAGAAACAGAAAAAACTTATGCTCTTCAAATAATTAAAAAGAAATTTATACTATAAATAACTTACTATACTCTAGATATGCATCGATTAGATAATACTTTGATGACGAGTGATTCATTCTGAGTTCAAACTTATATTTATACTATCTTTAGGACAACAATTGATATACATATAGCCTTTAGGATGTATATTGGGTGGTCGTCCTTTAAGTAGCTCTACACACATGTATGATTAATATAATTTTATTTACTCTTAGACTGATGGGTGGTGGTGGAAAAAATCACTTAATTAAAAAATCCCAACATTTGAATAACTCTTATTCAACTTTTATTTATTCAAGAAAATTGAGTTGATCGGTAAAAGTTGAGTAAACATGCATCTAATACTAGATACAAAGAGAATAATAAAAAAAAAACTTTAAAATATGAGCCAATTAAAAATAAAGGAGGTAGAGTCGTCTGAAAGAGATTATGTTAGTGGGTTTTATATAGAATGAAAATATGGATGTTACATCTTTGTAAAATGTGAAAAAATTAAAATTATCACAATTATTAATATAATAAATTATAATAATTCAGGTTTAATAATGTAGCTGTAAATTTAATTTATAACGCTTGATTTAAAGTATTATAAACACTATTTTATTTTTATTATACTTTAATTATTTATTTTTTTATAAGATATTTGAATTAAATAAAATGTTAATTTGATAATATTTTATATAATTAGTTCAATTAATTCTTTAATTTTTTTATACTTTATCCCAATTAATATTTTTTTATAATAATTTTAATAATTTATTAATTAGATTATATTATATATGATTTCAAAAAATTATCAAATCAATAAACTAACACTGTGAAATAGTAAATATTTTCTACATAATATTTTGTTACGGACTTTTATATATTATTTTATTAGCAAAATATCTTTTATGGTAATTATCTAATTTTTATAAATATATTTATTTTTAAAATAAAAATATAATATTTTTAATAATAAAATATAATAAAATTTTTATTATAATATCAAAAATATATTATATTAAAAAATAGTAGGAAAATCAAAAGGTTAATGACCATCAATACAATAAATTATACTTATTATATCAAAAAGTAGAAAATTAAAAAGTTGTATTTCAATAGTAATGATAAAAATAAGAAATTATATTTAATATATATATTAATTATTATTTTATGTAGAAAGAAAATAAAAAAATCATAAATTTATGTCATAAGAAGAATTAAATGTACACTTCACAATCTCCCGTATATTTGTTATTGTGAATCACATGAGAGATGATGTAGTATCAATTAATTAATAATGTTGATTATAATTTTTTTAATTTATTTATTATTAAAAATAAAAATGAAATTATATATGTTAAAGTTTTTATTTTACTGTGATTAATATATTATATTTAAACTTGAGGATTTTGGAGCACTTGATTAATTTATGGACGTTGAGGTCCATGATTTGCAATATGAGCTACTACTTACTCGAACCAAATACAATGTAGACCTGATCGAGATATCAGAAATGTCAACCTGTAATGTCATCTCAACTCCTGTATGAACTAAGGAATAATTAAGCTTGGCTTTCTTTCTTCTAATAGTCCAAGTCTCCATGATTGAAACCACTTAAGCCAATATTCCATTCTTGCACTAAGCACGTGAAGGTGGATTTTTTTTTTTTTTTTTTTGGCCTTTTTGTCTCTTAGAAGGAGCTTGCAGTTCGTTTTATATCTTCTAAAATCATAATTCCAATTTACTTACCAAAAGTATATTGCGAGCACGACATGATTATTTATTAGTGTTTTTGGAAGGAGAGAAGAATAAAAGATACAATTTGCCATTTAATATGGTCTTATATAACAGAAAATCTTAATAAATATATCTACCAAATTATATTTAAATAAAATTATAAATAATTTAAATTTTAATTTAAAATCTAAATTTTATCATATCACCATATATTGAATATTTTTTATAATAATAAAATATACATAATTCAACACTCATTCTTATATTATTTATAGCGACATACGAGTCTCTTTTATATTTATGGACATACTTAAATTTTTTAGCATTCGCATTTCTAATTTAATTTTATTTTATTGAAGGTTTTTTATTATCTCTTTCATACTTAGATTTTATTATTTTTAGAGAAGTTAACTCCTTATGGCATTGGAATTGGCACAAGTATGGGCTTTGGTTATTATTTGAGAAGTTATCTTCTTGTATGCTTTGATATTATGCTTTTGGAAGAGTTCTTTCTCTCCTGGCATGACTGGCTTGGGTTTGTTGTGGCATAGAGATGTTTTTCATGTTTTTAGCTTGATATTTTTTCTGTTCATATAGCATTTTTTCCTTTGATCTTCCATCTTCTTTGTTTTTTTTTTTTTCTTTTTTTTTTTTATCTTGAATCTGCTTTAGACTTTTACGAAAATGATTTGATAATTTTTTAGGAGAGGAGAACACGGTATATGATTTGAGACTTAGTATGGTTTTATATTTTTATTCATTAAGCATGAATTTATATAAGAAAAAATACAACATAAAACCTTAATTATATATACCAAATTAAATCTAAATAAAATTATAAATAATCTTAATCTTAACTTAAAATTTAAATAATAGCTTTAGATATTGAATATTTTTTATAATAATAAAATATGCAAAATTCAATATTAGCTCTATAACTTGTTAACAATTCAATCCCTTTTTGTTTCGAAATAAGGAGGTATGATAAGGTTAATCTCTGGTAACCAGCTTAAAGATAAACTTTATGAACTTTATAATTCTTATAGCTGTGTTGTATGTCTTTCAAGATTGTATTAATCCTTATCTCATGTACTCCTATAAAAAGGATGTAATTCCAAATCGATGAAGTGAGCATTGAGCATACACATGAAACGAGATCTCTGTCTCTATGTGGCCTTCTTAGCTTTGAGAACCAAGTCTAGACACTGTCACTTCACCCGTAAAGACTCAAATGAATCAAACTCCCAAGGATCTTTCAGAATCATCTTAATTCTTTAAGATGATTTGGTATAGAGCCGAACCGTCCAAGGATTGCCGAATCCCTGGAGGTTCTAATTAAGCACCTTCATGGCTCCTGGTGGTCTACACTGCAACCACCTTACTATTAACTAAGGGAAGAGAGGCATCATTACTTTAATTCTTTTCATAGAAGATCCATTCTTTTGGACGCACTCCATCACAACATTAAATAAAAGAACCACCTCCTAATTAGAACCGGAGCAAGCAACCTTATCCTACTTGGTTCACCTTTCGAAGCTGACATGTACCAGATTTGCGATCAATGCCAACCACATCGGCTCGTTGAATCCCTACCTAGATTTTTGAACAATGAAGAACCATCAACCCCATAGCAGATATGTTCCAGAGTTCCCCTTCTTTTGTCATGCTGCGCAGCTGTGCTCCAAACGTTGCCTGAGAAACAACACTAACTGGCTTCAGAGATACCACTTTCCCAATCAGACTACATTCACATGGCAGGAAGGAATCGGATCATCACATACATCTACAACAATTGTGAGCTTGAAATTCTCCCAAAGACGCTCCAAACTCATAAGCCATGGTACCGAGAAAGCATATTATGAATCATAAAGAAGTCCACAAAATTGTTCAAGGAACAGATCCTTAATTAAAACACTTTTGGACGTGAACAGATGCAATAGGCTCAATATTTTTCTATATGTGCAAGGATAGATATAAAAGCATTACCTTAGCGTTTCTGTACTTCATACATTTGGTATCTGCTCCATCACTAAGCTTCAAGTATCTGGCATATATTGGTCAAGTTTGCGACATATTTACTTGCGGTGGACAGGACAAGGCCAAGATGATTAGAACAGACATTATCAAAACCGGTAAGAAGAGAAAAATCATGGGCGGAGGTGGTAGAGATGGCAGAAATGGTGGCAGAACAAGAAGAAGTAATGTCAACATAATCATGATAATTGATTTTGTGCTATGATACCACACCATCAAGATTCACTAGCAGCCCATGATTTCCTTTTCACTGTCTGTATATGTCAAGTGGTGGCGGCTTCAGGCCAAGCACTTGCGTGTTCTTCTGCATCCATGGTGGGGTAGGTTTGAAACCCTTACAATAATACGAGGTAAGAGAGAGAGAGATGGAAAATGAGGTTAGCAGATGTAAAGGTTTATGTAGACAGTAGAATGTCAAAAGAAACTTTAGGGTTACGAACGCATCTAGTGGAGATCGTTGACGGCTCATGGGTTGGACGGTTCAGATTCGTGTGATTTTAGATGGTGGTTTTTCGTGTTTTAACATTTACTTCTTTTGCAATTTCAGATTGTGGGTTGATTGCAATTTCAGATGGACGGTTCAGATTGTGATTTTAGATGGTGGTTTATTTCGTGTTTTAATATTTACTGTTTTTGTCCATCATAAATTAATTCGTCGATAAATCATTGAAGATAAGTTTTTTATATGGATATAATAATAATAATAAAGTTTTAATTTTAAATTAATTGGGATTAATTATGTGAATCTTTTAGCACCATTCAACTCTCTTGAACGATATAAGAATTATCCATATTACTAAATTTAGGCATGCAGTAACTGATATAACTATTAAATTTTATTTAAAAAATATTTTATGATTTACTTGATTTATGACTAATCTTTCGAAAATAATTTTAGTTTTGTAAATTTTATTATATTTAAAGTTGTATAATGCATAATTATACAGATAAAAAGAATTATGGATAAAAAAATAGAAAAGTAGGTTTATATAATTATTTTAATCTTTAATTATAATAGAATTTAAGTGAAATTTATTTTATAATTGTTTATTTTAATATTCTAAAATTTTTCAATAGACGAGGTTAGGAAGGGTTCCGATCCAAAATGGCATTTGGTCAATGTCACATTCCACCGTAGGTAATTAAGCTTATGTGTCTGGGTTCACCCAATCTTGAATCCTTAATAATAAAAATATCCATTTGTCATTGTTTAAGAGGAAAAAAAAAGCCTTTGATTGGAAAAACAAAAGAAAAAATGAAAAAAGCTTGTACTTTGTTTTTTTTGTCCAAAGGAGAGAATTTTGGTATGTGACATTGCCAAAAGTAATCCACATATGGGTCCTACCATCTGTTATATGTAAGAGAGATAACTGATTGGGTTTGTTTTATTTTCCCCCTAAATCTCAAAACGTTAAAGATTAAATTATATATTCTCCTTAAATTTAATGAAATGAACACATTGATTTTTATATTTTTAAAATATTATTATTTTTTTAAAGTAAATTTTTATTAATATAAAATCTAAAATAAAATTGAATATATTATATCATAACTAAAATTCAACTATCAGACTTTCTTAATACAACCAATCTAAATGCAACATGTTAAATGGTAAATATTTATATAAAAAGTTAATCCTATTAGCCAATTACAAAAAAGATTAGGCCTTAAGCAACAATTTAGCTAAAAAATCAGCTGCCCTATTTGCAGTTCTCTTCTCCAAAGCAAAGGACACTTGATTGAACTGACTAATGAGAGATTTCATTGCAAGAACACAGGCATGGATCCATTTCCCACCATCTGTCATTCTCTGAGTTAGAAACTGCGAGAAGTTGAGTTTGTCTCCGAAACAATCGAGGTATAGCCCCAATGACTTCGACACACTTCATTGCTTCCAGTAGAGCTCTTACTTCTCATGCTAGAGGAGAGCATGTTGCTGCCTCACATTCCTTATTAACTTTACTGAAAAGGAATAAACTTCTTCCTTATTAAAAAATATCTTGGGAGATTCCATATTTATATACAAACCAAGAAAGTAACTGAGAGTAACTAACTAAAAACTAAAGACTTTTTAGATTATTCTTATATAATTAATTTAATTTCTTTTGAATTTTCTAAATCCTGTAATACCCTCGCAAGCCGGAGGTTGTATATTAAGCATTCCTAACTTGAACTTTAGTGTGGAAAAAAATGGAAAGAGTCAAGGACTTAATTGAAGATATCTTAGTTGTAGAGATGGAAAACAGTTTGAGAACACCATTATGCACTTTCTCTCAGATAAGATGACAGTCCAATCCTATATATTTTGTATGCTCATAAAAGGTAGGATTAGCAGCAATGTATAAAGCATTTTGATTATCACAAAAAATCATAATAGAAAATTTATAAGAAACTTGAAAATAATAAAATAAATAAGTTAATCATTATAATTCACAAGTAAGAGCAGTAAGAGCTCTATACTCAGCCTCACGATGAGTGAGATATTGTATGTTGTTTCTTGGATTTTAAAGATATTAGAAAGGAACCAAGAAACACACAGTTAATTGAAGATTAAAGGTTGTTGAAAAGAAAATACTAGAACCTGGAGAGCTTTTAATATATCTTAAAACTCTATATGCCACCTGCAAATGAAAGTCAATAGGTTGTGACAAATATTGACTTAATTATTGAATAACAAAAGTAAAATCAAGTCTAGTAGTAGTAAGATAAAGCAATCGACCAGCAAGCCTTCTGTACATAGAAGAATAAGGAAACAAAGTCCCTTTATCCTTTTAAAGCTTGAGAACAATGCTCATGATGGTTTGAACAGGCTTGGAAGCAAGATAACTTGCATCTAAAAGGATATCTAAAACATATTTTCTTTGGTTAAGCACAATACTCTTTGAAGATTTGATAATTTTCAATCCCAAAAAAATTTAAGCTCTCCTAGATATTTAAGTTTGAAAGAAATATCAAGAAAGGCTTTGACTGTAACGACCCGAAAACCGGACCACTACCGGCGCTAGAGTTCAAATCGACTTAAGATCGCCGGATTCCGTAGCAAGCCTACCATACATCCTATTATACCTGATAAAATCTCATACATGATCACACAGAAACATAGACATAAACATTCTATGAACCAAGGCTCGACCTGTGCATGTATCAAAACTGAAAACATAAAACCCATACTAGAGCCCTCATCAAATACTCCAGTATGGTAAACATTACATGCCTCAAGCTTAGTTCAAACATAACTCATACATTCAACTTTTACATAAGGATCATGCTAACAGGGATTACAAGAACAAAACAATAGGGCAAAGCACAATTCTAAAACCATAGAATAATACATGTCCACATCTATACTATTACATAAGACTATATCAGCAACTCAGCCGACTTTCTCGAGCTAACTCTGATCCTGCAAACCTGGGGTTAGGGGAAAAGGATAAGCTACAAGAGCCTAGTGAGCAGAACATAAAACAGTTCAATAAACATATGATCGAATGAGATGCTTCACAACACAAACAATTCACATCAAGATGGATTCATCACCAGTAATCCTCTACAAATTCCAATAGTGCCCGGCCCGCAACGGGTGCTCCTCAAGACTTCCTCTTAAACATAACATAATATAATAAATCCATAGTGCTAGAGGCGTAGAATGGATCTCGACCTGGATTTTTTCTTACATATTGCTAGGAGCGTAGAATGGACCTCGACCTAGATTTCCGTATACATCATAACATATCATACTCGAGGGCTAGTGGGTCATCCAACATCCATTCGCAACAACAATAAAATTATGCAATGCATCATATTCGTGAATTCTAATGCAAACAAACTAATATATGTATATGGCATTCGTTATGCATGAGTATGCTTAAATGGCTTGATTACTTTAAAAATAATAATAGATTAGTTTAGTTCTACTCACCTCTGGTTGACGCTCGCCTAAAACTAACGCAGTTGTTTCACTGCAATCTTCTATGGTCTTTCAGGTCCGATCCTACACAGATGGACTTAAATGAGGGATCAAACATAACTTTTGCAAGACTCTAAACAACTCTCCAAGAACCCCCTAAGACATAAACATGCATATAAAATAAGCAGGAAAAGGCTAGGCATGGGACTTTCGGCGGCAGATTCGGCGGTCGAAGGTCTCTCACAGATCTAAAAGTCAGGGACTTTCGAAGGTAGGTTCGGCGGCCTAAAACCCTTCATAGATCCGAAAGTCAGGGACTTTTGGGGGCAGGTTCAGCGGCCTAAACCCCTTCACATATTCGAAAGTCAAGGACTTTCAGGGGCAGTTTAGGCAGCCGAACCTGGGTTCTTCAGCAAGGCAGAACCCGATTCTGCCCTAGCATTCAGCCTCCCAAAACACCACAAAACTCTCATGCAAGGACCTTACAGCAACCAAACCTATTTAACATGCCTAAGAGACCTCAAAGATTGCCTCTAACCCAACATGCAATAATCATAAACACAAGAGGAAGCATACATTAGGTACATTTAAACTCAAACCCAACAACGAACAACAAGG
Source organism: Manihot esculenta (assembly GCF_001659605.2). Classification (NCBI taxonomy): domain Eukaryota; kingdom Viridiplantae; phylum Streptophyta; class Magnoliopsida; order Malpighiales; family Euphorbiaceae; genus Manihot; species Manihot esculenta. The sequence goes on along the minus strand of NC_035168.2, from coordinate 6,923,251 downwards.
CAAACATGCAACCAAAACCATTAAACCCTCAAAACACAAGCTGAAAACCTTTAGAAAACAAAAGAAAGCAAGGGTTTAGGCTTACCTCTTGGAGACAACTATGGTGACAGCAGCCCAAACTTGGAGAAAGAGGGAAATCGATCTCCTGGGATCTCCAAGGTTTAAAACTTTGAAAATGCAACTCGGATCTTCAAAACCATAGATAAAAACTTATGAATTCTCCTGAAATTGAAGTAAAACAGGAAGAAGAACCAAAGAAGCTGACTCGCGGTTGTCGAAGCCGGTCAAAAATAACCTTTCTGGTTATCAACAATTTACAACTGCAGATAGTGGTGAAAGGATCGAATCCACAGGGAATTGAAGACTTACCTATTTTCCTTATCAAGACCAATAAAATAAACTGAAACAAAAATAAACTGCAAAAGAAGAAAACTGAAAACGAGATAAAACTGAAACGAGATAAAACTGAAATAAGATAAAATTAAAATGAGATAAAACTGAAAACGAGATAAACTGAAACGAGATAAAACTGAAATGAGATAAAACTGAAAGAGAAATAAACGGAAAGCAAAATAAACTAAAACGAGATAAAACTGAAAACGAGATAAACTGAAAACGAGATAAATTGAAAGCGGAATAAAAATAAATTGTAATAAAAGTAAAATGGGGGGTTTGAGATTGATTTGATTAACAAACTACTGAAAGTAATTAAAACAAGCTAATAATAAAAATAGAGAGAAATAAATAATAAGAAAGATCTAGTTGAAGAATTGGATCCACTTTAGTTGTTGGGATTGATCATTGACACTTAGTTTCCTTTGGGTTGATTCAATAGATTAGTTATGGAGATGGAAGACGCTTCTCACCACCATTATCTCTCCTTATGATTAAACTAATTAGGGAATGTCCTCTAATTAATTACTAATTAACAAATTGCCAAGGAACATCCTTGGGCCTTAGGCATCAAAACAATTGTCAATTGCATTAGGAAATAGAGAGATCCAATCCTAGCTACCCAAACGTATGGAGATAACGCTAGATCATACAATTTCCTTGGGTTTTATCCCAAGTGTTCTTATGTAAGAATAATCTAAGCAATTACGGACTTAAATCATCCAAACTAACATATTATTACTTTGCAATCAAGAATCAACGTAGATCTAAACAACAAAGCAATATTGAAATCAAGCATGAAATTGCATAAATATTGAACAACCAAAAGTTAAACAATGTTTGATCAACTCTCCCAATCCATAAAACAACCAAAGTATCACCTAATCTTCAACTAGAATAAAAGGTTTCAGCCTCTCATGGCTGAAATAAAACCAAAAATAAAAGAAAAGAAGAAAGGTAGAAGAAGGGATGTGAATTTCGTAGGTGTCTTCCAAGGGGAGCTTAAGGGTCCTGTAGAGGCTCCTTATATGGCTTTTTATAGTTGAAAAGTGTTGCCCTAGGTCATACTTACTGCCCAAGAGGTATTTTCTGCCCAAGTTGTATCTGAAAAGGAAAGAATCACGTTTTTCGGCTTCAGAAGGAAGGCTGCGCGCGAATGCTTTGCGGAAGAAAGTTGGTGCGCGCGGTTTGGTCTCCGAAAGGGAAGGAGACGCAGATTGTGCTTCCTAAATAAGTTTAGATGCTGACTCTGCTTCCTAATTAGTATAGAGGCTGCCCAAGGTGCTGCCCATGCTCAACTTGTTGCCCAAGTTGTTGCAGAAAAGGAAGGTGGTGCGCAGATAGCTCTCAGAAGAGGAAAGCGCGCAGATTGTTTCTGAATAGGAAGGATGCACGAATTTTGATCTTCAAAGGGGAAGATATGCTGTCCATACATTCCTTTTTAGGTGGAGCCTCTTTGGAAATTTGAATGTTGAACGCAGAAGAGGAAGAGCATCTCTTTGAGATCTTGCTGCCTAAATAGGAAGATATGACTGCTGCAGTATGTGCACATCTTTGAACAAAGAAATAAAGATCTGCGATTTGAATTTCAAATAATCTTCTGTCTGAGCTTTCCTTGTTTGCTTTTACTTCTGCACTTTCCTCATTTAGAAACTTTCCTTTTCTGGAAACTTTCCTTATTTGGAAACTTTCCTTTTTTGGCACTTTCCATATTTGGCACTTTTTGGCAGTTTTAAGAGCATTTTCTCCATATTGTCTCTTTACAACTAATATCTGCAAAACATAATTAAAACCACAAAATTAAGCAAAAAAGATGTAAATAAACATCAAGAACATAATGATAAAATGGACTAAAATATGCTCTATCAGAAGCGCATGAAATTACCTCTGCCCGAAAATGGAGAAGAGTTTCTCTCGATTTTCGGGCTGAAGCCCTTTTATAGGTAGCTGAAGAAGCCACCTTCGGCGGCCGAACCTTTAAAAACCCCCTTTTAAAAGATTCAAAATCATTTTATGAAAACCTTATTTTACCCTTCTAAACATTCTAACTTCGAGATTTCGGATTCTGATGGAGATTCCAGCGGAAAGTGGGAATTCCGACTCTAGAGTTTTAGCCGGGTATTACATTGACATATTGTGTTTCTGTCATACTATTGACTGCAAATATAATATCATCCATACAAATCAATAATGTTGTACAAAAAAGAGAAAGATGCTTTAATGAATAGAGAATAGTCTAATTTGCTTTGAGTGAATCCAAAATTAATCAAAGCAGTAGAAATTTTGGAGAACCATTATCTACCGATCTGCTTTAAGCCATATAATGACTTAAGGAGTTTAAGGACTTTATTAGGTATGGATGTGTGAAAACTAGGAGGCAAAATTATGTAAACTTTCTCATTGAGGTCTATAAATAAGAAAGCATTATTAACATCCAATTGTTGGAAATGCCAATTATAAACAATAGCTAAAGCAAGTAAAAGCCTTATTGTGATCATTTTAGCCATAGGTGAAAAAGTATCAAAGAAGTCAATACTTTCAGTTTGAGTGTATCCTTTGACTGCAAGTCTAATCTTATATCTCTCAATAGTACCATCAGCTTTAAGCTTTACCTTATAAACTCATCTACAATCAATGGGTTCTTTTTCTGGTGGTAAATCTGTAAGGGTTCAAGTCTTATTTTGCTTAAGAGCAAGAATTTATACCTGTATAGCCTCTCTTCCAGCAAACAGACTTAACCACTTGATGATAATTTTTGAGTTCTGTCACAATGGATGTAGAGAGAATAGAATGCTTACAGGATAATGAAAGATGATCATATGAAAAGACTTGAGAAACACTTGAGAGAACTCTAGGAGAAATAGATTTTAGCAAGTTGTAGTGGTAGTCCCTTAAATATGAAGGTTTTGCCTTAATTCTAGTGGACTGCATGGGAACAATAGGAAGCTGATGATCAAGAGCAATGGGAATAGGGGCATGCTCAGGAATAGAAAAAGACTCAGGTGTAAGAACTCAAGCGAAAAAGAAATAGAAAAATCAGGAACAATGCAATCCCGAGATAAAAATACTCATAACATAGGATAGAATAGTCTGGGTAATAGACTTAAGTAAAATTTCTTACCAGCTTTAGATAGAAATTATTTATTCTAGCAACTTACTCATTTCCATAAACTATCTTTCAGGAAAGAAAAAATACATTTCTTACCTTCTCCCAATAAGAGAGGCAATCCTAGATATATCCCATGATCAAGAGAATTATGACCACTCAAAACTGAAGCGACATAATCTTTATTAAGAGTAGTACAGTTATAACGGAAGAAGATACCTGATTTCTGGAGATTGATAACTAGGCTTGAAGCATGTTTATACATCACCATAATTGTAATACCCGGCTAGACTCCGGTATCGGAATTTCTACCATCCGGTGGAATCTCGGATGTCGGAAGCCTCTAGTAGGGTAAAACCATGTTTTCATGAAATGTTTTAATGTTTTTGATGATTTTAAGTAAAGAGAAAATGAGTTTTTAAATAAAAACAACCTTGGAGGAAAACCCAGGTTCAGCCGCCGAATCTCAAGTTCGGCCGCCGAACATGCATGCATTTCGAGTGTGCCTTAGGCCCCCGAAGGCATAAGTGAGGGAAGTTCAGGTTCGGCCGCCGAACCTCAGGTTCAGCCGCCGAACCTCACATGGCATGCATGCGGAGGCACGTTCGGCCCCCGAAAGTGGCCTGGCCTGCCACTATAAAAGGGCCCCTTAGCCGAAAACGGGCGAGTTTTTCTCCCCGTTGTCGGCCAAGGTGAGTTCTCCGCCACCCCTCACCGATCTTGAGTCTTTTCCTCCAGATCTTTCAAGTTTTTCACTAGTTTTCATCTTGTTTTGAAGATTTCCGAGTTTTGAGCAAGTTTTGGAGCTTTGAGGTTCAAGAACTCAAATCTCTTCCAACTCCAAGTTAGATCGCCTCTACCCTCGATCTTCAAGAGGTAAGAGTCGATCTCTAGCTTACATTATGTTTTAAACAAGTTTTATGCAAGTTCATGGGGTAGAAAATGCATGTGTAGCTATGTTGAGCTTATGGGTTTTTGATATGATTTTGAACAATGTGGCTTGCAAATGTATGTTTGATGTGTTATAGATGGGGTTTTAGTTAGTTGATGCCCCTAGGAACTTGTATGCTTGTGTATGAGTGTTGTAGAATAGGCACTACAAAAAAACAGTGATTTAGCGACCAAAATTTTGGTCGCTAAAAGGCAGAATTTGGTCGCTATTATGAAATAGCGACCATTTAGCGACCAAAATGAAATGGTCGGTGTTTGGCCAGTCGCTAAATTTTTGGCGACAATCTGGAAATTGGTCGCTAAAATAGCGACCAATCAGCGACCATTTTTTGGTCGCTAATTTGGTGTCATGGCAAATTTGGTATTAGAAATATTAGTCGCTGTTTGGTCGCTAAATGGTCGCTAAATTTTGGTCGCTAAATGGTCGCTGTTTTTGTCGCTAATTTGGTCGCTATTTAGTCGCTATTTAGTCGCTATTTGATCGCCTCAGGGAAGAGCATTTGGTCGTTACGTGGAAGTAAATTGGTCGTTAAATTTTGGTCGCGAAATGGTGGCTGTTTTTGTCGCTAATTTAATCGCTATTTGATCGCATCAGCTATTTCGTCGCAAATTAATAGTAAAATTAAAAAAATATTTATTATTTAATTTGTTTTTGTGGCTGATTAGTCACTAATAAATGCATTTAAATCTGATTCATATCATTTTTTCAATAAATTCATAAATCTGCTATAATATCAATATTTACACACACATTCCAATACATAAAACATCAAAGACAATATATACACATAAACTTAATTTCATAATTCTGCAATCTAAAAGTTCAAAACATTACTATAGTTCAACACTAAGAAACTTAAAATATCTCAAAATATATAATGGATCCAAATAGTATCAAATTCATATCATAAAATATATTATTTAAGTACGTGAGAAATGACATTATGCTAATCCATATGTGAATCAACAAGGGATCTATGAGCTGGAGGAATATCAGACGATGATGGCATCAATGAGGAAGACTGTTGTCCCATCTTCGCTGTCTGTAGTTCATCACGCATTTTAGCTATCAGCTGATTTTGGTCTTCTACAAGTTTCTGCAAACTATTATACTTCTCTACAAACTTTGCTTCAATTTCCTTCTTCCATTCTGGTGATTGGGATGATGGAACATTTGTTGATGTTCCCCCAGTTCCTGTTTGAGAGAAGGCAGAAGAGGCAGCACTACCTAAATCAATCACACAACTGGAAATCATAAACAATTTCCTTGTGAGAATCACCTACATATCAGAATCATACTTGCAACTGAAAATCAATCACACAACTCAAAATCAATCAACAACTCAAAATCAATCACACAACTCAAAATCAATATTTTAGAGAGTTATGAAATATAATATAATAAAAATATAATATAAAAAATTTATTATAATAAAAAATATAATATAAAAAATTTAATTATTATATAAAAAATATAATATAAATAAAATTATTAAATTAACATTATATAAAATAATATATTAATTAATTAATATAATTATAATATTTTAATAATAAAAAATTAAATCATGACCTCACCTCTTACAAATAAAATAACTAAGAAATAAATAATGAAAAAAATAAATAATAGCTTAGAGTGGCGCAATGTATTTATTTTTTTAATTATTAATATATTACAATAAAATAATTATATTATATTAATTTAATAATACTTGTGATTAAATAGTATTAGTAATTTTTTAATCACATAATAATATTGTTTTATAACTCTAAGAGAATACTGGAAACTTCAATTAGTAAATAAAAACAAGTAAGAGAAAATTATTACCTTCTAAGTCTTGAGGAAGGTAAAGAATATTATAATGCAATGTTACATGGTTAATTTAAGATATAGTGTAGTTATTTTATTTAAGATATAGTGTAGTTATTTTCACAGCACAGATCACTCTATCCATGCCCTGGGACATGCAGCCGTTAAGCTGTGGAAAGAAGCCACAACTAAAAAATAAAAATAAAAAATAGAGTGTTCTTCTTTACCTGACATTCTTCTGCAATTATGTTAATGGAATCCAACCATTTGACAGAACGTGCACCTATAACACCAGGAACAACCACTCGCAGCGGATAACCATGATCTCTCTTTAGAGGCTTTGGCATGATAACAAGGAAATGAACTGATGTCAGAATAATTCATGATAAAATTATTTCACTGGAAAAAAAAGTGTACCAAACAGAATAATAAAGATTAAGTACATTAACAAATTATGATCTCAAGGTTAAAAATTAAAAAAAAAAACCAATAAAAATGTCTTTATTGACCTGTGATACTGTTCACATGGAAATGACTCAATACTGCTCTAAAAAGCCTTTTCTGGGAAGTGAGGAAAAAAAAAAAAAATCGTCTGATAAGAACCTATACACTGCAGTTTAACATGTAACCAACTAGGCATTGCAGATGCATGGTCTCTGAAATTACTATTAATATGATAGGACCAAGTATTACTTTTCCCCTCTCTTTAATCAATTTCTAAAGTATGTACAATGGAAACATCATTATGACCGCAATGAGACCAATACATTTAGAGATATTGAATAAATTAAATTAGAATAACATTCCATTCAGTGATGGACAGTTTCCTGACCTCCCCATTCATCTCATAAGCAAGTAGAACATCAGCTTCAGGACTCGTAGCATGATTCAGCGGTATTGATGCCTTGTAAGGGCCCCCAAATGGAAGACAAGTGTGAAAATTGGGAAAGGCCCAGCTGCTCATCAATGCACAGAAATAACCAGATCAAGAATGAAAACGATAATGAACAACTTGACTAGAGATTCCAGAGTAGGTAAGTAAAGCAAAATAAAATGGTTGCTATAGAAATCAAATCCACTTGAGTACAGATTCTTAATTTTGATGCTTGAGATCAGAGAAGGAAAACCCAGAGCTCCTGCTAGGTTCACTTATTTGGTTCACGTCTGCGAATCAGACCTCTTAATAATCAAACCCGTTTACATTGTCAGTTTACAACATGAAACTACCTGAAACCGATTAACTCATAATCCAAAAAAAAATTCACACAAAATCTCACATTAGCATTTCACTAATCTCAATTCATTAATAATAGTCTTACTTTAACAAATTTTCAATAAATCTCACAATTACAATCCTCAACACATTTACATAAATCTTAGCATGTCCACAAATTTTCATGAACCTCACATATTTCATTAAAATTAAAAAAACCATTTCAATAATCTCACAGAAACAACCTCAATTCATTCATAATAGTCTTTCTTTCAACGAATTTAAAAATAAATTTCACAAATACAAACCCAAGCACATTCACATAAATCTTAAAACTTCCACAAATTTCAGAAACCCACATCAATAAATAAATCCCACAAATCTTACAAAGCACAAATCTGAAACCACAATCTCAAAATCCACCCATACCTGCAGCGACTGACGTGGCGGCGAGGAGTGGCGGCGGCGTGATTGATGACAAGGACCACCGGCGAGGAGCAGCACCTGACGGCAGAAGGAATGGACCACCGGACGCAGCGACGAGGACGAGAGGAAGCGGAGGAGGAGAGAGAAGAAGTAACCAGGACCAGCGGACGCAGCAACGACCTTCACCAGTGTGAAGTGCAGAGGGACGATCGGCGGGAGGGGAGGCGCGCGGCTATACTGGTAGGCGGAGTGATGGGACGACTTTGTTAGAGTTTAGGATATGCTTTGTTTGAGTCCGATTTTCACGTACCCTACCCGTTTACGTTTACATCTGTAGGTTAGATCTTCCCTTAAATTATCAAAACAACCGCGTTTTATATACCGAATTGAAATTACTTAATTTAAAATTTTAAATAAAATAAAATTTAATTAAAAATTAAATTAAAATTTTAAAAATATAATGGTCACTGATTGATCGCTATTTTAAAAATTAAAATTAGAGATTAAGGTTAGGGATTATAAATTAGAGATCAGAGATTCAGGATTAGGAATTAGAGATTAGAGTTAATTTTATTATGAATTAAGGATTAATTAGGAATTAGAATTAGAGATTACAAATTAGGAATTAGGAATTAGGGTTAATTTTATTAGGGATTAGGGATTAATTAGATATTAGGGATTAGAGATTAGGATTAGGAATTAGGTTAGAGTAGGGATGTAAACGGATCGGATATTTTCGGGTATTCGATCCGACCGAACCCTAATAGGACGGATTTGAGTAGTTATAATCGGGTTTGAGACGACTTCGGATTTTAAAAATAATACCCGTTGTAGGTTTGGATCAGATTCGGATTTTATGTACAGGGTACCCACTATCCGAATTTGTTTATATAAATAATTAATCTAATATAAAAAAATATATTTTATAATAATATTTATAATTTTTTATATATTTTTATTTAAAAATTTAAATTTAAATATTCTTTAGAAATATTATATTTTTTATATGAAAATTATTAATGAAAAATATTTTTTATATAAATTATTAATTAAAATATATAAGATTAAACGGGTTTGGGTTTTATTCGGATAATAATAATCGGGTTTGGAACGGATTCGGATAATTTAAATTAATTTTTAATCGGGTTCGGAACGGGTTTGGATATTACTAATATAAATAGGGTTCGGGTTCGGGTAGTTTAATTTTCACGGGTATCCTACCCGTTTACATCCCTAAATTAGAGCATCCCTTAAATTGTCAAAACGACGTCGTTTTATATACCGAATTGAAATTATTTAATTTAAAATTTTAAATAAAATAAAATTTAATTAAAATTTTAAAAACAAAATGGTCGCTGATTGGTCGCTGATTGGTCGCTATTTAGCGACTAATTATTTTAGTCGCTAAATATGGTCGCTAAATATCCCCGCCCAAAAAGTTGTCGCAATTTCGTCGCAAATATGGTCGCTAATAACTCGCGCCATTAATTCCCGCTAAATTAGCGACCATTTTATATTTGGTCGCTAAATAGCAACCAATTAAAGACCAAAAATTGGTCGTTAATCTTTTTGTTAAATAAAAATATTATTTCATTCATTCAGTCGCAGAATGGTCGCTGATTGGTAGCTATATAGCGACCAAAAAATTTGGTCGCTAATTTTGGTCGCAATTTCACAGTTTTTTTGTAGTGAGGTTTATGCATGTTTGGATGAGATAGGAGGCATAAATGCATAGGGGAGCTGAGTTTCTGCCATTCTGGGAGAAACCAGGTTCGGCAGCCGAAGGAACTTTCGGCCGCCGAACGTGCTTGTGGAGGCAGCCTTCGGCTGCCGAAGCTTGCCCCCGAAAGGAGACTTTCGTCTCTGTCTGGGAGTTTTGGCCGCTGAAAGTGCCGCCGAACATGCATGAGTTTCGCCTCTGTCTGGGAGTTTCGGCCGCCGAAGGTGCCGCCGAACCTGCCTGACTTTCGGCTCTGGAGGGACTTTCGGCCGCCGAACCTGCCGCTGAAAGTGCCCTGTCCAGCCTTCTTTTACATGTTTTGCATGATTGTTTCATGATGTTCTAGGGGATTTTTGGGGAGTAGTTTAGAGTTATGTTCATGTTTGGTTGGTCCCTCATTTGAGTCCACCTGTGTAGGTTCGGACCCGAGGAACCGAGGACCCCAGCAGTGAGTTCAGCTGCTTCTGAGTCAGTAGAGCTTCAGCTAGAGGTGAGTGGAATAACTCTTGTGCTTTTAAATAAATAAAACTGTTTTAGCATGATTCATGCATCATGAATTCCATGAGATATTTTAGGTTGTTTGCATTAGAAATCACGAATATGTGGCATTGCATAATATGTTGATGATGTGGATGAATGTTGAATGATCCTTTAGTCCTCATATGTTATGATATGATGATGATACGATACGGAAGACCAGTGAGACCCATTCTACGCCCCTGGCACTATGTAAGAGAAAGACCAATGAGGCCCATTCTACGCCCCTGGCATTATGGAATGTTATGTCATGCTATGTTATGATTATGTAAGAGAAAGACCAGTGAGGCCCATTCTACGCCCCTGGCACAGTTGGACCATGTAGAAGACTATTGGTGACAAATTCATCCTTGATGTGATTAGCTGTGATGTGATGCATTTCATGTTATCATATGTTTCAAATGTTTTATTATTCTGCTCACTGGACTCTAGTAGTTCACCCCTCTCCCTTAACCCCCAGGCTTGCAGGTACAGGGTAGACCAGGAGGTCAGCGAGAGTCATGAAGTCTTATGCATGTAATAGCTAGAAGGTGGACATGACAAGTTGTAGAAAGATGTAATGTAAAAGTACAGTATAGATATATTATGAAATGATGTTTAAGGATGTTAGAGGTGTGCTTGACCATAGTATGTTGTATCCCTTTTAATACATGATCTTAGATGTTTTGTAATGCTTATGTAAACCAACTCAACACATGTTATGCCACCCATTGGGGGCATTGATGAGATCCCACAGAGGGGTCAAGTTTATGATTATGTATATGTTCAGTACATGCACAGGTTGAGTTTGGTGTATGATAGAATGTATGAAAGGAAAGTTTAAATCTTTATGTATGTTGTTGATCATGTATGGGATTAAACAGGTTTACAGGTTTCATGTTAGGCTTCCTACGGGTCCCGGTGGCCTTAAGTCGACCCGGATCCTAGCGCCGGTAGCGGTCCGATTTTCGGGTCGTTACAATAATATTCTTCATATGACCACAATCAGTCCCATGAAGAGAAAAAACAATCATCAGCAAAAAGCAAATGTGAAACAGCCGGAGCACGATGATAAATCTATGTGCCATGAATCAATCCCCATATCTCTGCATTATGAAATGAAGCTGATAAATTCTCAAAACATAAAATAAACATATAAGGAGTTAAAGGGTCACCTTGTCTCAACCTTCTCTTTGGTATAATAGGGCCAACAACTTCATCGTTTAAAGCAAAAGAATAACTACGGTAGATACACATATCATGATTATGTCTACCCAACTATGAAACTCCAAATGCAATAATAAGCTAAGTTTTAAATAATTTCAGTCTATCCTATCATAGACCTTACTAATATCAATTTTAAAGATCACTTCTCCATTTTTACCTCTTGTTTTCCTCTTCATAAATGGATATAAGCTTAAAAGCAATGAGCACATTATCTATAATTAACCTACCCAATACAAAAGTAGATTGAGAAGAGGAGATAATACCTGGAAGCAACACTTTTAACCTATTAGCAAGAACTTTTGTCAAAGGACATTACACAAAGAAATCAGTCAAGTCTCTTAAATCAAATGGGTTGTCCTTTTTTGAAATAAAATAATAGTCGTGTCATTGAGAGTCTCAAGAAACTTTTGCTATTTTTCATCCAATCCTAACAAGATGATACCACGAAATCTCCAATAATATTCCAGAATCTTTGAAAACAAGGTAGGGTGACGGGTATCGAATATATATGTTAACTTTATTTAAATTAAATGACAAGTATAATAAAAAGAAGAGTTTAAAATAAAAAAAGATAAGAAAAAAATTTCAACTAGAGAAATTAGTTAAAAAAAACCTAAAGAAGAATAAAATGATTGGATAATGAAATAAATAATTAGATTAAAGACCCAACTGAAAATAATTAAAATCGAGAGGTTTGCAGTTGATTATTGATTAACAAGATAATTCATTTAATTATCTACTGTTTAGTTATAGTGTTCAAACAAGTGAATCCCAATAATTCTTTCTTATAATTAAATTAATCCGCACAATGTTTAAATTAATTCCTAGTTAATTAATAACCTCATCAAACGTGTATATTTAATTAATTAACTGATTTAAGAATAGAAGAACTCAAACTTGATTAATAATAGCAAGTAAAATTCTAGAATCTATCCATCATGCTTGAGCTACAGCCTTTTGCAAAATGTACTTTTCAGTTAGAAAAAATCTCTAAAACAGTTTTTTTTTCCTTTACTTATTTTCAGCTCAAAACTTGTCAAAAATCAAAATACAAGTAAAAACTAATTGTTTAAATTAAAATTATAACAAAATCATAAATTTAATATAAAAAAATAGTGAATTTTGTAAGTCATCTCATCGTAGAGTTTATACCATCATATCCTAGATGCATCCGAAAAACAGCTCTACAAGTCTCATCAGCTGATGGTAGTGTTAAAAGACAATCATTATCCTGCCTACTCACCACTTGCTCAATAAGATTAATGACACCAGCATAATCACTACTAAACTCAGGAAATAGGTTAGTAAAATAATCAAGAATCAAAGTACCCATACTCTTCTCATCCAAAACTTTTTCACCATCCTGATTAACTAGAAAATCAATATATTATTTTCACCTGGCGTGCAGAGGCCTGCAAATGGAAATCTTTTGTTTCTAAAATAATTCCAATTATGGTCTCAATTTTTGATCTCAAGAATATAATAGATTAATAATTGATAAATGGTCTCAATTATATTTTACTAAATAATGAAGTCCATTTCAATTAAAATGCTTTACTTGTTAAAATAACAATATTTATACAACTTCAAGTAAAAAAAAAATTATATGAAATAGATTAATAATTGAGATATAAATTATTCAATTTAGAAATAAATAAATTTAACTTGAACTAAATAAAATTTTATTATTTTAAAAAATAAGTCTATATAGGACTAGAAAAACTAATATTATATGATACTTCAAAATTTAATGATGAGAAAATTAACAAAACGCTAAATTTAATATTAATAATTTAAATAAAATAAAAATTAATATTTTATTATGATAAAAAATTACTATAAATATATTACAATTCCAATATTCTCCCCTTACTTGTGTAAGTGTTATAGATTATAGATAAATTATATCCTCACTAAATTAATATAATTATATTTACATACAAAAAATATTAATAGCTAAACAGTTAAATTTACTTTGGATTATATAGTGAGGTTATCAATTTATTTTTAAATATATAATTATAATAAATTATCACTTGTTATTTATTTTATTTTATATTTTAATAATAATTTAGAATAAATTCATGCTGAAAAAATAAAATTTAATATTTTTTATTTATTTCATAATGATAAATTTGACCTTTTGCGAAACATTAATAACTCCCAGAAAAAGCAAGGCCATAAGCAAAACGGGACAATAACGTACATTTTAGTGGGTCAAACGACATTTCAAGACAGTGATTGATTCTGAGCTCATACTCATTCATAATGAAAATTTTATTGATAAAGACCTCTTTCTTCTTTATGCATTGCACCCATCTCTCCCCCTCTCTCTCGCTTTCAATCCATATTTACAGTTCGAGATGTTATATACTCTTCGGTTCAAATTAAAAAAATTGATTGAATTGAATTAATTTAAAATTTTAATTTATTTTTTTATTTATTTTAATTCAGTTTGATTTTTAATTTTAAAAATTTTGATTATTTCAATTCGATTCGATTTTAATAAAAAAATCGAAAAAATTAAACTGAACCGATAAGTGATAATAAAATATTTTTTCAATAATACGAAGAAATTAAATCATATTAAAATTAAATCATATTAAAATTAAAATATTTTAATTAAATTTTAAAATATTAAAAATAAAAAATTTATTAAAAATTGAAACCAATCAAATTGAACCGAATCGAATCGAATCGAATCTGATCGATTCAGTTTAATTTGATTTTTAATCAAAATTAATTCAATTTAATTTTTATAAATATTAAAATTTCAATTTTTAATTTATTCGATTCGATTCGATTTTGAATCAAATTAACCAAATACACCCTCCTAATTAGGGATGTAAACGGGTAGGGTACCCGCGAAAATTAAACTATCCGAACCCGATTATTATTAGTAATATCCGAACCCGTTCCGAACCCGATTAAAAATTAATTTAAACTATCCGAATCCGTTTCAAATCCGATTATTATTATCCGAATAAAATCCGAATCCGTTTAATATTATATATTTTAATTAATAATTTATATAAAAGATATTTTTTATTAATAATTTTTATTTAAAAAATTTAATATTTTTAAAGAATATTTAAATTTAAATTTTTAAATATAAATATATAAAAAAATTTATAAATATTATTATAAAATATATTTTTTATATTAAATTAATTATAAACGGATTCGGGTAGTGGGTACTCTGTACATAAAACTTGAATTCGATTCGAACCCGTAATGGATATTATTTTTAAAATTCGAACTCATTTCAAACCCGATCATAACTACCCAAATCCATTCTATTACGATTCAATCGGATCGAATACCTAAAAATATTCGATTCGTTGCCATCCCTACTCCTAATTTGATATGATTTTTTTTCTTTTGTTTTTTTTGAAAACAGAAATTATTGTTTAGAAGTTTGATGAAACAGAGGCAGTGATTGTGCCCAGAACCTGTCCTTTTCACTTCACTTTCTTTATAGTAAGTAAATAATACAAATCTTTTCCATTGTTCAATGCATTATCATCATTTATTCCTTCTTTTATAATGTCAGTGTTTAAGAATATAATACAGTTATTAAAGTTGAGATCATGTTTAATTTTTATTTTAAATTATATTAAGTTATTTTGATTATGTAAATTTTTTTATATTATTTTATTGTGTATAAATATGTTATAAATTACTAAATTTTATTATATATATAAGTATGATGTATTTTTTATATTTTAATTTTTAAGATAAAGTTTCTACAGGCACAAGTTCATGCATTGAATCTCTATGTGTTTATTTCCATAATCATTGCATTTTAGTCAAGAAAATGTGCAACACATCTATTAGCAAGGTATTGGACTAGGCTACTTTTTCAAGAAAAGAAAAATTAATTTTTTTAAGAAAATTTTTGTTAGAAAATTATGCTTTAGAAAATATTAAAAAATTAAATTAATCATTACCCACTACGATTTGACAGATTATGATTAATCTAAATCACATCAAAATTAAATCTTTTAAATTATGATGTTTTCTTTTTAGATTTTTTCATCAAAAATAAAACAAAGTTTATAATGAAGCCACAATAACTTTAAGAACATATATTGACAATATTGTTTGATTTTCCAAAGCAAAGTGACAAATAAAAACCTTTGAAATATTGCCACACTGTTAAATCATTTTAACATTTTAGTTAAATTATTATATTTTAAAATTATTATAAAAATAATTTAATTTTTTACTAAAAAATTTATTATTTAATTTTATGATATAAAAAAATTTATTAATTAATTTCTTAATTTTAAAAAATTTATTAAAATATTTTAAAATTTTAAAAAATTTATTAATTAGTCTCTTTATTAATTTTAATCGTTAAATTATTTTTAAAAAAATCTATAATTTTTTTTGATACCAAAAAACTACTTAACATGCATTTTTATAAAATAAAAAAAATAATTAATGAAATTTTTTATACTACAGAAACTAAATAATAGTTAAAATTAATAAAAAATTAATTAATAGAGTTTTAAAATTTCATAAATATTTTAATATATTTATTTTTAATTTAAAAATTAATTAATTAATTTTTTCATAACAAATAAATTAAATAATAACTTTTTATATTTAACAAGATTAGAAATTTAGCTAAAAAAAAATAAATAAATTGCTACAGACAATGGAAGCTAAATTTAATAATTTTTAAACTGTTGTTATTAATTTATAGTTATCCTTTAAATATATAAAATAATAATTTATAATTATTATTTTAAATTTATTTTCATAATAGTTAATACAGTAAAAAATAATTTATTTTGTGAAAAATATTTTTTATGAAAAATATTTTTTTAATAAAATAATTTATTTTTTATTATTATTTTTTACTATTTAATTTTAATTTAAAAATAAATATATTATAAAATTTATATAAAAAACTTTAATAAAAATTTTAAAATGTGAAAAATGACTTACTCTCTTAAAAAAATAAATATTTTTTTTAAAAATAATTTAAATTTAAAATTTTATGAGTATTCTAAATATCAAAAAATATAAAAAATATTTTTTTAGAAAATGTTTTTCTAAAATCAAACAGAGCCTAAATATTAATTGATTTTATATGAATTTAAATATTTAATATTACAAATTATTCAGTTTTTCATTTTTATTTGTTACCAATGTGGAATTCATTTTCAACACTATGAAAGTTTTGAATGAGAAAGGTGCATGAAGGTCCTCCTTCAACCTAAAACCATACAAAACTAATATTACAAATTGTGCTCACTTGTCATCATCATCATGTACAATTCAAGATGACCCAACCCTATCTTGCAGTTTCTTTATTTCTTTTTCTTTTTTAATTAAGTAATTAAACCCATAAGTTTTTATAATAATTTATTAATTTGATATAAAGTAGAAAAATATGGTAAAAAATTTTCACAATTTCAAAAAAAAAAAAGATAAAACTTCTATAAATTTTGAAACCACTTGGGATTTGCAAAATAACTTGAATTTCAATTGAAGTCTCTAAGTATAATAATTAAAATAATAACTCAAATCAATTTAAACTTTAGAATAAATTAGTTTAAAATTCATTTTAAATTAATATAATCTAAAATTTTCTTTTAGTTTTTGGTTGGATATTTTCTGTACTTGTTTTACAATCTACAAAGTACTAATATTTCATAATTTTTATCTATATTTACTTTTTTTAAATATCTCAAAATTATTATTCAATTTCTTTTTTATATTATAATAACATATAATTGTATATTATAATTCTATTTAATTTTATTTTTAAAAAATTTCTCAAAATATCTTTAATATTTAATAAAATTTAATATTTTTAAAATAGAACAATTGAAAAGTTAATAAAAATATTGTCTTTCTTAATATATGTGCAAAAATAAAATAGATAAAAATTATTGGAGGGGGAGAGCATATGATTTTACTAAATTAAGAAACAAACTATATTAGTAAAATAGGGATTGGTATTAAAAATCTAAAATTTTTCTTTATTTTATGATTTAATTCAAATATTTAAAAGTTAATAGAATTGTCTAAAATTATAAATTTTAGTGTAATTATATCTAATTTTACCATTCAAATTAAGGGAAGAATGTCTTGTTTATGTGGCAACCAAAATAAATTATTTTATTTTATTCACGATACGAGTAGACAAAAGGTATTAAAAAAAATAATCTAAAATTTTTTATTATTTTATAATTTAATTTAAATCTTTAAAAATTAATATAATTCAACTTAAAATCCCTGAATTTTTCTACTTTCACCACTAAATTCCTAAAATTTCATTTTTATATTTCATTTCCGTTTGTTTGGTGTAAGAAATCATAACCATATATATATGCTCTCAAATGCAGTATTTGTGCTTGTATTTTAAACATTAGCTTATACCGTTAAGTAATATCAAAATATCAATAACACAATTGTAAGTGTTTTTTAAGGAAGTCAACCTCCTCCTTTGTCGGATTCGCGGTCTCCCTTGCCTCGTCGAGCAAGGTGGCTCCCTTCACCTCACCCGTCAATGGGTTATCTTCCACCGGATGAAGTTGTAAATATTCTTTTATTGTATTGTTGTTTGATGATTTTGAGTTTCATCGTAAGGGAGTCTTTGCTTTTACCTGCATGTGGTTGTTGTTTTCTTATTCTCTTGTCTTTGTCTTCAAGTGGCACCTTCCCTTTTCTCACTTTGCTGATGGGCGAAAATGTGTTGCATGACTAGTTTATGGTCGACAATGGAGTCCTTCCTCTTCGTCCTCTTTTTCTTCTAGCTCCTTTGGTGTTGCTTTTGGCCGATGTTTTTTTTCTCGCTCTTCATTATGCTAAAATGGCTTTTCACCATTATTGAGGGTTTGTTGATGTAGGCCGACGATAATGGCTTTTTCGGATCTGAGTTGGGTCCTTTATGGGTTTGAATTTTTAAGATTTTTCTTTAAAGTTTTTTTTATATATATTTTTTGGACTTTAAAGATCCATATAATCTGAGTTTGCTTAGTCCTTGAACCTAGTTGATTATGTTGTAATGGTTTTATATATCTAATGAAGAACTTTATTTTTTATAATTTAAAAAAAAAACTAGTTTTTATTCTAATGATATTGAAATAGTTTTTTTATGATAAATATAATTAAATTTATTTTGATGTTCATTGATAAGACATTTGGAAAGTAAAAAATTAATAAATACTAGACTTATTACAATTTTTTAAAACTAATAATAAATAAGAAGAATTTTAAATTACGGCCTTTTATATTAAATTAGACGAAAATAAAAAAAAATAAATTTAGAAATTTTAAGTTGAATTATACCAATTTTAAAATTTTAGATTAAACTTCTAACATAATAAAAAATTTTATTCTTTTTAATTATTTTATGCATTCCATTTTGTAGATACAAGTTGGTTTAGTTTTATTTTTGGTTATTGAAGGTTACATGTTTATCATATATATTATATGTCTTCTATTCTCAGCTCTTTCTTCCAAATTCAGTGTATCTATCCTTCTCCTTTTGACGAGCAACATGATTGGCAAGGTTGTCAAACCTAATGTTTCTTTTTGTAAATTAAATATAAACCAATAAATACAAGTTACTTAAGCCTATTTTATCTCTTTTCATTCTTATATTTTACATATGTTGAAGATGTATATTAATTAAAATATTTTGTAATATTTTCGATATTCGATTTAATAAAAATTTAATTTATTTTTAATTATTTTTAAATAAATAGAGTTTAAATTTAATTTTATAATATAATTAAAATATTCATGATTTATTCAAAATTTCTCTCAATAAAAATCCAATTTGTTTTAATTTATTTTTTAAATGAGTCGAATTCAAACTCAATTTTTATGCTTGAATATTATTGACACAGCAAACTTGTGCTTGATTAAGAAGTTCTTCGAGGCTGAGTGGATGAAGGAATAAACTATTCAACTAGAAAGTTAAAATTATGTATTTAACCTAATTTTTTAGGTAAATAATCATTTCGATAGTGTAATTTTTCATAATTAATAAGATTAAATTTATCTCTAGAGACAGGTGCACTGGATTAACTTAATTCTTTATAACTTAATTAATTCTTTTTCTTCATTGGATTTTAAAACAATGATATATATAGTTGTGGATTGTGACACAATTCAATTTGCAGGAAAGTTCTGTCCCCAACCCAATCAAAAGTTGCATAGATTATATTTGATGAAAGTTCTATTAGCATTCCCCAACAAGAAAAATAGTAAATTTTATCAATGACTAAGGCAGTCTGGTGTTTCTTGCTACTAAAAATAATGCTAAAATCAATGAACTCAGCTCCTAAATAAAACTATTACTGTTACTAAAAAAGCAGAATAGAACAGAATATGAATCAGGCGGAAATAAAAAATTTCACAAAAATCAGACAGAACATGAATCAGACAGAACATCGCAAGACTGGAGAACATGATTCAGGCAGAATACGAATCAGGTAAAACATGAATCAAAAATCGGACAAAACATGAATCAAGAAGAAAATAGCGCACCTGTGGACAGTTCTGTTGAGAATGGCAAGACTTGAGAGAGAGAAGGGCTCACTTGTGGACCGTGATGCCGAAAATAGCGTACCTGTCGACTGTGGATGGCGGCGGACAGTGGATGGCGATGGTAGTGAAAGATACAATGGTTCGACGCAAATTCGGATTTCAGGCAGATTTAGATTTTCCAATAACACGATCTAGGGATTTTAGATAGGATATTCTGTATTTGAGTTTATAATTCACTAATGGATTATTGGTCCGTTAATGAAAAAAACATTACATAAAAATATAATAAAATTATCAACAGATTTTTAACGGAAAATATGTCTGTTAGTATTTAACTAACAGAACTGTGACGAATGTTTATGAGCATATTTTTTACTAACGAAAATATTAACGGTTATGTACCTCCGTTAGTGGATAATATGTTTTCCAGATTCCGTTAGAAATATCCAGATATTAACGAACTTCAATCCGTTAGTGATTAAATTTCTTATAGTGGATCTATCTTAAAAATATTTAATTAAGCCAGTTCTTAGATTTTATTTTTATCAATAAGTTTTCTATTCAAATTGTGCAGCGGTACTTAAAAATACATTACCATCCCTATTAGATTTTACAATTTAGACAACATTAGCTTAGTAATAGGTATGATATTATTATATTAATATTAAAATAATAGTTTGACAATAATTTAAAATGATTAAATATATACTAACATTTTTGTATTATTTTGTGTTAACCCATTAAATATTTAAATTAAAATTATAGCATATTAAACCTCTAAATTTATAAAAGCTATAATAAAATTAAACATAAATTACTTATATCATTGATTATTTATCAAATAAATTTAAAAATAGTTCGATTTATTTTAATTATATTCAAAATTTTACTATTTAATTCTAAATTTTTATAAAATAATAATAACAATAATAATCCAACTTCATCGATTTGTAAAAATTCAGGATATAATTAATAAAATTTAGAATACAGTGAATAAAATTTAGAATTTTTATTTTTATTAATAAATAATTGATAAATATGACTAATTTATATTTAATTATTAAAATTTTTATAAATTCAAATGTTGAAGAAGTTATAATGTTAATTCAAGTATTCAATAGATTAATTTCAAATAGTATAAAGTTTTAATTATATACTGAGTTTGCAAAATAAATTTAATTTTTTATATATTTATAATAATATATTTTAATAAATTATCATATTTAATAAAATTATAATTTTAATAACAATTTATATCAATTAAAAAAAAATCATGAGTTTATACTATGACTGTGGAGACAAATATAATAGTATTCAAACTACTCCTCTTTAACGATCGATAGCCATTACATTAGATTCATTAAGTAACAATGCATAAATTTATAAAATTTTTCTTCCCACTCTAGTCCTCCCCCTTCCCCCTCTTCTTTCTTTCACACATATTTCTCTATTATATCTATTTCTTTTCTTTCTCCTTGTCTTTACTCCCCCTTTGCTAATCTCTCTCTCCCCTCCATATCTCCTGCAAATCACAGACAACAAAACATAAATTAATGAGAAAATTTTGAGAAATTGAACATCACATCCATAAAAATAAGAATTTTCAAGCCATAAACAAAAACTCCCATCCTTTTTTTCAAAATCGTAACAATCCCATCTCATAGAATGATGGATTTTACAAACTCAAAAATATAGCAACTCCAAACTTAGCAAAATAATGAAGAAAGATTAATAGAGATCTTACAAACAAAATAGGTTTTTTTCCATCATCAACATAAACAATGACACATTTAAGAGAATACTTCAGTGAATCCTTTGATACCCATTGACACTCTTTTCCTACATACGCTAATGTCTTGCTTCAAATCTTGAAATCTCATGTAAATCTCACTATAATCAATTATCAAAAGAAAGAGCAAAAAGAAAAAGCAAAAAGAAAAAATATGGATTAGCAAAGGAGAAAGAAGAGAGGGAGGGTAAATGTTAAGAATTAAATAATCACACAATAAAAATTAAATATAAAAAATAAATAACGCACAGATTTAACATGATTTACTAATTTGACTATATTCATGAAGATTAGAATTTTCTTATTTCCTGTGTAAATTTTTTTAATTAAAATATATTAGGAGAATATTATATATTTATATGTAAAAAAATATTAAAAGATAAAAAAATTCTAAAAAAATTCACACCGAATTAAATTAGTAATTGTGAAATATGTATAGTTTATAATATCATTAAATTTCCTATCTTAACATAAAACAATAAAAATACATTATTTCTCATTTGACTGTTTTTGCCGTAAATTAATAAGGATAAGGATGAAATTAATGATGGAATTTAACTTCAAGACAAGAGAATTGAGTTTTCAATAGGCAACTAGTCATTGAGTATGACAAATTAAATGAATTAAATAGTAATTTACATTAGAATTCGAGTCTTTATAGTTTTGAAGAAGAATTCTAAACTAAAATTCTTCATAATTTTTAATTAGATAATTTAATAAAACACATAATCATATATTATTCCAACAAAATCTCAAAACATAGAATTTCCTATCCATTTCTTTTTTTCTTTTTAAGATTTTTTAATTTATAAAAATAAAATAAAATGTAAAAAAAAATTATTTATTAAACGACTTAAAATATATTTACGATTTATTTTTCGTTAAAACAGACGGTTCAAAAACATTTTAAATCTAATTAAAATTGAGATTATAATATAAATTAAAAGAAAAATTAGAGACTATGATGAAATTAAATCGAAAAAATATTTTTATATTTTCATTCAAATGCAAGATTTTCAAAATTTAGAATCAGAAACTTGAAAAACATGTTCAATCCGTAATTTAATTTAAAAATAAAATAAAAATCCTCCAACCATAAGTTTTTATTTCAAACTGTCTCAAATAGTCCTATATTTCCTTCCAATCCTCATGAATCATCCAATTCCAAATCGCTTATCAAATAGTCTCTATTTGGGTATAGATATTAATTTTCTTAACCTAAACTCCGATTTAGTAATCAGTGGTTCAGAAACTAAAATCGAAACAATTTCTAAATGATAAGGAGATGTTTGATTTTTTTTTTTCGTTGAAATGAGATTAGAGATTGGAGGAGTAGAATCTGAGACTTCTCAGATATACTTACCAACAAATTTAGTTTAAATCTGTGAATATTGATTTAATTATAATATATAATTAGCAGCGATTATGGATTCTAATTAATATATACTAAGTGTTTACTAAACTATTTCTACCTGTTATTAATAATATGTAAAATGATGTATGTCTTAATTTATCATCTTAATAATATATACATAAAATTATTAATTCGCAACATATATAATAATAATTAAAATATATTTTTTATTTTTTTATGAATATAAATATCCTTTCTTGTAAAAGGATGAATATTTTGATTAATTTAATTGTTATTTATAATATGTTTAGATTTATTTAATATATTTTATATTTTTAAATGATTTATTAATATAAAATTTTAATTTAAAAAATTTAAAAAGAGTAATATAATCTAAATAAAAAAATAAAATCGAATTAATTACCACCTGATGAAAAATAGCTTTACAATTAGAGCTGGTAACTGCTATTTTAAAATCTTAACAAAACACTTAACTTGTTTACATGTTTATCCGTCGTCAACAGAATTCACCAGCTTTACCTGTTTAGTACCTTCCGCCACCAAAGGAGTACTGATTAACTATATGCACTAGTTCTGCCTTCAACTTGAAGGTCCCAATATATTAGAAAAAATAAAGGAAAAAAAATCCTAAACTTCCGCCCATAATTATTATAACCAGATGAATAAAGGGATTTAAATTTGAAAAATGAAAATTGGGATAATAAAATTGATCTCTCAAATTTATTCAAATATATTTACCACTAGACTAAGTCTGTGAGCGGAATATAATCATAATTAAAAGTCAAAATTAATGTAGAAAAATTAAAACTTTTCCTAATTGAACTTTCAATTATGATAATCAACAGACTTAACTTACAACTGTACCTAAGCTCTATCCAAGACATAAATGGGTTTCTATGAATATGTATCAAAGTTCATTGCATTATCATTTTTGTTTTGTAAAATAAAGATAATAAAATTTAAGGGGGTTTATTATTATAATTATAACTTTAGTGAAAAAATGTAAATTTTCCTAATTCAATTTTAGAGTCTGAGTTTGTGATCCAAAATTAAAATGATTGACTATTAATTAAACATTACTGCAAATTTCTCACCTTTTCTATTAAGTTTGCCATTTTTTTTGCATAAAATAATGCTCCTCCTGCCTAAAGTTAACAAAATGATAATGCTTCTTTCTCTTTAGCATCATAATATTTTTCAATAAGTTTCCATTTCAGAGGGAAAAATAGATTCCAGATCATATCTTTTCCTTGAAAAATTGAAAAAAAAAAAACAAAAAGAAGGAGAGAAAATTAAACCATGGTTAATTTTTTAGAATATGAACATAGAAAAAATGAATAAACTTCACCAGAAGATCACTCAAGAAAATGGAAATTCAGTGCAAAAAGAACTCACAGTTACATATCTAATACCACAGTTCATCATCTTCTTCTTCTTAGAGAGACTCGCCGACGGCTTGATCTTTCAGCCATCCATCCTCCGAAGCTTTTTTCGTGAATTAAGACATGAGATGAGATCAATTACCCTTTTGTATCAAACAGTATTAACAGCGATGTTGGGTTCATATGAAGGAGATAAAGCCAAGAAAATGAGCAGACTCATGATAAAAACAGGAATAAACAAGAACAACAACGGCGGCGGAGATAATGGCGGCAAAACCACCGGTAACAGGAGAAGAGAGAGAGCAAGCAGAACCATGACAAGAATCGACTTCAACATCAAAATTCATACATCATTAAAAACCCTTCGTAGATTCTTGGTGATGTTGACGATGTTCATTGTCAGAATCAACAGCTTTGAGGATGAAGAGGATCATCCATTGGAGTTTGATTTTGTTCTGAGCTGGTGCGGTGTTGGAAAATACGGAGAGGTGTGCGTGTTTGAAAAAAGTGGAAGAAAATATTGAAAGAGACTTATCGCTTTGAAGAATTACAAAATGGGACCCGAAGAGGAAAGTTAAGGTTTCTGTCTTCATTCAGCTAATCTCAACTCCTTTTGTTTTTTTAGATTATTTGACAAGTGGATTTACCATCAATGATAATATCATGCAACTTCTGACATCTTCCCATGAATTTTTAAATCTTTTTCTTATTTGTTTTTACATTCTTCTAAAGAGTTATGATATTTTCTGATACCTAGTCTCATTAAATTCTATTAAAATAGGGTCATGATAGGATTTAAAATAAATTTTGATAACATATAAATAATAGGACCCTTTGAAATTATAATATATGTATACAGAATTTAGAAGAATTCTATGAATTTCACTGTCTGGTCTGATCGGACTGCAGAAAATCCGATCTATGAGGTATAAAATTAGAGCAATACCTCTGACTCTATCAAAGCCCAGAATAGACAGGCAGACTTCTTCAAGGTTCGGTATTGGATACAAGCCTAATCAAAAAGACCATAGTAAGATGCCAACCTCCTACGCATTGGTTGTTTTCTTGATATGTCACCAAGACCATAAATGTGCATTCAGATAAAATAGACTGATGTGACGCCACTAGTAAACGAGATATTGGTTCGTCGGCTTTACATTATTAGCCAATTGCCTATCATTAATAAACCGCTTGATACACTTGTAAAAGTACATTCTAGTCCAGTCCGATGGGACATGATACAAGGATCACTAATCTAACCCAAAGAAAAGCACTCTAACTTTCCAACCCTTTCTCTCACACACACATACTCTCGGACACATCTTCTTTTCTTTTTTTTCTCTCCCTCTGAAGCTTCCTTTTTCTCTTCTCTTCTCTATTTTATTTCTCTTTGCATCTCTTTCCATGAATACATCACTCTAGAAATTCTAGATCTGATTTGAATGTCGGAGAGTTTTCACCGGGGCATCCTCAGTAAACTCCTGACTATTTTCCCATATTTTGTAAGCCTCTCCCTCAAAATCAAGCGTGGAGGGAACCATATGAGATCTCAAAGACATTCACAGCTCATCGAACCAATCATAATTCATTGATTTTTTCATGGAATCAAACTACGATCCAAGTGTCCGCATCTGGTGACCCCATTAGATCTCAATTCATCAATTGACCCCATCTGTGGGAAACGAATGAGATTATTCTATCATAAGAGTTTCCAAACTAAACCCATTGAGATCCACATGGCAAATCGAGAAAAGCTAATAAAAGCAACAGGAGGAACCGGAAGGAAAAGAGATTGTGAAAAGACCAGGGAACCACCGGCTAAATCTAGAAGCCACACGGTGAAAGCCTGATAAAAGAAGATGTGGATGTGAGAAGGAGTACGGCACAGAGACAGTCAACTAATCATGGGAGAAAAGTGATGTGCGTGATTTAACAAAGTTGTATAGTTGCTTCTCTAGATCAAAACATTTTGTTATCATGACTGATTACATAAGTTAAATCTTAGATGAAATTTTTAATGTTTACACTCATTATAGTATTTTAGCTCAGCATAAAAATTTTATTATTAGTTGAAATCAACATGAACATTTCTAAGAAAATGAATTGTGTATTTAGACATATTACATTATGAATTGAAAATCGTTGATGAACTTCACACATGCAAAATATTATTTATTAGACTCCTTGAAATCGTATGAGTCAATATTGTTGGTCAAAATTAATATTTATATTCATTTGAAATATAAAGCTAAATATTTTTGTTAGACATACTATTTATTGATAAACACTATCAAATTCACAACATGTATTTTCGTTGCATATATATTGTGCAAACTTTTATTTTGCAGATAAATTTTGAAGGAAAAATAAGGGCCAATGTACACAAATATAAAGCAAGGCTAAAAGCCTGGAAGCGTCAATAGGGCCACGAGCCTGAATACTTAGAAATCGCTGCCACGAGACTAAATACTTGAAAATTGCTAGTAGGGCCATGAGTCTGAATACTCAAAAATTTCCAATAGGGCCATGAGCCTGAATACGAGGAAATCACCAGTAGGGTTATGAGCCTGAATACTTAGAAATCACCAGTAAAGCCATGAGTCTGAATATTCAGAAATTGCCAATAGGGCCACGAGCCTAAATACTCAGAAATTGCCAGTAGGACCATGAGCATAAAGTACTTAGAATCGCCAGTAAGACCACAAGCCTGAATACTCAGAAATCGCCATAAGGGCACAAACCTGAATACTCAAAAATCACTAGTAAGGCCACGAGCGTGAATACTTGAAATTGCCAGTAGAGTTACGAGCTTGAATATAAAGAGCAAAAGAGCTCGGACGATGACTCGAGGCTAAAGAGCCCAAAAGACAATAAAGAGCCTAAGTGCTCGGAAGAAGACTCGTGCTAAAAGAGCCCAGAATACTGAAAAAGGGCATAAGTGCTCGAAAGAAGACTCAAGGCTAAAAGAGCCCAAAAGACTAAAAAAGGCATAAGTGCTCGAAAAAAGACTTAAGGCTAAAAGAGCGAAGAAGACTACAAGGAGCCCAAGAGCTCAGACGAAGAATCAGGACTAAAGAACTCGAACGAAGAATCAGAGCTAAAGAACTCAAAAGACTACAAAGGGACTAATTTCTCAGAAGAAGACTTAAGACTAAAAGATCCCGGAAGACAAGGAGCCCAAGAGCTCAGACGAAGAATCAGGGCTAAAGAGCTCGAAAGACTACAAAGAGCCTAAGTATTTGGAAGAACACCCCAAGCTGAAGAGCCTAATAAAGAGCTAAAATGCTCGTAAAACGTAATCAGGGCTAAAGAGCTGAAGTGCTTGAAAAAAAAAACTCAAGGTGAAAGAGCCTGGAATACAAAAAAAAAAAAGAGAGAGAGAGAGAGAAAGAGCCAAAGATCTCGAAAAAAATACTCATAGTTAAAAAGCCTCGAAAATGATAAAAGATCTAAACAACTTGGAAAAACATTTCAGGTCTTGAAAAGTGTAAAAGGTCCTTTCTAAAAGGAGTGTGAATTGGTAACACAAAAAGAAAAAGTGAAAGATATCATGGCCCTTTGAAATTTTTTTTTTTCAAAAAAAAACATAGATCAAAGATTCCATTTCGTAACTTGCGATTGTTTTTTTTTTTTATGATCTTTATCAAATAGTTTGTCTGTTACACTTTTCGTTTATATGAATTTTAAGTATCATCATCCCGACACGCCATAAGGCTAAAATAAGTTATAAATGACCTACCAACCTAATAAAACATTAAGATATCATACAAACGAAAGAGTTGATTATACCCAATAGGAAACCAAAGTCCAATAGAAGGGCAGAAAATGAATTTTAATATCGAATAGCAATCAAGAAACAAAAGCAATTTCATTAATAAAAAGATGTGTATTACAAGAAACTAAAAACTATATACTAAAAATGGCAAAAAAAAATAAGTCTGCCATATATTTACAAATAATTACTCTTAAACTTTCTCAGAGGAAGAAAGTTCACCAGCCAGGTTAGGCTCAAACCTGGAGATGGCAAGAGTTTCATGAGCAGCCTCGATAGTTAGGTCTATAATAATAACCTCTCTTGAGGGAGAAACTTTAGCATTTATGGCCTCTAGAGCAGTGAGATTAACAATCATCTGATTAGTTGGATCACTATCTTTTTCTAGGGCACCTCGAGAAGAGGATGCAAGAGTGTTGGAGACAGAGGTCCTCAAGGTAGGAGTCTTAGCAAGCTTCTCAATTAGAAATTCGTCAGGACCATATCGCACGTCCTTACCATCAAAATCACACTCAACCAGTCGAAGAGTACTAAGAGGCTTGCTTGGCTCATCATGATCGACCTTTAGCCCCAAGTTGTAGCCATTAGCATAAAAACGCATAGCAGAGTTGAGAATTTTAGACTTGTGCTCATCAGGCTGCAGGTATTTTTGATACATGGTCCTGAAGACGCCCTCAGTTTTCTTACGCATATCCACTATGGCTGCCTCATATTCCTTACAATGAGTAGAGAGCTCGGCTACCTCCAGTTTATATTGATTCTTCATAGCTTCATTAGTGCGAACATCCTCTCAAGACTTTTCCAAGTGATGATGAGCTTGCTTCATATCTTCAGACATCTTCAAAAGCTCACCCTCGAGATGGATAGTTTGCAAAAGAAAGCCCTTAATTTTTAGCTCTACATCAACTTGGAGCTTGGACAATTGAGCTATCGCCTCAGACCGCTCTTTGGCCAATTGGCTCTAGTTGAGTAGCTCAGTCGTTCTAAAGATGGCTCTACTCAAATAATTTGTCTAATCTCCTTACCTCAACCTCATGTTCCCCTTTTAGCAAGGCGACAACACGAGCAGCCTTCTCTTGCCTAATCCTCTCAACTTCAGCAAGAGCAACCTCTTGGGCACCCTTCATCTTTTCTTCCAACTCAACAAGGGCACTAAGGACCTATAAACACAAACAGACAATTAGCATAATAACGAAAGTAGAAGTCTGCAAAATAAGTAAATAGAGAAGGTACCAAGAAAAGTTATCTCTTAGAGTCAGCAAAAATCTCTTCAACAGGCTTTAAGCTGCTAGCCTCTGGTTGCACATTAGACTTAACCAGATGACAAAAGGTCCCCAAGAGCCAAGGATCACAAATATCAGGATAAAACCTAAAGACATGGTTACGGAGAAGCTCTGCAATAGAAGTAAGGGTCAACTCTTGGTTCAGAGTATCAGCAACCCCCGACTCATAAGGAATCAGGGGCCTGAGGCAACTCTATACTGACGTCGATAAATAGGCTCCCTTACCGTATCAAAGGTGTTTCCTGCGCGACTGCCTGAGGAGACCCCTTTGCTAGGAGACTTATGCAGCTGAGATTCTTTGACCAATCTCCTTTTCTTTTTTTGAGGCTAAGGAGGGTCAAACCTTTGAGGAGTGGCCTGAGAACTCTTCCTCATTAAGCCATCTGAAGCATCATCCTCCCCTTCTGAGGAGTGGTCGTATGGGAGAACTTGGATAGTAGAGGTATCGAGAGGACTGCGAGGGTTATCTCCTTCATGAGTCATTTGCTTAACAACCCTTTTCTTTAACTATTTTCCCAACGCCTATTTTCTCTACAGTCTCCACAACATCCTCCTCAGCGGTTGTATTTGAGGAGGACCCATGATTGTCACAGCTCATGTATTCTCCTCTTACTTGGTATCAAGACCAAGGGTATCGTGAATGACCTCCATAGTCTTTCGAGCAGTGAACTGCTCAACAGCTTGCTTGATGAAATTCCTGGACAATGTGAAATTCCTGGGCGTTGTGGTCTCACCCATTGGAATGTTGGAATCTGCAAACCATAAATATGAAAAATTTAGTCAAAGAAAGAGAAAGCAAAAAATGAAAGAAATAAGTCGATATATACCATAACTAACAATCGGCCCCAAGAGGAAGTTGCAGACATTTGAAAATGTCATACTTATAAGGGAGAGAAGTCAAACGAGTGAAATACAATTGCTCCCACTCAGACAAGCAGGGAAAATATTACACTCGAAGTCATTACCAAGCTATGTCAAAGCCCCAACTTTATTCTCCCCTCAAACAAATCACAACAAAGCTTTCAACCTAATGACAGATAGAACATTTGCCTTGTGGCCTTGACTCATGAGACAAACGCCCGAGTGGTCTGGCAGGAAAAATGTCATACTTATAAGGGAGAGAAGTTAAACGAGTGAAATACAATTGCTCCCACTCAGACAAGCAGGGAAAATATTACACTCGAAGTCATTACCAAGCTATGTCAAAGCCCCAACTCTATTCTCCCCTCAAACAAATCACAACAAAGCTTTCAACCTAATGACAGATAGAACATTTGCCTTGTGGCCTTGACTCATGAGACCAACGCCCGAGTGGTCTCGCAGGAACTACCTTGTGACCTGGCGCTACGAAGATTTACCTTGTGGCCTTGACTCAAGGGACCAATGCCCAAACGATCTGGCGGGAACCACCTTGTGACCTGGCCTGGCTAAGATTTGCCTTGTGGCCTTGATTCATGGGACCAATGCCGGAGTGGTCTGGCGGAAACCGCCTTGGGACCTAAGAATATACCATGTAAAAATACTTTATTGACTTTATTATTAAAAGAATATCATTCGTTTATATACGAGGGTAAAACTAAATTACTTGTCAAAATGTCAACAATACCAGAACGGATACTTTGGGTGGATGACCCTTATGGGCAAATGTTTTCCCCAAACTTATAAAGTTCCCCACCTTTCTAGTAACTAAGTTTGTAATCTTGTCTATACCTCATCGGGTCCTTTTGTTATCACGTGTATGACTCTCACGGTGTAACGACCCGAAAACCGGACCGCTATCGGCGCTAGGATTCAGATCGGCTTAAGGCCGCCGGGACCCGTAGCAAACCTAACATACATCTTATCACCTGGTCAAATCTCATACATGATCAAAACATTAACATAAAAACTTAAACATTGGATGTATATACCGAACTTGACCTGCATGCTACATCACTGTAAATATAAAAAAAACCCCATACTAGAGTCCTCATCGAAGCTCTAGCTGGGTCAACATTACATACCTCAAGCTCGGATCACATCCGATGAACCAAAACCTAACCTGTGCATGCCTCAAAACCATAAACATAAGACCTCCACTAGGGTCCTCATCAAATACTCTAGCGTGGTAACATCACATGCCACAAGTTTGGTTCACACACAACTCAACATTAAACCATTACATACATCATGTACTAAAAAGGGACTAACCAAGCCTTAGGGCCAAGCACAATACTAATCCAAAACATAACTCTGCTTTACGTTAAATTACATTACATTTCATTAGCTTACAATACATTATATCAATTTACATTACATGTCCACACTAAAACACTAATCTATTACATAAGCATGACATTACCCTTGACGTCTTCCTGGACTACCTCTGACCTGTAAAACTGGGATTAGGGGAGAAGGATGAGCTAAAAAGCCCAGTGAGTAGAAACAATAAAAAAAAACAGTTCATTAATTACATGTTGTCATGAAATGCGTCACAGCACAAACAATTCACATCACGGATTGGACATGACCTCAAAACTTCCTCTGTCGATGCCCGGTCCACAGAGAGCTCACACAGGACTTTCAACACATAGCATGGTGCCCAACCCTAAAAGGGCTCACACAGGACTTATCCATCAAATGCCCGGCTCTCAAAGGACTCACACAGAACTTTCAATGCCCGGCCCCCGAAGGAGCTCACACAGGACTTTCAATCATGACAGATCTATGGGCTATTGAAGTCGCCTTGGTCCATCCACATCAACAGTAAATAATGCAATGCGTCATATTCGTGAAACTAGTGCAATCAACCTATTACATAAAAACATGATGCATGAACATGCTTTAGGCATTTGATTTAATTTAAAAACGTGAGGTTCAGTTCTACTCACCTCTGGCAGACGCTGGACTGACTCTGCAACAGCTAACACTGCTGACCTCCTCGGTCCCTCGGGTCCGATCCTACACAGGTGGACTCGAATGAGGTGCCAAACACACTCTAAACAACTCATAAACAATTCCCCAAAAACCCTCCTAAAACATCACCAAAGCATGTATAGAAAACACCCAAGAAAAGGCTGGACAGGGCACTTTCGGAGGCACCTTCGACGGCCGAATGTCCCTTCCAAAGCCGAAAGTTAGGCACTTTTGGCGGCACCTTCGGCGGTCGAAAGTCTGCTCCAGATCCGAAACTCAACTTTCGGAGGCAAGGTTAGGCGGCCAAACCATGCATCCACAGGCAGGTTCGGCGGCCGAAACTACCTTCGACGGCCGAACCTGAGTTCATCCAGAACTCAGCCTCATGCACAAACAAGCCTCCCAAGCCTTCCAAACACCCAAAACAATCCAACACCTTATATGCTCTCTCCCAACATGCAAACACACTCCCACATGCATATAGGGGCATAAACCAACTTAAAACCCCAACACAAACATCACATAACATACATTGGGCATAAAATCCACATAAATCCTAACATGCATATCTACCCATACACAAGCATTAATACCTCTTAAAACTTCATTAAAACATAAAGGAAAGCCAGGATCTACACTTACCTCTTGAAGATCGAGGGTTGGTACGATCCTAACTTGAAGGTATGGAGAACCCAAGCTCCAAAGATCTCCAAGCTCCAAAACTTCGATCTAAGCTTTAAAACTCTTTAAAACAACCATGAAACTCATAAAAACATAAAGGAGTTGAAGAAAAAGCATGAAAACGACCAAAGGAGGACGTGAACACACCTGAGCTCGAGAATGGGGAGAAAACTCGCCCATTTTCGGTCTGAGGGCCTTTTATAGGTGGCCGGTCAACGACCTTCGGCGGCCTAAGCTGCTTCCGCAGCTTCACCACCTTCGGCAGCCGAACGAGCCTCCTAAACTCTCCCATGTTCGGCGGCCGAACTTGAGGTTCGGCGGCCGAACCTGGTTTATACCCTCAAGACTTTTGGAGGCCTAAAGCACTCCCGAAACAGCCTTATGTTCGGCGGCCGAACCTGGGTCCTTCCTCCTTGGCCTATTCTTTTTAAAACTCAATTCCTTTTTCATTTAAAACTATAAAAATCATGTGAAAACATTTTAGAAACACATTTTACGCCTCTAGAAGACTCTAGCATCTTCAGAATTCTAGATTTCAAAGAAGATTCCGCCGGAAGGTAGGAATTCCAATGCCGGAATCTAGCCGGGTATTACACACGGGTTCTCTATCAGGAGTCGTCTCAAGAGTTATTTCCTCAGGCTCTGACTTTTGCTCTTCTTTTCCTTTTCTCATGAATTTTCGAAGGGTCCCATCCCTTATGAGTCTCTCGATCTCATCCTTTAATTGTTGACATTCTTCCGTTGTGTGGCCATGATCTTCGTAGAAGCGATAATATTTAGTGTTGTCCCATTTGTCCGCCTTCTTGGGATTAAGCTTAGGCGGCCATCTGATTTTTTTATTATTCTTCCTGATTCACATCAAGATATTAGTTCATGAGTCATTTAGCAAGGTGTAATTCTTATACTTACATTGTTCATCCTTCTTTCACCATATGAAGTAGCTTATGTGATCCCCTTTCATGGGCTTGTCTCTCAAACTTTGACTTAGCTTTGGACTTGCTTTCTTGTCTTCTTTTAGTGTCTCGATCTCATCATCCAACCTGATCTACTTTTGGACTTTATCTATCAACTGTTGGTATGTTGTTGCTGGATTTTTTTATTAAGGAATCTATGAACTTGACATTACGAGTCCCTTTCTTCAACACCTCACATGCTATCTCATGATTCAACTCTTCCACCTGTATGGCTTCAACATTGAAATGGGAAATAAAACTCTTTAAAGACTCGCCCTCTTCCTAGAGGATCTTCCGTAGGTCCGAGGAAAGTTTTTTTTAGAGGTATACAAGTAATAAATCTAGATTTGAATATTATAGCAAACTATGTAAAGTTTTGGATTAAACTGGGCTTAGGTGTTGATACCATTTCTGAACCCGTGAGTATCGATAGGAACACTCGGCATAATACAAAATCATTTACATCTTGAAGTTTTATGGTCATCCTAAAAATGGCTAGATGGCTTCGGGAGTCTACCGTTCCGTCGTACTTATCTAAACTGGGCAACTTGAACTTGGCGAAAAAGGTTTCTACTGGTATTTCTTTCGAAAGAGAGGAGATCCCATCTAAACTGAAATTCTCTTCCCGTTCTTTTTGGTATCTTTGTACAGTCCATACTAGCTTCCAATCCACTCCTTTCGGAACCTCATCTGATTCATCTTCAAATTCAGACTTACCTTTATGTTGCAATTTACCCACTTTCGTCTAGGCCCTTGGAGTGTCTATGAAGGTTTCATCTCTTCTTCCAGGGTCCATCTTAAATGCCTCTTCCCGAGTCTTTCCAAGTCTTATACTGCTTGAGAGTAGCTTGCAACCTTTGGATATAGTAGAGTATTTATTCATTGTTTAAATTATTAAGGTCTACTTCATTAATCACTGGAGACGTGTTCTCCTGGTTATCTGAGACAAAGGAAACGATGGCTCCCTCGTTGGTAGCGACATTGTTAGCAGTTGTAGGGCTTTCGGCTATTTTGAGTGAGAAAAAATGATAGAAAATCGGTTGTGATCCAAAAGAGGGTTTAATGGATCTCTCAACAGTGGAACCAAATGATATTACTGAGATTAGATTGATGACGTAGGCGGAATGGAGTTGTGCTGTGATTGGCCACAACCTGTAAGAGAGGAAACGTGAGGTAGTAATGGGTACTTACGGTAGCCACTCCGATACTCAAGTTAGTATCTTAAAGAGAAAAGAGAATGTAATGGACTATTTAGAGTTTAAGTAGTATTGGAAATAGCGTATCTTTATCTCTGCGATTATTCTCCTTTTATACTGCAAAAAGGAGATAGACATAGCATTATCATCGTCAGATTCTCAATAAGGAACATCGCCAGCTCGTAAGCTAGTAATCCCCCGATCTCAGGTGAGATGGGAGTATGCCTGATAATAGTAACTTCATGTCCTGACTCAGCCTATCGGGAGATGAACTAGTCATGACGGTATTCTGGATATTTAAAGTGTTCGGGTCTCCCTATCCTCGAGCATAACCGCACTTTCCACTTGTAAAATCTCTATCACGTGACTTCTATTTCGTGGTGAAATCTCATAACTTATTTTGAACGAATACTACATAACATCAGTGGCCATATGGATCCACCGACTGCACTGCTTTTTTCTTTTCAGAAATTCTGAAAAAAAAAAACAAAAATTGTCACATTAAGCTGTGAAAACTTACCTTATAAATTATAATTGGCTAAATTCATGTACTTCTATATTATTTTATTAAATATTTGAATTAAAATTATAATTTATTAAATATTTATATTTATAAAAAAATTATGGCATTTAAATAGAAATTAATTATATCAATTATAATTTATAAAAAGAATTTATAAAAATTTAGAACACAATTAAATATGTATAATCAATTTTTTATTTTTTATTTTTAAAAATTATCAATAATATAAATAATTTGTATTTAATTATTAAATTCAAATATTTAATAAATGATAATTTTAATTAAAATATTTAATAGGTTAGGACCTATTCCTAATTAGTATAGAGATTTTAAATATATATTCAGTCGATTGTAAATTTGTAATATGTAGTGAAATAACTCTTACAAAAAAAATGATAATCCCACAAATTAATATATGGGATATTTTAACTTTGAAATCCCTTAATTTCTTGCTGAGAAAAAAAAACTATAAAAAAAAAAAAATTTAGTTATCCTTAATTAATTAACAATAGGTGGTCTATTTTAATTTATTAATTTTAAGGTACATGTGATATATGTTTTAAATTAGTGGAGTAAATTGAATTATGCTAGTTTTTTTTTTTGTTCTCTTATGCTGGAAATTTTTTTTATCTTATCAATAAAAATTATTAATTTATTTCAACTAAATATTTAAATAATTGAAATTTAAGTTTAAATTCAAAATATTATAATAACATCATATTAAATTTCAGCAAATTAATAATCGAATTGAAGGGCATATGATGCAGAAATCACTTACTAATTCCCTTGTTTTTATTTGAAACGGCTATAAAAGTCAAATATAACGGATAGATTATATTTTAAAAAGGAAGAAAGACTAATCAAACTATTCCCTAATTAATAAATTTATTACCAATTAAACTCTCAATTGTTATCAAATAAAATTTTGATTAATTATATTTTTATATATTATTAAAAAAAGTTACTTAGATTTTATTTATTATGAATCTAATTTTTACATGAAAAGTTTTTCTTAACCTAGATAATTGATAGATTTTTTTTTTCTCTAAAATTATGACCTACTGAATAGAAACATGTTAAAAATATAGTCTAAGTTACAAAATAGCTCAAACTTTTTTCAGTTTCATAATCTAATTTAACGATTAAATCTTGGCATAGCTTCTCAAGTTCTCAAAATTTGCAAAAAATTTATCTAAATTTTTGAAAATCTAAGATATTAATGTAATTTTATTTAATTTTTTAATTTACAGTAAGTCATATGAAACTAACTTCTTAAAAATAAAAAGGTATTTGCTATGCTATATGAGATAGCTGATTTGATTCATAATATTTTATTACCACGCCAGCTTCATGAATAATGTAGCATTATATGATATACCATGTTATCTTAGACGATGACATGACATTCTATGTAGACTTCACGTCATCTATTATGATACTGATTATTATATAGTTTTAAATGTAAAAATTTGAAAGTATATATTCTGAATTAATGACTATAAAATAAAATTTAATTTGTAAATATTAAGAAGTTAAAATTAGAAAATTAGAAGAAAAAAATAATGAAAATAGATATATAAACAGCGAATAGGGAGACATAGAGCTTTAGAGAGAGAAGGTTAAACAAAAAACAAAATGAGAGGAAGGGAGAGTAAGGAGAGTCACTGTATTTATTTTTTATCCTTTCATATCTATATCTCTCTCCTTTTTTATTTATTAAATTAACTAAACTGAAAAAAGAAGATAATTTGATAAAACAAATTAAGAGGGTTAATACTCTTTTATTTTAATCTCTTCTAACTCGCCTCTTTTCTCATTTTTCTCTCTACGTATCACTTTCTCTTTCTATTTCTTTTTAATTTATATGACACACCAATTATCATTATTTTTATTATAAAAATCAATTGATTAACTTAAATTAAAATTTAGTTAAGATTTTAAACTCCTAATTATCTAAAATCTCTAAATAATATTATTTTTTAAGCAAGAAAAATTAAGTATTTCAATTATATAATCTCAAAATTTATATATTAAAAGTTTAGGATATTAATTAAAGTTAAATTTTCAAGTTATTTGATAAAAATAATAGGACATAGTGCGACGTGCAAATTAATTTAAATTTAATTAAATTTAATTTAAAAAATTATTATAATTATAATAAATTTAAAAGTTAAAATTTTTATTAAAAATAAAAAATTTTAATATAAATATGAAAAATCGCAAAGTTGTAATTTTTTTAAACTAATAGATCTTAGTATTATAATAGACTATATAAAATTACGAGGGATGACATGTAACCATCCGAGATTAATTATATTATAAAAGTTTTAGAGGAACATTTTAGAAAAAATTTAAAATTGATAAATTATATTATAAATCAAAGGTCGGCATTTGAGCTATTTAAACAAAATTATCTTTTGATATTTTTTATTTACACGTGGCATGTGATTAATTCAGTCAAATATTATTCTCTAATAAGTTTTTTTTTACACATGGTTAATTGAGAAAAATATCATTCTTGATAAATATTTTTTTAATCTGAAATGCTAATTGATTACTCAAATGTATCTATTTGAAAATATATCTCCAATCGTCACAATACTCCAAACTCTTTTTTTTTCTTAAATCCTCAATTTGAATTTCTTATGAAAATAGAATTATTGTATATGATTTTCTTGACTGACTTTATTATATCCTGCAAAAATAGTGCTACAATCCTACACTAAATATAGCGAGAATAATTAATTTAAAAAGTATTTTTCTTCCACGTCTCAAAATTAATTTATACATCGTTCTGACATCTGCGTCATTAACTCATTTTTTAACTAGAAACTCCTATGCTGTTTCTTTTCTTCTTTTCCTACTTCAATACACCGTGTAAACCAGTCATAAACAAGGGTATATACATATTTGTAAATTTTAATGGAGTATCGGTTAAAATTAATGAAAATATTAATTAATAAATTTTTTAAAATTTTAAAAATATTTTTAATGTATTTTAAAATTTTAATAAATTTTTTCATAAAATAGAAATTAAATAGTAAAATTTTCTAATTATTAGGCATTTGTAACAAATGAATTAAGGGCATTGTGCCCTACAAATGCACGTAGCAATATTTTTGGTGAGAATAGCCAAAAGAATAATGATGGGTTCATATTTTCTTGCACTTAAGAAATATCCATAGAAAAAATGTGACTATGTGGGGTCTTTAGGGATCATGTCCCATGGTTACTCCTGTCCAGATTCATTTGTAAGACTTATTTAAAACAATATTTTTCTATTAAAAAGAAAAGGTCTAAGATCTTTGTTGAAGTGGCAGCACAATCATACACATATAGTATCCATCCATATCAAGTTAGATGGCGTGGATCCAGCAAATCAGCTGGTGCTTGATTCTTGCACACAACTATAAAACCTTTTCTCCAGCATTAATATGCTATAAATACTTCACATTCTATCATTGATCAACTTGAAGGGAACAAAGAAAATGGTTTTGTACTACATATGACTTCGGCCCCCACACCTCAAACGTTAACCACCTTTGCTTTGTCTTCTTCTGCCGCTGAAAAATTTAAGAATAATTTTCATTTATTTAGAGAAAAATGGAGAAAAAAAAATTACTAATAAAGATATGTTGTGCATGCAGATTCTCCTTAGAGTAACAAAATAATAATGAAATATTTATTTTTTTTAATCTATGAAAATAGAAATAATTGTTTAAGAGGAAAATGCAGCTCAAATTTGATTGGAGGGTATTGACAGATTCTTTGTTGTCTATTCAACAATTTGTAGCCAATAAGAGAGTGTCAACCTCTGAATAAGGCAATTTCATATGCTTTTGCAAATACAATGCACCCATCTCTCTCTCTCTTTCTCCAAACATATATATATATATATATTTCTCTCTCCCACATTAATGGGTTTCTTAAGACACAAAAGAGTGGATGGGAAATTATCAGTCTCTTGGATTCTTTCATCCATCTCATCATTTTCTCCTCCAACTTTGTTTTTTCCATCAACTTTTTCATCCACTCTCTTCTTGACTGAGAATAATAATAAAAAAATTTAATCTTTTATGGTTTTATAGTTAATTTCATAGTCTAAATTTTAATCATTTTACTTAATGTTAACGTATTATAAGTCCAAATCATAATAATAAAAAATTAATATTAAAAAATTTAATGTGATTTTATGGTAAGATTTATATCCATATATTATGATCCAAAATAGTGATATAATCTCTTCATCTCTCAAAATTTTAATTTTAGTTTATTTTTTAAAATATCATATAATCACAAAAATGGAGAAAAAATACAATCCAAGCCCGTAATTCAATGTTGCTTCTAATTTTTTTTAATTTGAATTCCAACTCTACAATTTTCAAGTCGGATCACAATTCTATTTTTAAAAAAATATAACTAAAATTTAAACCACATAAATAACAAAAATTTTATTTAATAATTACTAAAATTAAGGTTTCAAATTTTTTTCTATACACTTTTAGTCAATTTTAAACAATAAAATTATAATTGTAAGGGCAGGAATTAATGATTTTATATTCAATTTTAATTATCGAGATATCATTTAAATAAAACTAAAATTATTTAATCAAAATTAATATAAAATTTTTAACCGCGCACAATAATTTCTAAAATTATTCGCGTAGAGGTCTAATACAAACCCTAGAAAATTCAACATTTGCTAGAAATCAAGACTCAAGATTGAACTAAAGGTTTAACTTAAAAATCCAACTATAATTAATCTAACCCACCCTAGGAAATTTAGGGAAGCCCAACAAGTAGGCAAATACTATTTTCGCCAGGATGTTTTGCAGGACAAACACCACCAATTAAGAAAAAACTAAATTACTATAGAGATCTCTTCAAACACTAACTAGAAACAAAACTGACATTTGCTAAAGAAATCCATCTAGAAGCTAAATTCAGAACTTTGGACCAGCTAAGCATACACGCAGAGGAGACGTGACAAAGCTTGCACTTCTCACCCTCGAGGCCTAAGGCGTATTCTGATCACTCAGAGTAGTGGTGTCTATTCCCAAAGATATCATCGTCAAACATGCAACTCTTCCTTTTGATGAAGAAGGTACCAACTCTCTTTAGTCTCTGTAGTGGATATAGATATTTAACGCAACAGGCCAATTTTAATTTTTAGTAAAATTTTTAATTTTATTTATTTTATAAAAATTTTCATATAAAATTCTAAGATTGAGATTCAAGTTTAATTTAAACAATTAAAGAAAATTAATATATATAAATTTTGCAAGTTAAAGTAATTTACCCATATTAAAAGTCGAATATGAGTCTTTAGATTTTTTTTTTTTCTTATTTTTTATAGTATAAATATATATCAAAAGGAGCCGATAGTAATTTTTTCAAGCAACTGAGGGTGGTCCAGATAATTGAAGTGGAGTGGGTGCAGGACTGCAAATCCCATAGCCAATATGGTATGTGAGCCCATTAAGAAAGAAGAGACCATAGGCACAGGTATGGTCCAATCCATAAATGGCATATTACTATGATATTGAACGCCCACCCACATTCCTTGAGCCCTATCCTTCATCACTGCTAAATTAATATCATAATAATAATAATAATAATAATAATAATAATAAATTTATAGTTAGTAAGTCAAAATTAATCAAATTGATAACAGAAAATTAAAAATAAAAAATTTTAGAATTACTAAAAGAAGTAATATTCAAGTATTATAAAAATTAATGCATGAAATTCATAGAGATAAAGAGAAAAGATAATATGAATAAATATATGAAATAATATCATAATATTTGAAAAATTAATAATAATTATAATTAAATAGACATGAAAACTAAAAATTAATAAAATATTAAGTAAATATATCATACAAAAATAATATTTACATCTAAAATTAACCAATCTGAAATGAGATCATTAGTTTTATATACTTATACATATATATAATATTTTTTAAATTTATATAGGAAAAAAATTAATTTAAGATTATATAATAGATAATTATTAGATTGAGTTTCATTTAATTTAAAATTACCTACTAATTAAATTTTAAGTAGTAAATATAAAAATTTAAAATTAATTTTCAATTAAAGTTTGATGTCCATCAATCAGAAAATTTTAATGTTTCAATTTTAATTATAATAAATATATTATAAATTATTAGGATTGATAAAAAAAAAATTGAAGGAATCAATTAAGGAAAAGTTAAATTTTCTTAGAACTATTTAATAGCTTTTTCAACTATTGGAGGGGCTAATAAAAAATTTAAAAAATTTATTAATACAAAAATAAATTTTAATATATCCAATTAAAAAATTAAAATTATTATGTAATTTTTTTTTTTATCATTGAGTGAATTTAAAAATGAAAATTACTAATATAATGTTGTAAAACTAATAGTCTAATATTGCTCGTTACACTAAAATAGACTTATTTCACTTTTTTCATATAAATTAAGAAAATATATTTATTATAGTTAAAAATAACAAAATTTTATTTTCTTTATTTTTGAATATACCCTCTACTCAGATAATTACCCTTTCAAAAATTAAATATTCATAATATTACTAAATTACTCTTAAACTAATAAATTAATTTTACGGTGCATATTAAAGATGAATATGATAATAAACTTATAAATTAATTCTAAAAAAAATGTGTTATATTTTCTCTATTTTTATTGATTATTATAATTTTATTTTATTTTATTTTTAAAATTAATATTTATTAATTAATATTTTTTAAATAAATATTTAAAATATATATTGATATTTAATAAAATTTAATATTTTTAAAATAGATATAGCTGGAAAGTAACAGGGAGAGAAATATTTATAGTGAATTTTTTAAAGCTGTTGTAATCACTTGGGGAGGTAGGCAATGAAACTTTATGGAAAACTTTTGACAATAGTGTATGCTTTTTTTTTCCTTTT
Organism: Manihot esculenta; assembly: GCF_001659605.2. Classification (NCBI taxonomy): domain Eukaryota; kingdom Viridiplantae; phylum Streptophyta; class Magnoliopsida; order Malpighiales; family Euphorbiaceae; genus Manihot; species Manihot esculenta. The sequence continues at coordinate 6,880,579 of NC_035168.2, read as the reverse complement.
CTTTTAGAAAAATTTATTATTTTCATTGTCTTATAATTTTTACTCTTCTTCTTTTTTTTCAGTTATTTCATTAATATATAAGTTGATTATTATAGTTCTATTTTATATTATCTTATTTTTAAAAAGTTATTTTAAAATTTTTTTTAATATTTAATAAAATTTAATATATTTAAAATAAATATAATAAAAAAAATTATATTTTTAGTATATATAAAAAGGTAAAATAAATAAAAAATTATAAAATGAAGAGAGTATTTAATTTCTATATCATAAAAAAATTCACTAATATGACTCAGTTTTCTTACCTGCAATTTGATGTAATTCTCTTTCCATCTAATTGGTTAATTTTTTTTTTTCTTAAATGAAGGTCGGAAATTATGAGAATAAAATTTGAAATCTCTTAGATTTATTCAGATTCACTTATTATTAAATTAAGTCTGCGAATACTATTAGTTTATTTATTTTAAAAAGCTAAATTACGGGTTATAAATTATACCTGAATTCGATAATATAATCAATTATAAATGCCTTGAACTCGATGATATAATAAAAAAAAAATCAATTAAATTATCAAAAATTAAAAAATAAATATTACTGTTTTAGGATATTTACATGATTTTTATGATTCTCTTAGCATTAATTCACAATGTTCTTCCTAAAAAATAGAGAACTATTAATATAAATCCCCTTGTGAAAGAGATAGAATATATGGTTAAATTATCCTATTCTATTCTATTTACCGATACCCTTGACTTTAATCGTGGTTTGAAATTTAAAATTTTATAAAAATTTAATTGAAATAAATTTTTTTATTTTTTTTAAATTAATTTATAAAATTATACGATTTTATAAAAATTTCAGTTTAAATTTTTTTCTCATAAAATAAATGATCCCAAACAAAAAAAAAAAAATTGATATAACAGACATTGTAGTAGATGTTAAAATATGGGGAAAATTATTATTAGATCCTGAAATTTTAAAAAATTCATTAATTGGTTACAATAATTCTTAAACCCTATTAAAATATCTCTAATTATTAATAAATACTACTATATAGTCCTTTGGTTAGTAAGTCTTGACAGATTCTGTTAATCATTAAGGAAAAGACAATAATGACCCTTTAGATATTTTTTTTTTTTCCAACCAAAATAGAGCTCTCAACAGCAACCCAGAATGAAATCAATTTGCCATTTATCACAACTGATGCATGTGGTGCAAAACATCTAAATATTACTCTAACCGGATCTAAATTTAAAAGTTTAATAAATCACTTAATTGAAAAGATAATGGATTAATGCAGAAATTGTTTGAAGGATGTTAGTAAATCCACCGAAGACGTTGAGGTGCTCCTTCTTGGAGGAATGCCCCGTGTGCCCAAGGTTCAAGAACTTACAGTAGAGATCTTGGAGAAAAGCCGGAGCACTCGAGCAAATGCTTTTAACGGAAAGAAAATGAAAAGAAGAATAAAGAACCAGATGCACCATCTCCATTTTATTGAATTCATGAGTAAATTTGAACTTAAAGCCCATCAACAAGAAGTCTACATCTTTCATGCACTCACATTTGAGCAGGACTTCAATTTGATTTGTGTTACTGGATCTATTGCACTTATTTTAGCTTGAGCTTTGTTCATGCACTTAAAATGTTCGAAGAAACATATCAGGTGAAAAATGAGAGCAAGTAATGGAAAATGTATAGGGAGGCACGGAAAGAAAGATGGAAGGAGAGGGAGAAGCGAGAGATAGAAGCAAGAACGAAAGGTCCAAGGAGAGGGGGAACCAATATGAAAGAGATAATGGGCATTTTGGGTACTGACATTTGCTTTTTCTCAATCGACTGTAGCAAGTGCTTTAACAGAATATATAACAAAAAGACCATATTATAACATATATAGAAAATCAGAGATATTTTAATAGAATTTAAAAATTATAAAGATTAATTAATGATTTTTTTAAAAAAATTTAAACTAAATAAAATATTTTTATTATTTAATTACAACATCAAAACGAAAAATATTTGCTGCAAGTAAATATAACATTATATGTAGAAAAGTGGGCGCATAGCAAAATAATTGGATAATGTTTTAATATTTCTCATGCATAAACGAAATTGTTAGATTTGATAATATTGAAATGAATTCTACCATCCAACTAATAAATTAGAATTCAATCAATAAAAAAAAAGTTATTTTCTTAAATGAGTGATTCAGCCAGAAATCCATTACAAAAATTGAATCATAACATGCATGAATACCTCTGCATACAAAAAGGTAACCTTTGTGATTTCCCTACATCTGCAAGACTGCAAGTCTACTACGTAAACTTTTAACTCAAAATCATCTCATGATAATCTTCAATTTTTGCAAATTCTTCTCATCGTTGCCAGGGAAGAGATGGCCATCAGCCAACAACCAGCGTAGTTCGAGTTCAGAGGATGTAGGCCGTGTTTGGTCAGCCAGAGATAAGGAGTGTGATATAACTACCACAAAACGCTAAACCAAACAGCACCTACAGCTTACAGCACATCCCATTTGTCAGCCAACGCCTCACAAATCCTTGAGATACACCAGGCAGCGCTCAGAGGATATCCAGAAACTGGAAGAAAAGGAAAGGGCAAATACAAATCATATATGGCACAATGAAATTCTATCATTACCGTGAAAAGGAAGCTGCTAAGATTAGATCAATGTTAATCAGCATGATTAGATATGCGTGATGGGTGCGTGATGGGTGCGTGATCAGTTGTCCAGACATCAAAGCAAAGTTTAGAAGTTGATAATGGTGCAAAGAATTCAAGAAATTGGATTAAAAGAATTATCAGGTCACTTTCCCCAGGTATGAAAAGCAAATGACTAATGAAAACAATGAAATCACACGGCTAAAAATCTCCTGGTCATTTTCAAGACTTTCCCATGCATATCAGTGCATATGATGAACTTAATGTCTGCCAACATCCAGGAGTACTTTCTATAATTGTGTTTCAAAAAGATAATAAAAGATGGATAGAAAAATGCTGCCACTTATCAATCATCAAGAGCACATTTCTTTCGAGTCTAAAAAACTATGCTGCCACCCACTGTAACTGTGTTCTAAAAAAATTGCCTATTTTGACTTGTATAGCATAGAACAATAACTTGTATACACCTGGAATTTTAGTCACTAAGCATACGCACAGGAAGAATCCATTCCTCAAATTTGAAGAATCAATATTCTTTACTGAATTGATTTAACTATTTTTCTATTTTCAGCTTTCATAGGACACAGCATGTTGTTGAAAAATGACACTGAACATGATAGAGAACCCTAGGTGCTCATACACGAGATTCAATAACTCAGAAAAAAAATGCCTAAAGAGGCCACATCCTCATGTATAAATATAAAAAACTGCTTCAAACTAAGCAACTTAGATGGAAATGAGACTGTACAAACATTTTTAACCATAGAAGTCAAGCAACATCAGTAAGAATTTAAAATAACTGGGAATGAATCGACTTGTCAAATGGGTAACATAATTTAGACATTTGAAAATTGGAATTCGATTTATAAGTTTTGATCTCCTGGTTGATTACATTCGCTGAATGTGAATTTGAATACTGACTACAAAGATGCAACTTCAAATCTATCCAATTTGGTTTAAGAACGTTTTTATTCTCTAGTAGTGTAAATCTTAAATCATATAATTTGATATAAAAAAGCTACAATAAATTTTTTATTTCAAATTCTCCTATCAACATGGAATCTAAGGTAAAAATTTTTATGAAATTCAGTGAACTTTATGCTAAGACATATCCTAAAGGTTGTAGTTTTCCAACTATACACCTAGCTCATTTAGTACAACAAATAAGAACCCATCATAATGCCTAGTGATATTAAAAATTTCACCATCTAAGCTCAAGAAATTCCTGCAACCATCTCTCCAATAGAATAAAAGGGAGAACAGATTTTCTTCTCCCCTGAAAATCAATATACATGTATGGGTAATTCAACTGCAGACATTTTCCAGATAGCCCATCGTATCACTCATCTGCACTCAGAAATTGATTCAAACCATAAAATAGAAGAAAAGATCTATAATCAGAAACCAACCAAATTAACTCAAATCTAATTGTAACCGAGCTGATGAGTCTAAATTCCAGCAATAAAGCAAAAACATTGACAAAGATGACAGGCATGCGTACATTACTTTTCTTGTTAATCAGATATAAAATCTAGAAAAATACTCAATAGAGAAGTAATACAATTGCATTTAAGTCAGCTTGACCCATTTCCATAGGACACAGCTGGATTTTGTACGGATAAGACTTGGAGCTTTATATCATATGAACTGAAAATTGTGAACCATCAGCTTATAATATTTAAGGAAAATTTACATAGGGTACCTGTGTTTTGCTGAAATTAACTAGTTAGTCCTTATAATTCTTAGGGCCAATAAAAATGCCCCTTGTTATCTTAAAATACAACTATTTGGTTCTTCTATTAAAAATTCTACTAGTCAAAGGGAGAACTTATCAGTCAAAAGAGAGGGACTAATTGTAAATTTCAAAAATAACAGAGGACAACTCTATACCTTGTTTGGTCCAATTTGGCTTGGTTTGATCCATTAAAACCAATCTCATGAATGAACAACAAAAACTTAGAAACATCAAACACAGAAAACTGAACTTTCAGAGGCAAAAAAACATTCAACCATACAAAGATTGAAATCCAGATTTAGACTAAAGATTTAAACTAAACCCATAAACCAAACAATAAAAATCAATACAAGCAATAATCCAGAAAACTGAATACAAGTCAAATCCACAAACCTTTACAAACATCAAATGCAAAAACAACTCAATCATATCTCAATCAAATAATAATCCATCAACACAAAGCCCCTGCAAACAACAAACCCATTGTTCCATAACCAGACTTTCCATCACACAATAATAGAAATTAGAAATGGAAAAGAAAAATGAATGGTAGGAGTAGAAGAAGAGAGAACACCCATAGACCCACTGCACACCCATACAACCAGACCAAGAAACCCATTTACTTCACGCACTTATTCTCATCCCCACGAACCCTCTTTTATTTCCCCTATGCATCTGGAAATGTCATCTTTGCTGCACAAACCTTGTTTTCCTTTTTCTTTCCTTGGTTAGAGATCCCTTTTACTCTTTTAACCTTCTCTCTCACATCTAGAGGAGCTGACAACAATGAAGGTGAAGAAATCTAAAAGAGCTTAATAAGGGCGAAGAAGGAGGAGGAGGAGAAGAGGACAACAAGCTAGGTTAGAGACAACTAGTGATGTAGACTGAGGGAGAAGAAGAGACGGGACGAATCGAAAGGTGAGTGAGATGACAGTGAACTAGGCAGCAGGTTTAGAGCAACGTTTCTTTAAGATTACACATATAGTGCCGGTTTGGTTCGATTTGGTTTAGTTCGATTTTGTCAGTTCAATTTTTTGTTCAATCCAAAAATTGGTCAACTCTAGTTAAATTTCTCAACAAAGACTAACGGAATCTATTAACAATTGTTAATAGAAGGACCAAAAGGTTGTATTTTAAAATAATAAGGGATATTTTAATAGGCCTTAAGAATTATAAGGACTAAGTAGTTATTTCACTAAAACTCAGGGATTCTGTAGAAATTTTCTCTAATATTCAACTAAAGGCTGTGAAACATGGAAGGAAAATAGTTATCTCAAAAGCACGAGAAAAACAAAACAAAAAAAACAAAGCTTTTTACTATAAAATGGAAAATGCACATGTGCAGTAAGAAACATAAAAGAAAAAGAAGAGATCTGAGAAGAACTCACTTGCTATAAAATCATCTATATAATCACAATCAATTTTTCCATGGGCCATTGCACCAACCTGGAATTGTGAGAGGTCAGGCTGCAATCTTAATGAGAAAGCACATAGTATAAAAGCATTAGTTAATTTTCATCATACCACAAAAACGAGATCCACATCATCACTGACTGCAGCTACATACTTGTTCATTTTAACCAGTTTTTCTGAGCTATACGAGAACCCTAATGCAAAAAACCAGAAAATGTATCATTCCAATCAAGTAATAGTAGTCCACTAACAGCAAGTTGGAACAGCCAAAGAACTTCGAACTTACCTATTTTACGAGAGTTGACAGGTAGGTACTGGGTCACAGGATTCTTGATTACACGCAAAAGCTTCTCCCGCTTACCGACAGCACTTATACTCAGTTTTTGAAGCAACTGCACTGCAAGATTTAACAAGGAATAAAAGTAAGAGCACCTGAAAGCAAGCAAAAGATCATAATAGTAAGCAAAACATACAAGACTGATATCGACCAGCTGTACTTACGCATAATTCCAGAAAATCGTTTATATGTCCTTGGTATTCGCACATGTGGTTTAACTTCAAAAAGAACACCTTTATCTGTTTTCACATACACAGCTCGCAACCTCCCAGCCTTGTTTACTGGACTATCTAAGATTGATAGAAGAGCCTGGCATCATCATCAACAATCACAACTTAAGAAACAAAATTAATTTGAAATGAGGTTTCAGCATGGCTAAAAAGCCTATTTGACATTCCTATTCCAAAACGATCTCAGAGAACATTGTCAACTTTAGCTTCCATTTAGTTTATTTGCCATTTGATTTTGCGAGGAACCAAATGTAACGATAACAAAGCATGACACTTCATAAGAGAAAGAGAGAGTAGAGGATATCTTTATTTCAATAACTTTAAATCATTTGCTTTTACTGCCACTCTTAACAAATTTTAACTTTGATTTTTCTTCCCAAAAGAAGGGGAGAAAAGTTAATGAAATGAAACTATGGTCATTAAAGGAACTCACACCCTCCAATATCATTAATAGAAGAAATTTAGAAGAGTCAAGAAGAATTCAATGGAAATTAAAGAAAAAGCATTGGTGACAAACAACAGCATTGAATCCTAAAATGTACTAACCTGATAAACAATGTCAGGCCTATAATCAGCAGGATTTTTGTTATTTTTCCGCAAGAAATTTGCATGATCATCAGAATTCAAGATCTGGTAACTCTGCATGAAGAAAACTAATTAGATAGAGAAGAAATTTTAGACAAAGTGATCAAACAAAATCTAAGCTTCAGGAGCCTAAAGCCATAATTCGGCTCCAATTAACTCAAGTTAATTCAACACTACTCCAATATCTAAATTTACACACCTTTCCAACTTTGATAAACCCATATTCATCTATTAATTCGTATTTAGAAAAAGGTTCCAACGAACATTGCTAAGTACATACCTTTCCAACTTTAGCAACTTCCAAAGAGGCTCTCTCAAGCACAAATGTAACCCCAGGCTTTTTCGTTTTTGAATCACTTGGAGTAATTGGGATGCCCACCATTACATGTGCTTGCTCTTCTAATTCTTCTTCTTCATCATCTTTTTCTTCTTCCTTCCCGCTGGTTTTCGTAGGCATTTCTGTTTCTGTTTTTGTTTCTGCTACTAAAGGTTTTTTGGCTCTTTCTAGGGATTGCTCTTCTACTTCGTCTTCCTCCTTATCATATCTCTCCTCTCTCTTCTTCCGCTTCTGCCCCTTCATAGCATATGGCCGCACCATCTCTTCACTCCAAGAAAATTAGCCTTAAACTGAAAAAAAAAAAAAAAAATACTCTTCAAAGAATTGAGGGAGAATTCTAGTGCATGAAACAAATTCTCTTTTTACTTTTGTTTCAGGGCTCCATCTTGGTATCAAAATTCTAGCAAAATTAACAAAAACAACACATTAAAACCTTTGATACTCAGATGCAAACACCCTTATAAAAACATAAAAACAAAGAGAGAGAGAAACAGAGAGAGCAGGGGGTGAGCATTCAGTGGGTTTGGTTACCAAACCGATAAAAATGAATTAACCGAAATGTATATTTTTAGAAACTGAACCAAACCGAATTAAGTGGGAAACCAAATTGAACCAAACCGCCCTGGTTCAGTTCAGATGGGTCGGTTCATACTTTCCAATGTTTTTTTTTCCAAATCTTGTTTTTATTATTTCATGCTTTAATAAGCATTACCCGGATATTAACCGAACCCCCACAAACCCGCTTAACTCTAAAGGTCACAAATACAAAAAATACACACGAAATTCATAACACAAACGCAAATTTACAATAAATTTACGCACAAAACACATCTAAAATATAGATATGAGAAATACACACACAATTCACAAACACAAACTTACACATAAAAGTCAAATTTACATACACATAAATACACAAACACAGATCTTAGAAATACACTCAAAATTTACAAAGACAAGTTTATACATACATTCAAATTTAAGATAAATTTACTAATACACAGAAGTATGAAAACGAAGATCTTAGAGATTTTAGCTACATGTATACTCTTAGCCTACTCACAATGTTTACACTACATACAAATTTTAGAAAACAGAAATCTGAAATAAAGCAGTTAAAACCTGTGAGTACGTTCACAGTGGAATACGAGCAGCGGAGGTGACGACCAGATGAGTGGCGACGGCTGAACCAAATTGAGCGGCGGAGACAAAGGGAGCGGATGGGGACGGCTGAACCAAACGGAGCGGCAGAGACAAAGGACGTTGCAGCGTTTCAAAATGGACGAACTGCGGGAGGAGACGGCTGGACCAGGACGAGCGGCAAAAGGCGATGGCTGGACCAGAGGGATTGTGGGCAGGCGACGACTGGACGTGATGGAACGGCGGAGACGACGGTACTTCTTCTCACAACAGGCTGATGTACAAATGGGAAGGGAGGAGGAGGGCGGCAGTGCGTCGTGGCTTTTTTGAGTTTTGAGGAGATATGTGGTCAGGGATTTAGGGTTTAGTTTATCAATTTTACCTTTTTTCGCTTGTGTATTAATCAGCGTTAAATTGACAATGAGCTTTTATTAATTTTAATTTTATTAATTTTATAGATTTGAATATATATAATTTAGAGTATTAGCTGATATCTTATTTCATATGTGTATGAATTTAAACCAAATATTATTATTACATAAATTGTTTATGTTTTTAATATGTATAACTAAAAATTTGTTAATTATATATATAATTTAGAGTATATATAAAATATATTAATTTTATGGATATGAATATACATTAATTTGGAGTATCGGATGTTCCGACTCTATTTAGAGGATTAAAATGTTATTTCTCACTATCATTATTGTGAAAAATAATATATTTTGCACAACTATTATCCATTTAATCAACCAATAGAGAGATAAAATATATTTGAAAATGAGTATATAATATATATTAATATAGAGGTAATAAGATATATTAAAGGTATGAATTTAGATATATCAAATATCGATATAAATTTAGAGTACAAATATGATGATAAATAATAATAAAATATGAGATAGATTATAAAATAGAGAGAAATTAAAATGTAAAAAAATAAAAGAGAGAGATTAGAGCTATTTATTAAAATAATGTTATTTATAAAAAATTTAATGTGATTTAAAAATTATTTACAAAAGTAATATTTACGTATTTTGAGCTTTTATATTGCTTTTGAAAATGCTAAGGACAGTAGCATTTTCATTCATAGCGCTTTTGAAAATGCTATTGCTAGTGGTATTTTCAGCAGCAATATCTTTATTCTATGGCTTCGTGATTAATAGGATCTGGTGTTTTTAGAAATATCCCTACATGTAAAATATTTTAAAAATACTACCATAGATGGCATTTTCAGTTCTCTTTCAACTATAAATATATGAGTAGTGACTAATATTCTATCTTACTTATTCTATCCTTCTTTCATAAAGGTAAATTTTTTTTTCTTTATTTTCTGTATTAAAAATTTTTAAATTAGTCGTTATAAATTTATTAAATTGTTTATATTAATATTTTATTGTTTATTTACAAAAATTTCAAATATAACTCTTTTACTTGAAGATAATATCTTGCTACTTTCTAAGTTTGTTTAGTTCTATAACTTTGTAATATTTATAGCATTTATTAAAAATATTTATTTCAAGAAAATAGGAAAACTATTTGCATTTTCATTATAGACTAGTTATAATACATAGTATAATTATGTATTAGTGCTAGTGACCATCCAAATGTCCTCATGTTTTATGTTGTGGATTTCTATGAACATCACCTTGTTGTCTGTGACTCTACATTTCCCTCATCACTAGTTTGGTATTTATGTGAAGAAGAAAATCTAAAATTTCACTACAAGATTTTGTAAAATCACCTCCGTTGGTGAGCATTGAAGATCCGTTAGTGATCTTTTTCACTAATGGATCTGTGACGGATTAAATCCGTCAGGAAAATCCTCGTTGGTAAATAATTTACTAACAGAAATTTGTACCCGTTAGTGACAGTGACGGATCACCAACGGAAATTCCGTTGGTGACAGTGACGGATCACCAATGGAATTTTCCGTTGGTGACAGTGACGAATCACCAACGGAATTTCCGTTGGTGACAGTGACGGATGTTTGGTTACTAATCCGTTAGTGAATAAAAATGACAGAATTGCACACCCCTACCCCTGTAACTGTACATACATCTGTACATTCATATACATCCACATCCACATCCATCTGTATCCTGTACACTCATATACATGCATCTGTACCTATACCCTGTACATTCATATACATCCATTTGTATATTCATATAATAATAATACTATAAACAGACAAAACTAAATAACTCATTAAAATATATTAAAAACGTAAAGAATTTGTACTACAATTATATTTTGAAATACAAATTATCAACTGGTCATAACAAAATGTACATACTAAACTAAACTAGCTAGCTCATCATCTGTATCATCATCACTATCTGTATGATGATCACCAATGACAGGAGCATCATCACGCCGCTGCTGTGGAGACGGAGCTGGAGGTGCCGTAGGACCAGATGTCTGAGTGGATGTCCCAATACCCTGTTGTGCCATCATCCTATGCATAATCGTCTGCAACTCGTCCAGCCTTGTGGTAATTCGACTATTCTCTGTCTCTAGCCGATCAATTTTATTCTGCATCATGTTCATTGTTTCAATTGTAGGAGGATCCACTGGGGGTGCAGACGTGTATGATGCAGAACAATGAGATGGCTCATGAAAATATGCTGAGGCCTGGGACCCTAACCCATAAACTCGACTCTTTTTCTGTCCGCCAACTGCTTCGTAGTACAGTTGGGCCTCATTTATGGGCGTCGGCTCATTGCTTCCCTCCTGTTGATGTGTAGCAGCCTCCTTCAGTTGTACGTATTTATCCTGCATTATAAATTTAAAGTAACATATAAGTAAAACAATTTAAGTCAATCAAAATTGTTAATAACTACATTTAAGATGAACTTACATAAATAGCTTTTGATCTCGCATCAACAAACTCCTCCGTCCCCTTTCTCTTATGTGTGGCCTCAAAAAGCTCATGAGGATGTGGTTCTCTGCCTAGTCTTTCCCTCTGTTACCAATTATAAGAATTGTAGCATATGTCATCGAACCAAAATATTTATAAGAAGATAATTATAAAATAAAAGTTTTAACAAATACCATCCTCCGCTGGTGGGTGTACTGTGAAACAGAACCGCATGCGTGCCTGGAAATGCCAGATCCTGAACCTCCAGCCTCACTGCGCCTATTGGCAGAAAACTTCTCACACTTCTCTTTGTATTCAGAAGTGTTCCAAGTTTCCTGCCACTTCCTTAAAACAGAATCAGGGGTTGCAAGATTCTTCGCCTTTCCTTTCCGGATTTCCCACATTAAGCCCCTGTATCACTCAGCTGCCTTTTTCTGCCAGGCAATTTTTATCAAGCTGTCAATTGCTTGGTCCCATAGGAAGTATTTCTGCAAAAAGATTACATTTTATGAGTAGATAGTAATTAAACAGTTCATAAATAGATAACAAACTGCTAAAATAATTATGCTTCACCTTTAATTCCTGCCAATAAAACTATTTGGTTTCATTGGGAACAGTCTTCCAACAGTGGCCTTCCTCGACCAATCTTTCTTTCACTATCAGAGTTATCCTGCGGCTGCACATCTCCGACGGATGCAAACTACATGAGCAAGATAATTTTGAGTAAGTAAATGGTAACATTTAAAATAATGTAAATTAATAAACAATTAATTATTACTTGTTGTTAATGAGTGAAATAGTCTGTCGGAATGACTGTGTTCCGCCTACAGCAGTGGTCGATGCAGCTGATGCTAGAGAGATGTAGGAGCAGATGATGGAGTAGATGCTGATACAAATCCTGTCCCTCTAGCGGATGCAGGACCAGAAGGGGATGCAGAATGAGGTGAATGTGTATGTGATACCGCTAGTCGTGGAGCTGCAGTAGAGCGGTGAGGATGTAAACTGTGACGGTGAGGTGGTGGAAGGGGACGGGGAAGCTGTGCATCGGCAGATGGTGGAACTGGTGTATATAATCGATCTCTATGAGATGACTGTACACTGGATGCAAGTGGTACCCATATCTGAAGTTCTGTATCCCCAAGTCCCGTCGGTGCCCGTGGTATATGCGCCTCATGCTCTTGTCCGTCATTTGTATTCGCGTCCTCTTGACTTGCACTTGCAGGAAGTTGAACCGGTCCTCTGAGCTTGCTAACCCTTCCACGTCCCCTCATCTGTGAATAAACAAAAAATGTCATTGTCAAAAATAATATAAAGTTCATAAACATTATATTAAATATATACAAATGTATTAAGCTACTCACTGAGTAATAAATGAAATATACAACTCCAAACTTCTTTAGTATATAGATGAATTTAGTCTGATTCATATGAATTGTACTCATTATCACCGTCTGCATCTCCATCAGAATCAGGGTCACTAAGAAATTCGTCTTCCTCTATCGAAACGTCATCATGAATCTCAGTCATTCCTCCGCTAGGATCATTGAGGCAGTGTTGTTGATTAATATCATCGATATTTACTTCAGCATAATCTATGTCATCTTCTTGAAAAGGTTCATATGTCTTTGAAGACGTTTGAGATACTTCAACAACGGGTCTACCTTTAACTTTCATCACAGTCCACCAATCATTTTTGTCACGACGCTTGCTCGGGTATGAAGCATAAACGACTTGTGTTGCCTGAGAGGCCAATACAAATGGCTCGTACTTACTGTATCTACGCTTATTGTTAATATCAATAATTCTATACTGTCTATGCACCTTGGTGCCCGTACTTGGTGTTGGATCAAACCAGTCACATTTGAAAAGTACAGTCCGCTTAATTGGTAGCCCTGGATACTCCAATCGTAACACCTCGACCAACTGTCCATAGTAGTCGCTCTCTTCAGAACTGTAATTACTCCCTTTTATACATACACCAAAATTCATTGAGTTACTACTTGAACTTCCATTGATTGTGTTGAATTTACATCCATTAACACAATACCCATTAAAAGTGGTGACACTTCTGAGTGGTCCCTTTGCCACATCTTGTATAAGCTGATTTTGTACATTGTTTGGCAATTCATGGGCATACTTGTAAAACCATTTGACAAAGTCTCTCTCTAGTTTTTCATCAACAGCTGCATCTGTGATATTTGATTGTGTCGACTTTACTCGCTCCACATAAATGCTATACATACAAAGAAACAATTAATGTTTAACAATAATGTACAATATAAGAGGTATTACACTATCAGTATAACTACCAATACTTACTCAATATATGTTTTAACCTTTGGACAATTTAATAGAATATATGTTTGAGCAGCTTGGATTTCATCTTTAGTCATATATCTGGATTTTCCTTTTCCGATAGTTCTACCTGTGCATTTGAATATGCTTAATTTACCCGGTATGTCATCATCAGAGACAAATTCATGCAAGTTGCGTGGAACCTTTCGATGTCTGGTCATTACATGTGCTTGAAAGTAATGAGCAGAAAATGCACTTGCTTCTTCTACCAAGTAAGCATTGCACATTGAACCTTCAACCCTTGCTTTATTTTTAATATTGTTCTTTAACTTTCTCAAGTACCTAGTGTGTGGAAAAAAAAATTATATATGTATACTAAGTAATTCATCATGCTAAGGAGTGCGAGTAAATAAGTAGTACGTGTACCTCTCAAATGGGTACATCCACCGATATTGTACTGGTCCTGCAATTAATGCCTCATATGCAAGGTGTACTGGTAAATGTTCCATTGAATCAAACAGACTTGGAGGAAAAACTCGTTCAAGCTTACAAAGGATCACAGGAATTTGTTCATTTAACCGTTGCATGTCCCCATTAGTAAGTGTAGTTGAGGTGAGTTCTCTAAAGAAATTGCTAAGCTCTGTTATTGGTTGCCAAACGTTATTTGGTAAGAACTCTCTGAGAGCTATAGGAAGAATTCGTTGCATGAAAACATGACAGTCGTGGCTTTTCATATCAAAAAGTCTAAGCTTCCGACTATCAACACATCTCCCTAGATTGGAAACATATCCATCAGGGAATTTGAGTGTTTTAAGCCAATCACACAGTATCATCTTCGATTGGTTATCCAAACAATAACATGCTTTTGGATATTTCCCGCTAATTGGATCTTTCTTCAATTCTGGTCTCCTGCAAATTTCATTTAAATCTTCCCTTGATTTTATATTGTCTTTTGTCTTCCCCTCCACATTCATAACTGTATTAAAAATATTTTCAAATACATTCTTTTCAATGTGCATTACATCAAGATTGTGGCGAATCATATTTGAAGACCAATATGGCAAATCCCATAATATGCTCCGCTTACGCCAACCAGTTCTCTTTGAAAGCCGACAATTTATTTCATGACTGTCAATGTCTATAACCCGCCTCAACCCAATTTGCTCAATTTCTTTTAGCAAGTATTCTCCAGTTCTAATTGGCGGCGGTGACTTGGATACACATTTGTTTTTAATAAAAGATGTCTTGTTTCGACGGAAAGGGTGGTCGTCAGGCAAGAACTTCCGATGACTGTCAAACCATGTTTGTTTACCTCCCCTTCGTAATGTAAATGCATCTGTGTTTTCCATACAATAAGGATATGCAGTGCGTCCTGCTGTGCTCCACCCTGAGAGCATTGAATAAGCAGGGAAGTCACTAATTGTAATACCCGGCTAGACTCCGGTATCGGAATTCCTACCGTCCGGTGGAATTTCGGATGTCGGGAACTTCTAGAAGGGTAAAGTCATGTTTTATAAAATGTTTTCATGATTTTAATGGTTTTAAAGTATGAAACTAAATGAGTTTTGCATGAAAATAGCATTGGAGGAAAACCCAGGTTCGGCCGCCGAAAGTCAAGTTCGGCCGCCGAACATGCATGCGTTTTGGAGGCACGTTAGGCCCCCGAAAGCATGAGTTAGGGAAGTTCAGGTTCGGCCGCCGAAAGTCAAGTTCGGCCGCCAAACATTGCATGGATGCGGAGGCACATTCGGCCCCCGAACGTGGCCTGGCCAGCCACCTATAAAAGGGTCCCTTAGCCGAAAATGGGCGAGCTTTTTCTCCCCATTTCGGCCAAGGTGAGCATTCCGCCATCCTTCTCCAATCTTGAGTTTTTCCTTCCTTTTTCCATGGTCTTTACAAGTTTATAACTTTGGTTTTGAAGATCTTTGAGCTTAGAACGAGTTTTGGAGCTTGGAGACCAAAAGTTGAAACTTCTCCCATCTCCAAGTTTAGATCTCCTCAACCCTCGATCTTCAAGAGGTAAGAGCCGATCTTAAGTTCCTCATGTGTTTTAAGTAAGTTTTAAGTGATTTTATGGGGTAGAATGGAATGTATAGGGTTGTATGAGTTTTTAAGCAAATGTTAGGCTTTAAGTGATTTATGAACAATGTATGATGTTTGAGTATGCTTGAAGTGTTGTAGTTGGGGTATTTGATGTTTTGAGGCCCCTAGGAACTTGTATGCATGATTTGGGTGAAGTATATGCATGATGTGAGAGTTGGGAGGCATATGTGCATAGAGGAGCCATAGTTTCTGCCCTTTTGCAGAAACCAGGTTCGGCAGTCGAAGGCACTTTCGGCCGCCGAACATGGCTGGGGAGGCAGGCCTTTCGGCTGCCGAAGTTGCCCCCGAAAAGAGACTTTCGTCTCTGTCTGGGACTTTCGGCCGCCGAAGGTGCCGCCGAACCTGCCTGACTTTCGTCTCTGGAGGGACTTTTGGCCGCCGAAGGCGCCGCCGAAAGTGCCCTGTCCAGCCTTTTCTTGCATGTTTCCTAGGAGTGTTTTGAGGTGTTTTTAGGAGGTTTTTGGGGGTATGTTTTGAGTTATGTTCTTGTTGTTTGGTGCCTCATTTGAGTCCACCTGTGTAGGTTCGGACCCGAGGAACCGAGACCCCCGGTTGTGAGATAGTCGTTCAGAGTTCGTTGGTAAAGCTTCAGTCACCAGGTGAGTGGAACAATCCCTTAAGTTTTAAAGTAAATGAATAAATGAATAAATGAATGAATCATAAAGCATTGCCCATGCATCATTATGCCATGCAATATTTCAGGATGTTTGCATTAGAAATTCACGAATATGCTGCATTGCATAATTTGATGTTGATGTGGATGGTTGTTGGGTGATCCATAGTCCTCTGATGATATGTATGGAAGACCAGCGAGGCCCATTCTACGCCCCTGGCACTATGAAAGAGAAAGACCAGCGAGGCCCATTCTACGCCCCTGGCATTTGGAATGTTATGATATGTAAGAGAAAGACCAGTGAGGCCCATTCTACGCCCCTGGCATTTGGAGATGTTGAGGACTAATGGTGACAATACCATCCTTTATGTGATTAGCTGTGATGTGTTGCATTTCATGAAAGCATGAATAAGAAAAAGTATAATAATAATAATGATAAAAAGAAGAATAATATACCTAAAAATGGAGGAACTCTAATAATAATAAAATGAATAATAATATACCTAAAAAGGGTGGAATTAAAGCAAATATTTTTAGTTTCCGCTCATTGGGCTTTATAGCTCACCCCCTCTCCCCTAACCCCAGTCTTGCAGGTGCAGAGTAGCTAGAGGAGTCAACAGAGTAAGAGCAGTTTATGTAATAGCTTAGCTGTGGACATGGTTTGTTGGTAATGTATAAGTATGAGATGTAATGTAAGTTTGATAATGTGCTTGACTAGAGTCTGTTGTATTCCCTGTACACATGGTCTGGTATGAGATATAATGTTTTTATGATGATTATGTAATCCAAGCCTATGTTATGTTATGTTACCCCATTGGAATATTTGATGAGGACTCCAATGAGGGGTTTATGTTATGTTTGTGCATGCACAGGCTAGGCTTGGCAAAGAAAAGTTTTAATTTTTATGTATGTTGTTGACCATGTATGGGATTAAACAGGTTCACAGGATGTATGTTTGGCTTGCTACGGGTCCCGGCGGCCTTAAGCCGATCTGGATCCTAGCGCCGGTAACGGGTCGGATTTCCGGGTCGTTACACTAATAGTCCAAATTAATGCAGCACGCATAGTAAAATTGTTCTGCTGGAAAACATCATAAGTATTCACACCAATTGCCCAAAGTTCTTTCAATTCTTGCACTAATGGCTGCATGTACACATCAAGCTTCTCTTTCGGATTCTTGGGACCAGGTATTATTATTGTCAGGAACATGTACTCATCTTTCATACACATACCTGGTGGCAAATTGTATGGAGTTAGTATTACTGGCCATGAAGAATACTGTTGCCCAAATTGACCGAATGGTTGAAATCCATCAGTGCAAAGGCCAAGTCTGACATTTCGGGCCTCCAGTGCGAAGGTTGGATGAGTTTGGTTGAAATGCTTCCAAGCAGGAGCATCTGAACAGTGTCGCATCACCCCATCCTCAGTTGCATGGTCATTGTGCCAAGTCATATACTTAGCTGTAACACAGGACGCATAAAGTCTTTGCAAACGTGGTGTAATGGGGAAGTAATACATCTTTTTGTATGGTATTTGACTCTTCCCTTTCCCCAAGGTGTGCTTCAGGCGTTTGAACCTTTCATGGTCACAAAATTTGCATCGTGTAAGTTCTTTATCATTTTCCCAATAAATCATACAACCATTCACACAACAGTGTATCTTTTGTACAGGAAGCCCCAATCCTCGGACTAGTCTCTTTGTTGAGTAAAAGCTGTCCGTCATGACATTGTCACTCGGTAACATCTCCTTCATGAGTTCATAAATCTGATCAAAACACCGTTCTGAGAAATGATGTTCAGCCTTCAGATTTAGTAAACGTGAAACAGCTGATAACTGGGAGTGAGTTTCACATCCAGGCCATAGTTGTTGCTTAGATGCATTTAACATATCATACAGTTTCTGTGCAGCCGAGTTTGGCATCTCATATGTATCATTATGCATTACATGACAGCTTGTTGCATCCATGACCATGTCCTCAAAACGATTGAAATTTGGGTGATTAACACTGTCAGAACCATAAGACATGTCTAAATCTGTATCACCATATCCGTCATGCACTTCAGTTTCACCGTGCAAATACCAAACAAGATAATTTTGCACAAAACCATGCTTCATTAAATGATATTTAACTGTATTTTCATCTTGAAAGCTACGGTTTTGGCACTTAAATCGATTACAAGGACAACGAATCTGATCGCCATTTAAATATTCTGTGCAGGTCTTAGCCTTCTCTATAAATTCATTGATACCCTCTAAATATCTGGGATTCAGTAAACCATCTCTGAGACGGGCATACATCCAACTTCTTTCAGCATTCATATTAACTATAATAAATATGCTGATATGAAAACATAAAACTTATAAACCCTATCTTCGAACAGAGCCTGAAAACCAACAATTAAATTGTGCATTATATGTAAATGATAATCTGATAACTACATTCATTTTGGAACAAAATATTAACATAAATTTGAACTTGCCTGATATCAATGACAGTATCTTCTACTGGAGGGGGAGGTGGCGGGGCAGTATAACCAGGTTGGTTAGGCTGTTAATGAGAAATTATAGCAATCAGTATATGTATTCAGCCCTCATCCATATCAAAAGTGCATCATATTTGGAATATCTACCTATCCAACCACACTAAGTGTAAATTCAAACACATTCACCAAAAAAATTTCACAATGCAATTAGTTTTCAATTCTATACTAACTTTGATAACTTATAAATGGGACATTCTGTAATACCCGGCTAGACTCCGGTATCGGAATTCCTACCGTCCGGTGGAATCTCGGATGTCGGAGACCTCTAGAAGGGTAGAGGCATGTTTTATAAAATGTTTTCATGTATTTTAATGTTTTAAAGTATGAAACTAAATGAGTTTTTGCATGAAAATAGCATTGGAGGAAAACCCAGGTTCGGCCGCCGAAAGTCAAGTTCGGCCGCCGAACATGCATGCGTTTTGGAGGCACGTTAGGCCCCCGAAAGCATGAGTTAGGGAAGTTCAGGTTCGGCCGCCGAAAGTCAAGTTCGGCCGCCGAACATTTGCATGGATGCGGAGGCATTTTCGGCCCCCGAACGTGGCCTGGCCAGCCACTATATAAGGGGCACTTAGCCGAAATGGGCGAGCTTTCTCCCATTTTCGGCCACAGCAAGCTTCCGACTTTCCTTTTTGCAAACCTAGTGTTCTTCCTCCAAATCCCCACCATTTTTCTTGAGTTTTAAGCTTGCATTGAAGGTTTTGAACTTTTGAAACAAGTTTTGGAGCTTTGGGAACTCAGGAGCACATCTTCTTGGATCTCCAAGTTTAGGTCGTCTCCCTCTCGATCTTCAAGAGGTAAGAGCCGATCTTAAGCTCCTTATGTGTTTTCAATAAGTTTTATGCTAGATCGATGAGTAGAAATGCATGTTAGGTTATATGTGGAGTTATGGGTTAATCTTGATGTCTTGGACAATGTATGTTGTTTTTGTGTGTTTGAAGTGTTGTAGTTGGGGTATTTGATGTTTTGAGGCCCCTAGGAACTTGTATGCATGATTTAACTGAGGTATATGCATGATTGGTGAGTTTGGAGGCGAAAATGCATTTGGGAGCCAAGTTTCTGCCCTTCGGCAGAAACCAGGTTCGGCAGCCGAAGGCACTTTCGGCCGCCGAACATGGCTGGTGAGGCAGGCCTTTCGGCTGCCGAAGTTGCCCCCGAAGGGAGACTTTCGTCTCTGTCTGGGACTTTCGGCCGCCGAAGGTGCCGCCGAACATGCATGAGTTTCGTCTCTGTCTGGGAGTTTCGGCCGCCGAAGGTGCCGCCGAACCTGCCTGACTTTCGGCTCTGGAGGGACTTTCGGCCGCCGAACCTGCCGCCGAAAGTGCCCTGTCCAGCCATTTCTTGCATGTTGTTATGTGATTGTTTCATGATGTTTTAGGGGGTTTTTGGGGAATATATTAGAGTTATGTTATGTATGTTTGGTCCCTCATTGGAGTCCACCTGTGTAGGTTCGGACCCGAGGAACCGAGGACCCCAGCAGTGAGCCAGCTGCCACAGAGTTTGTCAGAGCTAGCCAGAGGTGAGTGGAATAAACCTTAAGTTTTAAATAAATGAAAATATGAATTTTGAGCATGATCCATGCATCATGAATGCCATGAGATATAATAGGTTGCTTGCATTAGTATTCACGAATATGTTGCATTGCATTTATGATGTTAATGTTGATGTGGATTGGTTATTGGATGATCCTTTAGTCCTCCTATGATATGATTGATGTTATGGCATGTTATGGTATGGAAGTCCAGGTTGTACCCATTCTACGTCCCTGGCACGATGTAAGAGAAAGTCCAGGTTGTACCCATTCTACGTCCCTGGCACAGTTGGTCCATATGATATGTTATGATAAGGGAAAGACCGGTTGACCCATTCTACGTCCCGGCACAGTTGGACCTATGTAGAGGACTATAGGTGACAATACCATCCGAGATGTGATTTGTTGTGATGTGTTGCATTCCATGAAAAGCATAAAATTTTAATATAATGTTTTATATTATTCTGCTCACTGGGCTTTGTAGCTCACCCCTCTCCCCTAACCCCAGATGTGCAGGTACAGGGTAGATCAGAAGGTTAGCCAGAGTTTTGAAGTATGTCTTATATATGTAATAGTTAGTTTGTGGACATGACAATTGATGAAATGTAAAAATATTCAGAATGTTATGTAATGAGGTTATTGAGGATAGAGTTGTGCTTGACCATAATGTATTGTTAATCCCTTTTGTCTATACATGATCTTATGTTATGATGTTTATGTAAACTAACTCAACACAGGCTGTTTTGCCTTTAAGGCATGATGAGATCCCACAGAGGGACTATGTTATGTATATGTTCAGGGTATGCTCAGGTTGAGTTAGTTAATGACAGTACGTATGAGGAAAAATTTTAAATTTTTATGTATGACTGTTGATCATGTATGGGATTAAACAGGTTTACAGGTTACATGTCAGGCTTGCTACGGGTCCCGGCGGCCTTAAGTCGACCCGGATCCTAGCGCCGGTAACGGTCCGATTTTCGGGTCGTTACAGAATGGTATCAGAGCCCTAGGTTCATATGGTCGGACCTAGAGTGTCGGGCTCATAGATGTTATAGAAGGTCAAGCACAATAGGAAGGTCATGTCCACTAGGATAGGATGTTGAGTCCTGTCTTGCATGATGATGTGAAATGCCATGACTTTATGCATGTGCATTAATGATATGCTATGCTATGTGATGTATGTGATGAGGGTTCATGTGTGCCCACATGAACCATATGATGCTAATGTTTGCTTGTTATGAGCTGTTTTTCAGAGAATAGGATGAGAGGAACTCGTCGATCTGCGCGGTTGACTGGAGTGCCACCTGAGGATGAGGGCACGAGCGCCCGTCCTCCTACATTGCCTAGGGCAATGTCTTGTAGAGCCAACAGAGAAAGAGTGTCAAGGGACCCTAGAAGGTCTTTTGATGCTAGCAGAAGGGGGACTGATAGAGGAGGAAGTTCTTCAGATGTGAGGGAGGTTATGGAAGAGGATCAGAGGAGGGATGGGAACCTGGATGTGAGCATGCAGGAAGAAGGGACAGGGGAGTCACAGGGAGGCGTTCAGGCCTCGGGGTATGGTTTTCCACCCCATTATCCACCCTTCCCACAGGGTTCAGGGTATCCGATGGGAGGTACATCGGATTACTCCAGCTTTCACCCCTACCCTACCTACATGCCTTATCCACCTTTCTATCCACCCTACACACAGTACCCAGCTTATCCACCCTCACCCTTCTATCCAAACCCGGCAAACCCCACCTCGGGGAATGCTGCACCTCCATCTCCACCACCTACAGAACCAGCAGCCCCAGTTACTCAACCTCCTAGACCTAGCTCAGTTGATGGGAGCAAGGTAAAGATGACAGACTACCTCAAGTTAGATGCTCCCAAATACAAGTCAGGGGATGACCCCTTTGAGTATCTGAGAGTGGTGAAGACGATAACTGATGAGCTAGGGGCAAGTGACAGTAGGGCCATTCAGATGGCAGGGTTCACTTTAAAGTGCAAGAAGGCACGGGAATGGTTCAAGTGTTATGTGGACCCGAGACTAGACGGTATGACGTGGGAAGAATTTGCGAATGAGTTCGCTGGATGGGCTTTTCCAGACAGTTCTAGAGAACTGAAAATGATTGAGTTTGAGCAACTAAGGCAGTCAGAGCACATGAGTGTAGAGGAGTTCACAGATAAATTCTTGGAGCTATTGCCTTTTTCAGGGCAAGCTCTAGATTCAGATACGAAGAAAGCTAAGAAATATGTTATGAAGCTGCATTCCAGGTACTCCTCGTTGGTTCAGTCAGCTGAGAGGGAAAGTTTCCACACTGTGGTGGATATGGCTCGAAGAATGGAAGCAAGTGCTATAGTTGAGGGGTCAGTGAAGCAGTCAGTGACCCAGTCTTCAGGGGTTAAGACCCCAGGCAGAGGAGGACCAGGTTTCTCTTCTCAGAGTTCAGGCAAGAAGAGGTGGGATAACACCACCAGGAAGTCGAAGAAGAATAAGTTTTGGAACAAGTTGAAATCCGGTCTGGGATTTGGCGGTGGCTCGAGCTCAGGCTCAGATGGTACAGAATGCCAGAGATGTGGAAGACCACACAGGGGAGTGTGTCGAGCTGGGACTAACACATGTTTCAGATGTGGACAGGAGGGACACATGGCTCGGGATTGTCCTAGAGCACCTTTTATGGGCCAGCCCCAGCAGACAGCTTCTGGTAGTGTGGCACAGCCAGCAGTTCCAGCCACAACTCAGGGCAGTGGCAGAGGTAGAGGGAGAGGGGCAGCCTCTTCTTCTGGTTCCCGAGGTGAAGGTCCATCAGCTCCAGCCAGGATCTTCACCATGACACAGCAGGAGGCTAACACATCCAACACCGTGGTGTCAGGTAATCTCGTCATTGGGTGTTCTGATGTGTATGCATTAATGGACCCGGGTGCATCTCATTCATTTATTGCTCCGAGAGCCGTTGAGAGGTTGGGTCTGATAGTCTCTGGGTTAGAGTGTCCCCTATGGGTCAGTGGACCCAAGTGTGACCCGTCAGTGGCAGTGTCAGTCTGCCAGTACAGTCCAGTTTTTGTTGAGGGAAGATGCCTCTCCGCCGACCTTGTGGTTCTAGATTTGACAGACTTTGACGTCATTTTAGGGATGGATTGGCTATCTACCCATGGTGCTACCTTGGACTGCAGGGACAAGGTAGTCAGGTTCAGAGATCAGAACGGGTCAGAGGTCGCCTTCAGAGGAGACAAGAGGGGCACACCTAGAGGTCTGATATCAGCTCTTCAGGCTCGTAGGTTGCTTAGGAAGGGATGTCAGGGGTACTTAGCTCATGTGAGAGAGCTAGACAGTCAGGTCAGGGAGCCAGCCTCGGTGCCAGTTGTCAGAGAGTTTCAGGATGTCTTTCCTGATGAACTTCCAGGTTTACCACCTGCTAGGGAGATAGAGTTCGAGATAGAGTTGGTACCTGGAGCTAGACCGATCTCTATCCCTCCCTACAGGATGGCCCCAGCAGAGTTAAAGGAGTTAAAAGAGCAACTGCAGGAGCTGGTAGAAAAGGGTTTCATCCGACAGAGTACCTCACCTTGGGGTGCTCCGGTCTTGTTTGTGAGGAAGAAGGATGGATCCCTTAGACTTTGTATCGACTATAGGCAGTTGAACAAAGTCACTACCAAGAATAGGTACCCATTGCCAAGGATCGATGATCTATTCGACCAGCTAGCCGGAGCAGGTTGTTTCTCCAAAATAGATCTAAGATCGGGGTACCATCAGCTAAGGATAAGGGATGAGGATGTGCCGAAGACAGCCTTCAGGACCAGATATGGGCATTTTGAGTTCCTTGTAATGCCGTTCGGGTTAACCAACGCCCCTGCAGCATTCATGGATCTCATGAACAGAGTATTCAGTCAATACCTGGATCACTTTGTTATTGTCTTCATAGATGATATCTTAGTGTATTCCAGGAATGCAGAGGAGCATGCCCATCATCTGCGGTTGGTCTTGCAGACTTTGAGGGAACATGGCTTGTATGCCAAGTTCTCTAAATGTGAGTTCTGGCTGAGGAGCATTTCGTTCTTGGGGCATGTAGTGTCAGAGAATGGTATTGAGGTAGATCCCAAGAAGACAGAAACTGTGGCTAACTGGCCTAGACCCACTTCAGTGACAGAGATTAGAAGTTTCTTGGGTTTGGTAGGTTACTACAGGAGGTTCGTTCAGGACTTCTCAAAGATAGCAGCTCCTCTAACCAGACTAACCAGGAAGAGTCAGAAGTTTCTGTGGACCGACCAGTGCGAGGAGAGTTTCGAAGAGCTTAAAAAGAAGTTGACTTCAGCACCAGTGTTAGCTCTGCCATCTAGTGGAGAGGACTTTACAGTCTTTTGTGATGCGTCCCGTGTGGGACTGGGTTGTGTACTGATGCAGAATGAGAAGGTGATTGCTTATGCTTCTAGGCAGCTGAAGAAGCATGAGTTGAATTACCCCACACACGACCTTGAGATGGCAGCAGTAATCTTTGCACTCAAGATGTGGAGGCATTACCTCTATGGGGTGAAATGTGAGATCTTTACAGATCATAAGAGCCTGCAGTACATCTTGAGTCAGAGGGATTTGAATTTGAGACAGAGGAGATGGGTGGAGCTGCTGAGTGACTATGATTGCAAGATTCAGTACCATCCGGGTAAGGCGAATGTTGTGGCAGACGCCTTAAGCCGGAAATCACTCGGTAGTTTATCCCACATATCGGCAGAGAGGAGGCCAGTGGTGAAGGAGTTCTATAAGCTTATTGAGGAAGGTCTACAGATGGAGTTATCTGGTACAGGTGCCTTGGTGGCCCAGATGAGAGTAACACCCGTGTTTCTAGAGCAGGTGGCTCAGAAACAGCATGAGGACCCGGAGTTAGTGAAGATTGCCAGGACTGTTCAGTCAGGCAATGATAGTGAGTTCAGATTCGACAGTAAGGGGATCCTCCGCTTTGGGAGCAGACTATGTGTACCAGATGATATTGGGCTAAAAGGAGACATTATGAGAGAGGCTCATAATGCAAGATACAGCATTCACCCCGGAGCCACCAAAATGTATCAAGATTTGAAGAAAGTTTATTGGTGGCCAGCGATGAAGAAAGAAGTGGCACAGTTTGTGTCCGCCTGCGAAGTATGTCAGAGGGTGAAGCTGGAACATCAGAAGCCGGCTGGAATGCTTAACCCGCTACCTATTCCAGAATGGAAATGGGAGAATATAGCTATGGACTTCGTAGTGGGGTTACCGGCGACGTCCAACAGATTGGACTCCATATGGGTGATTGTGGACAGACTCACCAAATCTGCTCACTTCATCCCTGTCAGGAGTGGCTACTCTGTGGACAAGTTGGCGCAGGTATATGTGGATGAGATCGTCAGGTTGCATGGGGTTCCTGTTTCGATAGTGTCAGATAGAGGGCCCCAGTTCACCTCCAGGTTTTGGCGGAGTCTGCAGAATGCCATGGGTACTAGGTTGGATTTCAGTACTGCCTTCCACCCCCAGACTGATGGACAGTCAGAAAGGACCATCCAGACCATAGAAGATATGCTCAGAATGTGTGTGCTGGACTTTGGCGGTTCTTGGAGGCAGCATCTACCTTTGGTGGAGTTTGCCTACAACAACAGCCATCATGCTAGCATCGGGATGGCTCCATATGAAGCTTTATACGGGAGGAAGTGCAGATCACCTGTTTGCTGGGAGGAAGTTGGAGAAAAGGCCTTGGCAGGGCCTGAGCTAGTAGAGATCACCAGCAGGGTGGTACCCATAATCAGAGAGAGAATCAAGACTGCTGCAAGCAGACAGAAGAGCTATGCAGACGTCCGCAGGAGACAGTTAGAGTTTCAGGAGGGGGATCTGGTATTGCTTAAGGTGTCTCCAATGAAGGGAGTGGTTCGCTTCGGGAAGAAAGGTAAACTAGCCCCACGATACATCGGACCCTTTGAAATCTTGCGAAGGATTGGGAATGTGTCGTACAAGCTGGATTTACCTGCTTCGATGGAGAGAATCCATCCGGTTTTCCATGTTTCAATGTTGAGGAAGTTTGTGTCAGATCCGAGTAAGGTTCTTAGTGAGCCTGATGTGGAGGTCCAAGAGGATCTCACCTATGTTGAACAGCCAGTACGGATCATAGACACCCAGATCAGAAAGTTAAGAAACAAGGAAATCCCGATGGTGAAAGTCCTATGGAACCACCACAACTTAGAAGAATGCACTTGGGAGACACGGGAGTCTATGCTCCAGCAATACCCTCATCTCTTTTAAGGTTAGATCCCTATGTGTTTATGTGCATATATATATATATATGTTGTGTTGTTTGCTATGCATGTGCTAGTTGAGGAACATTCGGGGACGAATGTTCTTAAGGGGGGGAGAATGTAATACCCGGCTAGACTCCGGTATCGGAATTCCTACCGTCCGGTGGAATCTCGGATGTCGGAGACCTCTAGAAGGGTAGAGGCATGTTTTATAAAATGTTTTCATGTATTTTAATGTTTTAAAGTATGAAACTAAATGAGTTTTTGCATGAAAATAGCATTGGAGGAAAACCCAGGTTCGGCCGCCGAAAGTCAAGTTCGGCCGCCGAACATGCATGCGTTTTGGAGGCACGTTAGGCCCCCAAAAGCATGAGTTAGGGAAGTTCAGGTTCGGCCGCCGAAAGTCAAGTTCGGCCGCCGAACATTTGCATGGATGCGGAGGCATTTTCGGCCCCCGAACGTGGCCTGGCCAGCCACTATATAAGGGGCACTTAGCCGAAATGGGCGAGCTTTCTCCCATTTTCGGCCACAGCAAGCTTCCGACTTTCCTTTTTGCAAACCTAGTGTTCTTCCTCCAAATCCCCACCATTTTTCTTGAGTTTTAAGCTTGCATTGAAGGTTTTGAACTTTTGAAACAAGTTTTGGAGCTTTGGGAACTCAGGAGCACATCTTCTTGGATCTCCAAGTTTAGGTCGTCTCCCTCTCGATCCTCAAGAGGTAAGAGCCGATCTTAAGCTCCTTATGTGTTTTCAATAAGTTTTATGCTAGATCGATGAGTAGAAATGCATGTTAGGTTATATGTGGAGTTATGGGTTAATCTTGATGTCTTGGACAATGTATGTTGTTTTTGTGTGTTTGAAGTGTTGTAGTTGGGGTATTTGATGTTTTGAGGCCCCTAGGAACTTGTATGCATGATTTAACTGAGGTATATGCATGATTGGTGAGTTTGGAGGCGAAAATGCATTTGGGAGCCAAGTTTCTGCCCTTCGGCAGAAACCAGGTTCGGCAGCCGAAGGCACTTTCGGCCGCCGAACATGGCTGGTGAGGCAGGCCTTTCGGCTGCCGAAGTTGCCCCCGAAGGGAGACTTTCGTCTCTGTCTGGGACTTTCGGCCGCCGAAGGTGCCGCCGAACATGCATGAGTTTCGTCTCTGTCTGGGAGTTTCGGCCGTCGAAGGTGCCGCCGAACCTGCCTGACTTTCGGCTCTGGAGGGACTTTCGGCCGCCGAACCTGCCGCCGAAAGTGCCCTGTCCAGCCATTTCTTGCATGTTGTTATGTGATTGTTTCATGATGTTTTAGGGGGTTTTTGGGGAATATATTAGAGTTATGTTATGTATGTTTGGTCCCTCATTGGAGTCCACCTGTGTAGGTTCGGACCCGAGGAACCGAGGACCCCAGCAGTGAGCCAGCTGCCACAGAGTTTGTCAGAGCTAGCCAGAGGTGAGTGGAATAAACCTTAAGTTTTAAATAAATGAAAATATGAATTTTGAGCATGATCCATGCATCATGAATGCCATGAGATATAATAGGTTGCTTGCATTAGTATTCACGAATATGTTGCATTGCATTTATGATGTTAATGTTGATGTGGATTGGTTATTGGATGATCCTTTAGTCCTCCTATGATATGATTGATGTTATGGCATGTTATGGTATGGAAGTCCAGGTTGTACCCATTCTACGTCCCTGGCACGATGTAAGAGAAAGTCCAGGTTGTACCCATTCTACGTCCCTGGCACAGTTGGTCCATATGATATGTTATGATAAGGGAAAGACCGGTTGACCCATTCTACGTCCCGGCACAGTTGGACCTATGTAGAGGACTATAGGTGACAATACCATCCGAGATGTGATTTGTTGTGATGTGTTGCATTCCATGAAAGCATAAAATTTTAATATAATGTTTTATATTATTCTGCTCACTGGGCTTTGTAGCTCACCCCTCTCCCCTAACCCCAGATGTGCAGGTACAGGGTAGATCAGAAGGTTAGCCAGAGTTTTGAAGTATGTCTTATATATGTAATAGTTAGTTTGTGGACATGACAATTGATGAAATGTAAAAATATTCAGAATGTTATGTAATGAGGTTATTGAGGATAGAGTTGTGCTTGACCATAATGTATTGTTAATCCCTTTTGTCTATACATGATCTTATGTTATGATGTTTATGTAAACTAACTCAACACAGGCTGTTTTGCCTTTAAGGCATGATGAGATCCCACAGAGGGACTATGTTATGTATATGTTCAGGGTATGCTCAGGTTGAGTTAGTTAATGACAGTACGTATGAGGAAAAGTTTTAAATTTTTATGTATGACTGTTGATCATGTATGGGATTAAACAGGTTTACAGGTTACATGTCAGGCTTGCTACGGGTCCCGGCGGCCTTAAGTCGACCCGGATCCTAGCGCCGGTAACGGTCCGATTTTCGGGTCGTTACACATTCCATGTGAATATTGAACATCAATTCAAATCCAATAAATATCAAGAAAATTTTCTCTTTTTTTATACGACTTTGAGGTCGAATTTATTTATAAATTTCCTGGAAATTGCACCTGCTGGTGCACTGGCAAGTGCACCAGCAGGTGCAATTTCCAGTGCACTTGCCAGTGCACCTGCTGGTGCACTTGCCAAGTGCACCAGCAGGTGCAATGCCAAGTGCACCTGCTGGTGCACCAACCAGTGCACCTGCTGGTGCACTTGGCCAAGTGCACCAGCAGGTGCAATTTGAAGTGCACCAGCAGGTGATTTGAAGTGCACCTGCTGGTGCACTTTGAAGTGCACCTATTGGTGCTCCTGGTACTGATAAATCTTTACTTTCATCCTTCTCCTGCTAGCACAAATAAAAAATGGCAATTCGACTCAAATCATATATCAATTAGGAAAAAATTTTATCACTCTGTAAGGAAGACTAATATACATACTTCAGGCTCTCCTTGATTAGCTGCAAGCTTTTTTTCGTACTTTTATCGAATATCTGATACAGTTTGACTATTACTGTCCCTGCCAATTTCTTCTATCTCATTCCCAATCTCTCTACTAGTAGAGCCGCCTCCAAATTTTTCTGCTAATTCATCCTCAAATTCTAAAGTTCGTTGTAGTGCCTGGACACAATTTTTGAAACAAAAGTAGCATTAGCACTTAGCAGATGCAAAACTGGCATCCTGAAATCAAAGAATTCTTGAGACAGGAATATTGATCATATTGTGCAGTGACATCTCATTAACATCACCAAAGAAAGGTAGAGGATAGGTACTCCAATTTTAATTGCTTGAAGCTAAGTCAGACAAGTAATAGCTAGCAAATACTCAGAAAAAAAAAATTTCCAGAACCCCAAGACAAGTGCTGGGAAAACTCCTTCAAGGGAATCCCCTAATAGTAATTTGCACTAAGCAGAACAAAATCCAATTTATTTTGGATGCAAGAAAAACAAATTATTAGACAGACAAGACGGCAAAGGTTAAAGTGGTGCAAAGATTTTATTTTAATGTTATTTAATCTAATTCAAAGATCAGTACAATGGTCAAACAGATGAAGTTTCAACACATTAGACAGTAGATGTGCCAATATGTTCAAAATAGTTTAAGATATACAACTTATTGCAGGTTTCACTGCTAAAGTAGAAAGGAAAGAATAGAATGGTTAAAAATATTAAATAATAGAACTCATAATATAGGTTTTCCAGAGTCTTTACCAGCAACAAAGTTCCAACATCTGGCTTCTCTTTGAGATTTTCGAGTATTCCCTCTAGTTGTTTCCTGAAAAGACAGACCATGTGAAACCTTTTACAGCAGGTACCACAACCACCTATAGAAATTATGCTATTCATGGTCCTTCCAAAATTAATTTCTCAGATTCTAACATGGTGGTGTAAACCTTTTTAGCCTTATTTTTCCTTTTAATATCTCAACCAGAGAATGGATATAGTATTTTCAGTTTAATATTACAGTAATATGTACAAGTCTAGTGGATGTGTTTAATTGGTCAACGACCTGGATATGACAAGCCTAATATTACAAGTCTATTAGATGTGTTTAAGTTGGTAGGCAACCTGGATTTAATGAACCTAAGGAGTAAAATCCAACATTATCCCAAACTATTATAAGCATGCTGCATCAAATAGAGTCTGAACAGATTTATATTTAACTTCCCTATGCAAGTTTAGATATGTCATCCAACTCCAAATTATCTTATTTCCATCTGGTCAAAACTAAAACACAGGAAGGGCTCACTAATCAAATGAATAGCATGGCACAGAACAAGTACCCATTTTAACTTCAGTAACTTGTCATAACCCAGTCTACAGGCATTTAACATGGTTCATATGTTCTGTTGCTTTTCATTTCTCTAGTTTTCTAAAATAAAATGTATAACCTGAGTCACACTGTTCAAGTTATTCAATCATGCAAGTAGTTCCTAGATTTCAAAAGAAATATGCAACCTACCAGTGGAGTGGGAAATTTGAAATAGATGGCGGCGAACCTTTGATGGCGGCGGACGTTGGATGCCTGCGGCAGTGAACGAGCGTTCCGTTGGACGCAAGTTCAGATTTCAGTGAGCACGTGGACAGTGATGCCGAGAAAGGGCGCACTTGTCGACGGTGGATGGCGGCGAACCGTTGATGGCGCCGGACGATGGATGCCGGCGACAGTGAACGACCGAGAAGAAGTTGGAGGGAAGTTCAGATTTCAGAGTGATTTTGATTTTGATTTTACAAGCAAAGGATTTAGGGATTTCATTTAGGTCTTTGTATTTGGCTCCAAAAATTCACTTACGGATTTCTAACGGGAAAAGGGTCCGTTAATATTTCACTAACGGATTTCTAAAGGATGGTTCCATCCGTTGGTAGACAATACAATTAAAATTATCCGTTAGAGTTAACCGTCAGTATCACTAACAGACTTCAATCCGTTGGTGAATCCGTTAGTATCACTAACGGACTTAAATCCGTTGGTGAAGTCCGTTAGTGATCCGGTGGATTCTTGTAGTGTTTATTAACCCGTGATGCATTGATAAAATTCACTGGAAGAATATATTGCAGAAAAGACTCCTTGTGTATTAAAATATATTGAAGGAGATGCATGAAAAGTCGGTATAGTATATTGATATGGTGTTGTCACACCATAGAATTGAGATATCCTTGGTGATGGAGCTATCATAGGAGTGAAATTAGTTGTATGATATTGTTTTTCACTACCAAAATCAAATAAAGAGTGTAAATTCCACTCAGTTGATGAACTAGACATTAAAGGATTAAAATGATACTCATATTGTGGTGGAGGGACTTGCAATACAATTTCTCATGGTGGCATATCAACTGGTTTATGCGTCTCTAACATACTTCGTCTCCTTCTTCGTTGTTGTTCCAATGGAGGATTAACATAGGGTATTTTTATAGGAGGAGGAGTTAGTTAAAATAAATGAGGGGTCAACACTCAATTCTGCTCATTTATTGCCCCCATCATACTGAAAACTCTTTGTCAAATCAAATGATGAGATCAGAGGATGATTTTGGTAGGATATATATAGAATGGAGTTCACCTTGTAAGAAGTAGAAATTATTAGTCTCGTGATAAAACATAAAAATATCACATGGAGGAAAATAGTTAAGAATTAAATATAGACATCGTGACTCTAACTTGTGCATCTTACGGAAAAATCTAACATCTTGTTCTGTGGACAAACCAATATATGCATTCGGAGTGTGGTCATATGGTTATTGTAAGGGAGGATCAAAAGCAACAAAATATAGTGATCATTCAATATGATAATATAATGTGCACGTTTGACTGACCAATTATTATCAAGTTGACTATGTAAATCAATGGCAAACAAGGAATCATCCCGTTGTGGAGCCAAAGTGATCAGTTGGTCCATACCAATTGGCAGAGACAACGATCTAGTTTATACCATTCTATAATGTGGAAGCATATAATTAGCACAATTGATCTCTAAATCATCATGTTGTGGAGCCAAAGGGATCGGTTGTTCTATACCAAATTAACGGATATAACAATCTAGTTGATGTCATTTTATGACGTGGAAGCATATAAGTGGTATAATTGATATCCAAATACGCCTTCCATTTAAACAATAATCGAGCAAATTATTCTCAACTAATCGATATAGTTTCTAAATCATCTACAACCCACACAAACAGTATTAAAGGAAACAATCAGTTTTTTAATTAGATATACATATAAAGTTTTTTGTTTATATTTATATTACTTGATGTAGACATTGTTGATCTAATTGTATTCATAGTTGTCCTAACAAATGCTTAGGTGTTTGAGCTGTGCTTAATGGAACTTTCCACCTATTTAAAAAATATATAAAACAATCAAACTTTATACTTATAATTATTAAAAAAGATTTATTAATTAATATGTGTAAATAATACTAAATTCATATGATGTATCTATAGTCAAAGATCGTGATGTATGAATCAGTGGACAACTATAGGAATTCTTTCCCATGACCATAGTTGCATAAGCATCATACAACCTCCAATTTGAGATATCATTGGATTAGTTGCACGATACATTTCTCTATACAACCATGCTAAGCAAACTCTCCCTCAACTAAAAGTGCATATAGTTTTTAAATGTCCCAATAGTGGCAAAAACATTAGATGAACAAAATTGATAGTCTTTTCATTAAATATAAGATATCCTAGGCATCTTAGTATGCATAGTACTTACCACAAAATATGGTGCACCTTCTGCAATATTATAAAAAATATTTTTTCGACCATACCACAGAGATTCGAGATCCATATATGACATCTCATGGAAAAATTATTCTTAATAATCGACTACATAAAGCCTCCTAATCATACTCAAGGTGTCCTATGATTGGTTGGCTATTAATACGCAAGCCAATTATAATTGTAACATCTTGTAATGTTATACTTACTTCACCAACAGTCAGGTGAAATATATGGGTTTATGGCCTCCAACACTTTACTAGAGCAGTGTTTAGAGTATGATTAACCTCAATTAACCCTATACTTGTAATTCCATAAAAACTCAAAAGATCATGAATATAGAATTAATTTAATATCTATGTTTGTGTACATTTGAGCACTAGCTCCCCATCTACAAAATAGTTGCTATATATCATCTTGACAATTAATTAAATTAAAAAGGATAAATTACACTTTAGTCCCTAAATTTTAGCGTAATTAATGCATTGATCCATATATTTTTAAAATTGAACGCTTAAATCCCTCTATAATCAGTCTGTACAAACAAGAAGTCCTTCTATCCATAATTCCATTAGTCAAGAGGTTAGAAGGAGAATAAATATTTCAAGTACCTAAAATACCCTCATGAACACTTAAATCTTGCTAATGTGGATGAAGCATTTTATATTATGTAAACTACACTTAGTCCCTGAGTTTTAGCGTAATTAATATATTAGTCCTTGTATTTTTAAAATCAAATCCTTAAATCCCTCTATATTTAATCTATTTAAAATTACAATTCTTTCATCCATTATAGACATTAGTTCAAAACTAGTGGATGGTCAAACTTTTGAAAGTATAATTTCTTCCTAAAATACTTTTTGTAAAAATCTATAATCTATTTAGAAATTACTTGGTACTACTAAAAAATGGCTAAAGTTGCAAGTGTTTTCTAAAAGTTTTGAAATTATCAACTACTAGAGTATTTTAATAAATATAAATTGAAGAACAAAAAGTGTTAAAATTTAGTTGAATATGATAATCTAGATAAAAGTTAATGGAGAATTAAGTGTTCTTTCAAATGAAAAAAAATTATAAAAATGTTTCAATTTTAATAAATGAGGAAAAATGGATGAAACCCTAACTCCTTAATATTTTTAATTTAAAAAGGGGACAAAAAAGATATTTTCATACTTTTAATTGCAAGAAATGGATGAAAGAATTAGAATTTAAATGGATGGATTATAGAGAGATTTAAGTATTCAATTTTAAAAATATAGTGACCCATCCATTAATTATACTAAAATTTAAGGACTAATATATAGTTTACCATTTAAAAAGAGTAATAAAGATATTTTTACACTTTTAATGGTAAAAATGGATAGAAGGACCTCCTATTTGAACACACTGATTATAGAGGGATTTAAGTATTCAGTTTTAAAAAATATAAGGATCGATCCGTTAATTATGCTAAAATTTAGGGATCAAAATGTAATTTATTTTTAATTTTAAAACATTAAATAATTATTGGAAAAAATATACTTATATTACGGTACTTTATGTTTCACATAGATATTATAATTTTTACAAAAATTGAAATTTACTTTTAAATTATACGAGGAATACTAAAATATAAAACTTTCTTTTTTAATTTATATTTGTCTTGAAATTATATCTATTATTAAAACATCAAATAAATCTAAATAAAATTAAAGATAGATTACACTTTAATCCTTAAGTTTTAATGTAATTAACATATCGATCTTTGTATTTTTATTAAACACTTAAATCTCTATATAATTAATCCGTCAAAATTGGAGGTTATTCCATCTATAATTCTGTTAGTTAACCAATCAAAGGGAAAATAAATATTTTAAATACCTAAAACACTCTCATGAACACTTAAATCCTTTCTAATATAGGTAAAAAATTTTATATTATATAAACGAAACTTTAGCGTAATTGACGGATTAGTCCTTGTATTTTTAGAACTGAATCCTTAAATCCCTCTATATTTAATCCACCTAAAATTACAATTCTTTTGGCCATTATAGACATTAGCTCAAAACTAGTGGATGGGTCAAACTTTTGAAAGTACAATTTATTCCTAAAATATTCTTTATAAAAATTTAAACCTGCTTAAAAGTTAATTAGTACCACTTAAAATTAGTTAAAGTTGTAAGTATTTTCTTAAAGTTTTGAAGTTATAAATATTGAAGTATTTTAATGAATGGAAAATTGAAGAATAAAAGCGTTAAAAATTAGTTAAATGAGATATTATAGATAAAAGTTAATAGAAAATTAAGTTTTCTTTCAAATAAAAAATGAAAAATAAAAATATTTAAATTATAATAAATAAGAACAGACCGATTATAGATGGATTTAAGTATATAATTTTAAAAATATAAAGACCGATCCATTAGTTATGTAAAAACTTAAGAACTCAAGTGTAATTTATCTATTTAAAAATGGTAATAAAGACATTTTTATGCTTTTACCGGCAAAACTGGATGGAAAGACCTATAATTTAGACAGACTGATTATAAATAGATTTAAATATTCAATTTTAAAAGTACAGTGATCGATCCATTCATTATGCTAAAACACAGAGGATAAAGTGTAATTTACCCAATTAAAAATAATGTTATTATTTAGTTTTTTTGAAAAATTATAACAACATACATATTACAAACCTAGTGATGCCAAATAGATTCTAATCGGTAAATATTTTGGATTAAGATGGTCTGGTTGCATAAAATGTCCATGATTAATCCCTCAAGAAACATTATGAATATGTAAATTAATTGTCCATGATTTTTCCTAAGAGTTGTTATTTTTTTTTCATGCAGTACTTGGAGTGGAACCCAAAATAATAATATAGATACTCCCCCCTTTCAATAATAATTATATTTATTGTACATATTCAGATGGAAATGAGTATTATGCAGGGCTACAACACGAATGGATATACCGTTTAAATGAGGCTAAAAATTTAGTTGCAAACTTATGATTAAATAGGCACCCTAGTTATTCGTGATCATTCCTTAATTATGATAAGCCGAAGCAATATCAGATTATGAATCAATTATCACATATATTAAAAAGGAAAATAAGTTCATTGGTATTATATGCTAAGGTTAGCAAGCAACCAAATATTAGCTATTGCCTTAGCTATTGGAAAAGAACTTACATTAATTAAAGAGCAAAATCTTCTTTTTAATAGCATTTAAAAATAAGATGATGAAATATCTGATGAATAATGAATTATAAATAATACTTTCGTTGTAAGACTAATTATGTTTCAACTTTCATCATTTGACATTTCCTCCCCATAGGCTTGAGCTTCTTTAACTTTATGTATTATTTCTATCCTTGTTAGTTTAATCTTAATACTATTTTTTTTTTCTCTAATGCAATATAAAGCATTACGTAGCTCATTAATATTATTGCATGCTATATTATTTACTTAAAATGTAGTGTTCAAACTCCCAAGTCTCGAGCATCTTCTTGTAAAATAAATACATGGTGTTCTCTATAATTCCATTCTTATTGCATTAACTATATATATTTACTTGAAATTTTTTGAACTTCTAAGTTCAGAGCATCATCTCGCAGGACAAATACATATTATTCTCTATAGTTATACTCTTGTTGCATTAAATAAAATATCCTATCATCATTATGTTATCTATGGTCAAAACGATATCGAAATTCATCTTCAAGTATCCAAAACCAGCCCATTGCAAGAACATATGGCTCGAAGTGTATGAAATGGACATTATTATAATTTTTTAAATAACAAATTTTAATAAGAAAAATTTGTTTGTCCCTGAGTTATAACATAATTAATGAGTTTATCTTTCTATTTTTAGAACCCAACACTCTAATCCCTAAAGTTTAATTTTGTCAAAATTAGAGGTCCCTCCATTCAATAATTCTATTAAGTCAATGATTTTAGCTTGGTCAAAAGAAAGAAATTAAAATATAGATCTAAAAATACCCTTATCAATGAAAAAAATTACTTCCACCCTTCAAATTCTCAAATCCACTTCATCCCTCTTCAAATTCCTAAATCATCTTCATCTTCTGTAAATTTCTTAATTCATTATTCATGTCTTGTCGAAAGAGATGGAGGAGCTTTACAATGATCAAATCCATTAATATAAGGTTTAAAAGGTTGGAATACTCTCTTGAATATATTGTAAGAGCAAATCTTCGATCAACATCTCAATAACTATGTTTAGATTGTACACTTGAGTGCATTTAGAAAATGAGGCAACTTATTGTAAGACTTTTTCCAATTATCAAAAACACATGTTACTACTTTCTTCTTAACATATCATGTTTTTTTATATGAAATCTCATAATTAAAATTTTTCCTTATAGCTTTGATTATGATATTAACTTTCAACTTTGGTTCTTTACTAATCATTTCTATAATATACTCACTTATCAATTGAGAATCTAGTTGTTTACGGTCTTGTGAAAGCATGAGTGCACAATATATTTGCGGGCTCTTGTAAATACTTATTATCTGGTTAGGACTAAATATTCTATTCATTGCTTGCAACCTCCACCCGCATCCATCCTCAGATCAAATACACTTAACAACTCAATAAGTTGGTTGTGATTCAATAACCGAATATGCAACGTTATTTTTTTATTGAGAATTATTTCGCAGCATATTGAACATCTTGTTTTAATTTGAAGTGCATATAACATAACTCGAAATTGTTATTTAGAGTTATTGATTGTTGTGATTAAAGATAATTCACTTTTATAATATCCAAATATACTCCAGTGTAGTGGGATGATGGAAAATTAAATCCCATGTATACGCATTTACATGAGGACTATGTGGAACATTTATATTTAAATCTATTAACTCATTACTTAAATTTCTATATTCATCCATATTCTCACTTCTTTGAATGCCCTTATCATCAAAACAATCATCATCATCTTCATCATCAATTTCCAATTGGGTGAAGGATGCTCATTATTTACCCATAGATCTTCAAATAATTGTATGCCCTCATTGTCTCTCAAGTCCATATCCAATTGATTGTCATGTAGATTTGAACATGAGACATAGTTGAAATGATCGACAAACTCACATTCTTGACTAGTAATTTTTATTATTGGTTCACTAGGTCTATATTAATCATTAGTATATATGCCTACCGGAAGAGGATAATCTACATGACTATTAGAATCACTAGATTGAGTGATTTTCATGTGTTGATAAGAAGTGTTGTACTCATATAGTTGACTTAATTCAATATTGTTCATATTGCTTGCATTATTAATCCTTTGATTGTTCATTTCTTGCACCAATTCAGTTGCAGCAATTTCATCTTTATTTAACTCAACAAAAAACTTCAATATAATTATAATTTTGGATAGAATTTATATTATTAAATATTTACCTCAGTGTCATCATCATCTCTAATAAAGTAAAGATGACTAATACATTAATCTACAACCAACTATAGGATTCTTATAAATAACTCTAGAAACCTTCTCATCAATACCCAAACCTATTGTAATTGATATCTTATTAATTAATTAATTAAAAGTTGGTTTACTTGAGAATTTAATTTGTCTTATCTTTGCATCCCCATTGCCAATATCATATTGAAAGTTAGATATCCCAAAATTCATTTGACCTACGATGAACGATATATCTGATGACATTTTATGATACCTATAAATAAAAGATCAATTATATGTCTTTAATATTTTTCATTGTGAATTTATTATTCAAACTTCATATACCCATTTTTCTTGTCAATGTTAAAAACATGGCTATAATGAGAATTTTTAAGAATTTAAAATTATTAATAATTAAATACACCAATTATAAACCGCTTGAGATACAAATAAATTTTGCTTCACTATTTCTAAACTTGCTATATTTATATTCTTATATTTTAAAATAAATATTAATACTAACTCATTATAGGTGTTAATATGTTTTCATCCCTAAATTTCCGCTAACCTATTAAAATAACACAAGGGCATTTTTTCATTTAAAATATCAAAATTTTTTATCTGTGTTATTTTATATAATGTATTAATTATTTCTTGTAAATGTTTATTAATATTGTTCACGTACTTCACTAATCCAAATGACAGGTTCATTCTTACTTCATAAATATTTTCTCACATTGTTTTAATTTTAGCTTTAATATATGCACCTCGCAAAATTTTGAAAATCATATATGCTATAACTATCTAAGTATTAGAAAAAAAAAAAAAGAAACATCATTTTTTAATATCAATAAGTTATCTTTTGTCCAATTTATTTGAGATTTAAGAATAATTACAATCATTAAAATGAAATCAACATAAATTATTGGAAATACAATAACTTAATATTCTCATTATACCATATAAAATATAAAGTAAAGATTCACAGGGCTGAACCTTTATTCCATCTTCAAAGTCACCTGCCATGCCCTCTGCCACGCCCTCAGAAAGGAGCGTGGCAAGCGTTGAAAATGCCACTACTAATGGCATTTTCAACACTTGATGTTACACTAAAATGCTACTGGCAGTAGCGTTTTTAAAAGACAACATTATTTTAGTAACTAGTTTTCATTGCACATTAGAGCAAAATTAAAAGAAAGATGGAGCACTTAGATGAGAAGAGGAAAGTTTGATTAGAAGAAATGATAAGTGCGCATCAAATAACACTTGATAATTCTATTTATAAGTAAGGAAATGGAAAAATATTTAGATTGATATTTAATTTTATCATTAAACAATATTTATTTGTAACCCTAGTAAAAACCATTCAAAGTTGGCCATTTATATTCAATAACTATAAAATTTTCATTTTCTTAATTATTATCTTTTAAATTATTTTGAAATATCATAATAATTCATGGTATATTAGCCAAGAGAGGAATTTCAACCACATTATACATATATTAGTAAAGGAAAGTGTATATTAAAAAAGATAGAACAAAATATATTTCATTGAAATTCTCTTCACTCATGATCTTAAGAAGAATGGTGAAATTGATTTTTCAGTAAATTCACTCAA
The DNA here is from genome assembly GCF_001659605.2 of Manihot esculenta. Lineage (NCBI taxonomy): Eukaryota > Viridiplantae > Streptophyta > Magnoliopsida > Malpighiales > Euphorbiaceae > Manihot > Manihot esculenta. Next base: position 6,840,206 of record NC_035168.2, on the reverse strand, counting down.
ACAACAATATTTCTAATTTATTCATCAAATAATTCCTACTACTAGTTTTTAAAGTAGTGTATAAAACTAGAATATAAAGATAAAAAGATCTCCAACAATATCTTTACGGAGAGGAATAATATGTCTTATACTCCTTTTATTTTCATCGAAATATTTTTCCTTTGAATTTTACTCGTAAAAAGCTTTTAATGTTACTATTTTATTATGTATTCTATAAGAATATTATACTCTTTTTTTTCACTGTGAATTTTTTTCTCAATAATTTTTTTCTAACAAAGTTTTGTATAAGATATATTATTTAATATATGGATATATTAGAACTTATTTTGATAAGTAGAAAAGGAAGAGGGAGGAAAATAAAAGTGGAAAATAAAGTGTAATATCCCCCGTATCTTATTTAGATAAGAGAGGAAAATAAAGAGAGAGAAATAAAGAGAGAAATGAAAATAAACATTATTTTTCTTTAAATATTTTCTCTCTATTTTGGAGAGAAAATAAAAATGTAAAAGGAAAAAGTTTATAACTAAATATAAGTATGAAAAATAAAATAATTTCCTTCCTTTATTCAAACATAAAAAAGAAAAGAAAATGTGAAAAATGAAAAAAATATCCTCCTTTTGTTTTCTTTCATCCCTCATAATTTATCTAAACATAATATCAAGAGAGATATTAATCGAGAATATTCATTTCCATGGGAGTGAGCAATATTCAGTTTAAATCAAAATAATCAACTGCACTAAATAAATTTTGAATTTTAGTTCGGTTTTATTTTATTTTCAATTTGATTCAATTTTTATTTTAAAATTTTTTTATTATTTCAATCCGGTTTAATTTTAATTAAAAAAATTTGATAAAACCAAATAAATAATTATTTTTGGATGATTTTATATGAATAGTTATATGACCTTGAAGTTTTTCTTTTTCTTTTTTTTTTTAGTTTTTATAGTTTTCCATTTAAAATTTGTAATGTTTTCTTACCTGTATCGTTTAACGATTATTGTTATAAAAAAATAAAGTTGAAATAATTCAATTAAATTATTAAATATTAAAAATAAGGTCTAAAATTAAAAAACTATTAAAAAATTAAATTAATCAAATTAAATCAATTCAAATTAGAGCGGTTCATTTTGATTCGATTTTTCGTTCAGTTTGATTTAATTTAATTTTTAAAAATTATAAAAATTTAATTTTTAAGTTTATTTGGTTTGATTCTTTTTTGAACTAAATCGATCAAATGGTTACCTCCTATATTTGCATGCATATTATCAGAGGCATTGTATTTGATATAAAATACTTGAAAGTTGAAATAATTAAAGGTGAGCATTTAACATTTTAAATAAAAAAAAATAAAGAATCAAATCTTTTTTTTTTTAAATTTGGTTCAATTTTTTGATTGATTGATTTGGCTTTAGTTTTTATTTTAAAAAATTTCATTGTTTGGTTTGGTTTGATTATTAATTAAAAAAACTAAAAACACCAAACTGAATAGAAATTTAATACTCTCTTAAAGTGCAACGTTGTGCCTATATATACATATATATATATACACACACATAAACCCTAAGACTCTTTCTTTTCCCTAATCTCTAATTGTCAGAGTTGTACCGCTCCTCCTTCACTTATCTCATTTGTTGATTCATTCCCATGAGCGGAGGCTCGACTTCAAGCACCTTCCTTTAAGCTCTGAACTGAAAGTTGAAGGCTTGGTTGCAGTCATCTATATATATATAATTTTAATTATTAAAATAAATTTTTATATGATCATTATTATTATATTAAATTTTAATTATATTAAATAATTAATATTAATATTATTTTTATAATTATTTATAAATTTTATATATAAATAAATAAATATAATTAATATAATATATTTAATAATAAACCCTACTACTGCACGGTAATACGTAATGAAGAATTACGTAAATTGAAAATATAATTAATATAATATATTTAATAAATCTTACTATTCATTACGCGGTATTGGTAAACGGTAATACGTAAATTGATAAATTAATTTAATTTTTAATTTTTTAATTATTAAAAATTAGAAAAACTTTCAATTATTATAAAATTTAACATTCTACCACCGCATGTTTAGCTTGCGGTAAAATTTTTAATTATTAAAATTAAATTTAAATAAATTTCTACCGCACGATCAAATGTGCGGTAAAATTTTATTTTTTTTAAAAAAATTGTTTTTTACAAAATTCACATTCTACCGCATTTTATAAGTGCGGTAAGTTTTACCGCATTTATAAAATGCGGTAGAGGTCTGATTCACTCTGATTCAGGAAAATTTTTTCCGCGAACCAGGATTTAAGAAATATATATTTTTTTAACTTTATTTTAAAAAAAGCCCAAAATTAGACTAGAAGTGTCTCCTCATCTCTCATTCAAATTTTCCTGAGCTCAACTTGATCTCATCGACAGGAACCATGCCAATAATTTGTCTTCATAAACTTTATTTTTTCTTAATTTTTTGTGTAATAGGTCCATTTGTTCATTGCATGTACTTCTTCTCTTCTGCTCTTAATCTGTTGTAATGAGTTTGTCTTGATTTTTTTTTACTATAGATTTAGGTGCACTTAATTTTTTTTAATGAGTTTTATCTCGATTCTGTTTAGCCATGGATTTAGGTGTATTTTTTTATTTGTTACTTGATTGTAAGGAAACTATAAAAGGTAAGTAAATAAACTTCAAACTTTTCTAATGGTTGTTGAGATCTGATAATGTTATTTTTGTATGGAAACTTCAATTTTGCTAAGGTTGCTTTAAAATTTTTTTGATTGTCTTTAAATTGCATCTATAATTGAGAATCAAAGGTGGGTGTTTTGCCTATATATATTTTTTTCTTGTTCAAAAGTGTTTTTCTTATATTGATTGAAAAATGACTGCTCCAATACTTTGTGAATAATCAATTAAATTGAACTGAATTGATATTGTTTAGTTTAATTTAGTTTTTTCCTCTTCGGGTTCAATTTTGATTTATATTTTTCATAAACTCAGCATTTTGATTTTTCAATTCTGAATCAAGCCGATTGAATGCACTTCTTTTAAATAATAAAAGTTTTACTTCTCTCAATATTTTTGCTTTTTCTAAATTATTTTTTATTCTTATTTTATAATATTTGTCTTATTTTATAATAATTTGGAGCTACTGGATTAATAAAAAGTAGAGGATTAGAGTTTAAAACCATTCCTAATAAAAGTAATTACAAAAAAATATTATGTGGTTTTGTGCATTTTTTCAAGTTTATGTCTAAAGTTAATTTTGTGATAAAAATGACCGTTAACAAAATGAGATTTTTGTTTGTAAACACGGTCACATTTTGATAATTAATCATTAAATACTTAATTAAAAATGAAAAAAACTACAAAAATTTTCTTATACACTTTATTCAAATCAAGATTTGAGGTTGATTTTGTAATAAAAGAAATCTTGAATATTTTTATCATTAGTAAAATATGACTTTTCTTACTAAACTGTTAGATTTTGATGTGTTGAACAATTAATTTAAATAATATTTAATAATGAATATAAATCCTATTTGAAAACAATTAAAAAAATAAAGAAAGGAGAGTCTAATTTAGATCACCCTCAAATCCACTCTATGAATGACATGCCGATACTGGTAAACTCATTCATGAGTGAAAACTCAATTTGCTCATGAATCCTAAGACTTGTTCTCAATTAAAATCTCTCTTTTTTTTTATTATTATCCACCGTGGTTATCTCTAACCTTATCTCGTTGATGGTTGTAGATTTATTATAGGAGAGCTAAAAAATCATCAATGTCATTTGAATACAATTGTAATAAATTAATAAAAGGAAATTTATAATTTAGTCCCTGAGTATTGTTATTATTAACAAGTCAGTCCCTGTATTTTTAGAAACCTATTAAAACGTTTTTATTTTTTCTTTTTGTCAACGAAATAGTCATTCCGTCATCTTTTCGGTTAAAATTAGATAAAGGAGGAGAGAGAAAAATTTTAAAATCCAATTTTACCCTTAAATAAAACCCCTTATTTAGTCCTTGGATATTGCTATTATTAACAAGTCAGTCCCTATATTTTTAAAAATCTATTAAAACGTTTTTATCTTTTTTTATATCTATTAAAACGTCCTTATCGTTTCTTTTCATCAACGAAATAGTCCCTCCTCATCATTTCTTTCTGTCAACGAAATCGTCCCTCTCTATATTTTCAGAAATTTATTAAAACGTCCTTATCTTTTCTCATATCTATTAAAACGTCTATTATTTTTTTTGTCAACGAAATAGTCCCTATCTTTTCTCACATCTATTAAAACGTCTTTATCATTTCTTTCCATCAACGAAATAGTCCCTCCTCCTCCTCCTCAAAAAAGAAGAAGAAGATGATGATGATGAAGGAGAAGAAGAAGGAGAAGAAGAAGAAGAAGAAGAAGAAGAAGAAGAAGAAGAAGAAGAAGAAGAAGAAGAAGCAGAAGCAGAAGCAGAAGCAGAAGAAGAAAAAGAAGAAGCAGAAGCAGAAGAAGAAGCAGAAGAAGGAGGAAGAATTGATGAAGAAGAAAAACGAGGAGGAGGAGGAAAAGAAGGTGGGTAATTTGGTCTTTTACTATATTTTTAACTGCAAAAATAGACGGAATGACTATTTCACTGACGGAGAGAAAAGATAAAGACGTATTAATAGGTTTATAAAAATACAGAGACTGACTTGTTAATAATGGCAATATTCAGGGATTAAATTGTAAATTTTCCATTAATAAAAGAAGAATAAGTTAGCTGAGGTAGTTTACTGGTTCCTCACCTTTCTATTAGAAATTTATTCTTACTTTAAGTAACTACTTTAATTTTTTTTTAAATAAATTATTTATTTATTATCGCATCATCTAAATTTACAGTGCTAACAGAAAAATATAACTTGATTAATGGTGTGAAGATATAAATATTTATTTATTATAAACTTAATTTTAATATTTTCAATAAAAATTTGTGAAACTATAAAATATTTGTTTTGTAATATTTTTACACATTAATAATATTGAAGGGAAAAATCATTATTTACTAACCACCTGTACTATAAAATATCTTTTTATCTCGAACTTAATTTCTAATATGATGTGAAATGCAAGTAACTATAGAGTAGAATTTTATAATTTTCTCTTCTTAATCAAGTGATGATAAGTGGTCGATCAACCTGATGTTGTTGGAACTGAAATGATGATGTGGTCGGACCGGAGTTGAGCTGTGATTGGCTAGACTTACAAGAAGGAGAAGGTGAGGCGGTTGGCACCTACGACAGCTATTCCAATACTCAAGTCAATGAACTGAAAAATCAAGGCTAGAGTAAGAAATTGCTTTGAATTTAGAGTATTGGTGTGAGAGAATAAAGTACATTTCTTTCTGTGATCGTTGGTTTTTACACTGTAAGAGAATGGTTAATTATAAAATTTTTTGATAATTCGACAATGATATGGCCAACTCGGTGGTAAGAGATCTTCATCGGCTAATTGGTGGGTATCTCGTGATTACAGGCGTGAAAGGGATCTGCTGGATTATAGCTGTTAACGGTAACTTCCTTATGGAGACCCATCCTGAAGTTGAGAGGGCGAGTCTGTCCGACTTGAACCCGACTAGTCCTGAGGCAGGGTCTTCTTTCTCTTGATTCTGAGTACAACGGTCGTCTGAGTCTTTATGAGGAGCCGGGTGCCCGAGTCTTTATGAGGATATGGTCATCCAAGTCTTCTTTTCTACGGGTGGAACCACTTATCGGCTTATCAAAACTTGCCACGTGGCCCTATCTTATGGTGACAACTCATGGCTTAATTTGAGAAACTCTTATATAGTATTAGAGGTCCCCTCGCTAGTATTTAATTTTTTAGATTTGAAGGTGATAATTGTCTTCATAATCTGAGTCATTTTGGTTTGTTTTTTCAGGCTGAGCCCAATATGTCCTCGCCTCCTTCTTACTTGCCCTGCCGATCAGTGAGGTTTAATATCTTATAAAAAATTAATCCGAGTTATATAATAATGTCTTAAAATTTTTTTGGGTATTTTTCTAGCCTTGATCTTAACCTTGACATGCCTCTAAGCTTTCTGGCATTAAATGCCTTCACAAGCTTCCAGGTATTTTTCTAGCTCTGATCTTAGCCCTGACATGCCTTCGGGCTTTTTGGCATCAAATGCCTTGACGGGCTTTCTGACATCAAATGCCTTGGCGAGCTTCTGGACATTTTTTGAACCCTTGCGAACTCTTTGGTCTTGTACAACCCTGACAGGCTTCTGGCCTGTTACAGCCCTGACGAGCTTTGCACCAAGTTCATTTGCGAGCTTCAGTGCATTTTTCTAACCCTTACGAGCTCCTTGGTTGTTTTAGCCTTCACGATCTTTCGAGCATTTTTCTAGCCTTAATCTTAGCCCTGACATGCCTCCAGGCTTTCTGGCATCAAATGCCTTGACGAGCTTCCTGACGGGAGTCTGTGCATTTCCAGTCCTGACTTTCTTCCGAGCGTTTTCTTGCTCCAATGGCCCTGGTGATCTTCTAAACATTTTTCTCCCTGTCGAGCTTTTGGACATTTTCTAGCCTTGGACTTTAGTCGAGTTCTTTTCGCTCCTTGTCATTTTCTAGGCTTATAGCCCTGATTTTCGTCCGAGCACTTTTGTTCTTGTGCATCTTCCGAGCATTTTTGCTTTTACGTATCTTCTAGGCTCTTTTGCCCTTAATATCTTCCGAGCATTTATGCTCTTGCGAGCTCCTTTTACTCAAGCTTCCGGGCATTTTTTTAGCCCTTGTAGCCTATCATCAAATGAATTAGAATCTTTTTATGACACGAGACCAATACCTAGTTGGTCGCCTTGGCGTATACCCACCTTGCGGCCCGGCGTATACCCGCTTTAAAAACTTTTTTATGAAACGGGACTAATACCCAATTGGTCGATCTAGCGTATCCGCCTTATGGTCTTGGAATCAAATGCCTTAAAAACTCTTATTTATTAGGACTAACACCCGGTTGTGTGGCTGGAGGTTTTCTCCAAAGCCTTGAAACTTTTGATCATCGGTCCAACACCCGGTCTTCTGGTCTGTCAGATTCCCATCTTATGGCCTATTTTTGTGGGACTAACACTCAATTATTAAATGCCTTCTTATACGAGGCTAGCACCTAAATGGCCTTGTGGCCTTTATAATTATTTATTTTCGTGGACCAACACCTAGATAGTCTGGCAATTGCCTTATGGCTTTGATTAGTGGGACCAACACCCAAGTGGTCTAGCGAAGACTGCCTTGTGACTTGGGCTAGCGAAGACTGCCTTATGGACTTGATTAGTGGGACCCATGCCCGGATGGCCTGGCTATTGCCTTATGGCCTTTTATGAATTTGTCTCTGCAAACCAATACTCGGATGGCCTGACAATTGCCTTATGGCCTTGATTAGTAGGACCAATGCCCGAGTGGTCTAGCGATTGCCTTATGACCTTTTATGAGTTTTTCTTTGCGGACCGATACCCGGATGACCTGCCAATTACCTTATGGCCTTGATTAGTGGGACCAATGCCCGAGTGGTCTGACAGAAACTGTTTTGTGACCTGACCTGGTAAAAATTGCCTTATGGCCTTTGTTCTTGTCTTCATGCTTTCATCCATCAACGATTCTGATTTTCTTATCAAAGAAGCTTGAAGAATGCATTTTAGTTTTATAATATTTCCATAAACCACAAATATTTTTTAAGGATAAAATAAAAGACTTAGTTGTCTAACTTGGCCAATTTCAAAGCTTGAAATTGGATATGGGAGCTGAACATTTGTGATATTTTTCTTATTGTCTCCCTATTAACACTCAATCTTCCTGTAATCACAAGAATAACCCCCATAGGTTCACTGTCAGAGGTAGTTTTGGGAATTGTTACCTCGAGTTCAGGTCTCCAGTTTTTCTTTTTCTGATGAACTTTTCAAGTGCGTCGTTCCTTACTGATCTTTCGATCTCGTCTCTCAATTGCTGGCACTCTTCCGTTATATGTCTGTGGTCTATATAAGAATGGCAGTAACTGGTCCTGCCTTATTTTTCAGCTTTCTTAGGATTTGAGAGGCCAGCTGATATTCTTGTCATTTTTCCTAAATCACATTAGAATATGTGCTCGTGAGTCATTTAATAGGGCATTATTCTTATACTTACTTTGGTTATCCCTTTCTTGGGAGACTGGATAACCTTCATGTTCTTCCCTGTATCCTTATTTCTCCAAGTTCTGGTCTTGTTTTTGGCTCATTCTTTTGTTCTCTTCGTGTCCTTCCTAGTTCCTTGTAGCAACCCGTACTAGCTTTCTACCATCATCTTTCGGTGTATCATCTGATGAATCCTCTTCTTTGAACTTGTCCTTTCCTTTAGACCGCATTTGGATTACCTTTGTCATTGCCCTTGTTCGAGACCTTGAGGTGTCAACGAGACTTCCTCTCTTACTTTGGCAGCCATGAGTGATGCCTCTTCCTTAGCTTTGCATTACTCGAAAATAACCTGCAACCTTCTCACGTACTGGAGCATCTGCTCAATGCTCAGATGTTGAGATTTACTTCATGGACTATTGAGGACGCATTTTATCTACTACTAAGGGTGGAAGAAATGATGATGTCCTCGTTGGTAACACCCTTAGCAACAACCTGCGAGATTTCAGCCATGTTAGGAGGAAAATGTGAGATTTCTTTTTAAGAGAAAAATGATAAGAGATCGATTTTAACCCAAATGAATAAAGAGAATTTAATGGATTTTTTTACAGCGAAACTAATGATGTTGCCCGAACTGAAATGATGACGTGGTCAGATTGGAAGCTGAGCTGTGATTAGCTAGACCTGCAAGAAGGAGAAGGTGAGGGTGAGGTGGTTGGCGTCTACGACAGCTACTCTGGCGCTCAAGTCATTGAACTAAAGAATCAAGGCAGAAGTAAGGAATTGCTTAGAATTCAGAGTATTGGTGTGAGAGAATAGCGTATCTTTGTTTCTATGATCATTGGTTTTTACATTGTAAGAGGATGATTAATTATATTATTTCTGATAATTCAGCGATGATGGCTGGCTCGCGGGTAAGAGATCTTCACTAGCTAATTGGTTGGGTATCCCATGATTGCAGGTGTGAAGGGGGTTTGCTAAATTATAGTTGTTTATAGTAACTTTCTTATGGAGACTTGCTTTGAAGTTAAGAGGGTGAGTCTGTCTGACCTGAGACCGACCGGTCTTGAGACAGGGTCTTCTGTCTTGAGACAGGGTCTTCTGTCTTTTGGTTCTGAATACAACAATCGTTTGAGTCTTCATGAGAAGCCGGACGTCCGAGTCTTTATGAACATATGGTCGTCTAAGTCTTCTTTTTTACAGGTGAGACCACTTATCAGTTTATTAAATTTTATTACGTGACTCTATTTTATAATAACAGTTCACGGTTTATTTTAGAAAATTTTTATGTAGCATCACAACTTTTTTCTAAAAGCTTTATTTTATTGAGATTTTAATATAAAAATTTTACAATATTGAACATACTACGTACCTAAAGTTAATTTGATTTATGACTGATTAAGCACTTTGAAAAATAAAGCATTCATGTTGAAATGAAAAATTATGGACACAAAAAGCAGAGTTTCAATACAATTTTGGGTATCGGACTATGGAATCAGATATTAATAAAATTTCATGAGGTACTGGTTGTTCTCAACAAAACATACTTGAAGGAGCCAAGTGGAGGAAGGGCTAAACTAAACTAATTCAGAATACTTTCTGCGAAAAATATTTTTTAATAAAATAATTTATTTTTATTATTTAATTTATAAAAAATAAAATAATTAATAAATTTATATTGAGATATTAATTGATTTTCAAAATGCAGAAATGATTTTTTTTTAAAAAAAAGAGATTTTTTTAAATAATTTATTTTTTTAAATAGTAAAATATTTTTTATTTAATTAATTTTTTATTATTCTAAATATCATAAAATGGAGATAGTTTGTTTATAAAAAAAATTTATATTTAAAAAAAAATTTATTTTTACATGAATTATATTTTTCAAAAAAGTAATTTAATTTTAATTTTAATTTTAATTTTAATTTAAAAAATAAAATATATTAATAAATTTATATATAGAGGTTTAAGATATTTAAAATCTAAAAAATAATTTTTTTTTAAAATGATTTAATTTTTTTCATTTAGAAAATACATATTTTAAATTATTAAAAAAATTAATTAATAAAAACTATTTTCTTAATCAAAATCTGAAAAACATTTTCTCGTACAAGAAACGGAACTTAAAATCAAAGAGCTTCGACCACGTTGATTATAAACGTTAATCGGGATGTGTGATTTCAGTTTGGATTTTGGCCTATTAGAAATTGAAATTGAATTATTTTATTTTACATAATTTTTATTTATTTATTTTAATTTGATTTTAAGTAATTTAATTCTCATTCAATTTAGTCTAGTTCTAATTTAAATTTCAATCTCAAAACAATCTTATACAATTATTGTCATAAAAGTCAAAAATTAAATTAAAAGATTAAGTTTTAAGGTTGGTTGGCCGACCATGGTCAGAAAATGAGTGTTCATCAGAATCTATAGAAAAACCCTCACCTCTTTCCTTCTATATATGCTTTTTGGTTTTCTTATTATTAATTTAATTATTTTATTCTTTAAAATATTACTCTTTTATTTATTTTTATTCAATTCATATCGTGCAGTATAAACCTTAATTTCTGAAAATGGGAGGACTAAATTGGCCATTTTTAGAGACTTTTGGGTCAAAAATATTAAAATGCACTTATTCGAACCCTGATAAAAAGTATAGGGGCGGATGTGAACTTATTGCCATGCACATAGATCAAACAAAAATCCATACTATATCTATATTAACGTCCATCAGAAGCAAATGATTCTGTAAATGTCAATGAAGCAACAGATATTTGTTGACACGAGAATTCATCATTGGCTACACCTCCTTGACGGGATCCTTCACCGGAATCTCGAGATTTGATTATATCACTTAAATTTTCCGGCAACTGAGCAACTCCATCCAATAATTGTACTGCACTAGACATGCTAGGCCTAAAAGCAGCAACAGGATGTGAACAAAGCAATCCAAGCTTCAAAACCAATTCAGCTTCATGCAACACATACTCATTTCCTAGTCTCCAATCAACTGTCTCCAAAATAGCTCCTCTATCCCAGCAATTCATCACCCAATCGATCAACATTACTTTCTCAGCCGAAGCTCGAGGATCCACAGGCTTTCTTCCACAAGTAACCTCAAGCATAAACACCCCAAATGCATATATATCAGTAAGTGTGGTTGATTTTCCACTCTGCACAATCTCTGGATCAATATAGCCTGGAGTACCAGCAACATGTGAGGTTTGAGGATCGTTTCCATGGTCACATAACCTGGCAAGCCCAAAATCTCCGAGCCTGGCATTCATCTCATTGTCGATGAGCACATTGGCAGGCTTGATATCTCTGTGGATTATAACTTGAACCCATTGTTGGTGGAGATAGAACAGTGCAGATGCCACATCTTTGATAATTTTGAATCTTTGTTTCCAGTTTAGTATGGAATTGGGTACATGATAAAGGAACTTGTCAAGACTTCCATTAGGCATGAAGTCATAAACTAAGAAAAGTTCATTCTTGCGCCTGCAATATCCCAGAAGCCGAACTAAGTTCGGGTGCCTTAGACGGCCAATGGTTGCGATTTCGGCTACGAACTCTCTCATTCCTTGCCTGGAATCATGAGAGATCCTCTTCACTGCAATTTGAACATTTGAGAATGGTAGAATTCCTCTATAAACCCTGCCAAAACCTCCCTTTCCAAGAAGTTGTCTATGTCTGAAGCCTTTTGTTGCAATAAATAGATCTTTATATGAGAACCTGTGAGGTCCATATAGCACCTCCCAATCCTCAAGTCCCCGAATGAATTTTCTCCTCCTGGAAATCATGTGTGCACCAAAAATCAACAGTAGAACAAAAACACCACCTGTTGAAGATAATACGACAGCCAAAATCTTCTGTACTTTTCCAGATCTATCACCTTCATTTTCACTTGTGACACCAGGAATATCAGGACGACCAGAGAGATTAATCTCCGGAGCTTGATCATTCATCCTGAAACTCCAACCCAAGATGTAGTGAGAAGATTTCGACCCACTAGCTGATGAGAAGCCAACATACATAAACTCAAAGAAATAAGGGGAAAGATTTCTTGCAAGTGATAAAAGTGGACGCAAGGGTTTAGGGACTTTTATTGGATGAATTGTGACATTAAGCTGTTGATTCAAGCTATCATATTCAATCCAGACCTGAATTGGTTTCCCACTCTTGAGATCTAGCTCTTTGAAATTCCCATGTTCAGTATAGTAACCAGCAGTAGCAGATTTCACAGAAACCAACCCATTAATATCAATACCCAGATGATTATCATCTCTGTCATCAAATTGGAAATCTTGGTCTGTGTCGAGCTCTACTGCAACTACATGATTTGAACTATTTCCATTGTTAGTTGCATTAAAAAGACCAAGATACTGATTTGGTAAGGCACCAGGCATACCTTTCGATGGCGAGATAGCGAAGGCAAGTCCATGGCCGCTGAATTCAGGATCCCTTGATATTACTACAAAAACAAAGGTGGTGGAGAAAGAGAAGACGGAAGCAGAAGCTGTTGAGTTCTTGAATTTGAAAGGATGGTCGTAGAAGACTTGTCCTGCTTCGCTTAGCCCACTATCTGCAAATATTACATAAGAGGACATATTGGAATTGTTCACCTCTGCTTTGCCACCCAATTCGAAATAATCATCGAACAAGAATCCAGGTTCAGTTTTGTTGTCTGAAGATGCAAATTTTAGGAACAAACTTAGGATCAAAATTGTGTAAAACATGGTAATGTTGAGGAGGTCTCTCCTTAAAAAGTATGGGAGATGAGAGAGACAGAGTTTCCTGTTTTTCTGAGAATGAGAGAGACAGAGCATTTTAGAGTTTGAAACTTCCTGATGGTCCAAAACAAATGACAAAAGATTTTCCTTTGGTCAATCTCTTATTTTTTGTGTATAAGATTTATTTGGAGTCGGAATTACCTCATCTTTTGAACATGACTGAAATATGAAGTTATCAAAGAGAAACAAATGGCTGCGTGTGACACTGAGACCCACACCTCATATTCTTAGAAAACACTTCATGACTACCTTTCTCTTTCTCTACTAGAAAAAATAAAAAATTTTTTAAATTTAAATCTTTTAATTTTTAATAAAAAATTTTCATTTTTAAATTTATTATAATTCTAATAATTTTTTAAATTAATTTTAATTAAATTTAAATTAACTTATACAGCATACTACGTATAATTATTTTTACTATATAAATAATTTCATTAACTAAAATTAAATCTTAATTAAAATTTTAAATTCTTAATTATATAAAATTTTTAAATTATATAATTGAAATACTTAATTTTATATTATTTAAATAAGAATCTTAATCAAAAATTTTAAATAATTAGAAATTTAAAGTCTTAATTAAAATTTAATTTAAGTTAATTAAATTATTTATATAGTAATAATAATACATTATGTGTCATGTGAATTAATTTAAATTTGATCAAAATTAATTTAAAAAGTTACTATAATTATAATAAATTTAAAATTTAGAGCTTTTAATTTAAAATTTAAAATTTTAATTATAAATATAAAAATTTATAAAATTATGATCTTTTTAGACCGATAAATCTCGTACAAAATAGCATTGAATATAAATACAAAGATATATATCTAGGAGACTAATATTTAAAAGATTTATTTATATAAAATAATTTAAAATTTTTTCATATTTTATAATTTAATTTAAAAGTTTAAAAATCGATAACATTTATAATTTATTATTTAAAATTATAAATTTTGTTATAATTATATCTGTTTTAAAATTTAAATAAAAGAAAATATCCTGCTAACGTGACAATATTATGTGACTTATTTTATTATACTTATATGATATATATATATATATAAAATTTTAATAAAAGAAATTAAAAAATTTTGATACTTTGCAATTTAATTCAAATCTTTTTATTTCTTATTTAGTATGAATGATTTTGTAAGAAAAAATTTTAAATGAATTCTTGCAAAACCATTAATGATTTCATTTTTATACATAATGAAATTATTTCAAATTTAAAATTTTTAAAATATTCTATTCCAAATATAAATTTTGTTAGTAAAGAATTCAATTAAATAAAATTTTTATAAAATTTTTAATTTCAAAAAAAAGGTTAAAGTTGGTAAAATCCCACTCAAATTTTTTAATTTTTTTTTCATTTTTATCTAAATCGGTGTAAATGGCTATACTTTCAATTTCTTTCTATTTGTTCTTAGTTTTAAAAAAATTAAAACAAATATTATATTTATTGATTTATTTCTTTTCAAATACTTGACTCAAATATATTGTCAAGTATTCATCACAATAAATTTCATTATATTTATTATAAAAATGCATTTTAATATCATTAGAAATAGAAGTTGTAGTATCGTTGTCTATGGTTATGCTATTCATTTTATAAATTTTAATTTTAATAGAAGTTATAGTGTCGCCGTCTATGGTTATGTTGTTGATTTTATAAATTTTAACTCTCTAACATTACTTAATAGTATAAACTACTGTTTGGAGATACAGACACTTGCATCATAAGGAAGTTCGATTAAAATTTAAAAAAATTAAGAGACACGAAATTAGAAAATAGAATAAAACCCTATCGAAGTCCCTTACACCAGACCATATGGGAATGAAGAATAATAATGAGGTTTTAGGAATACAACAGTGAAGCACGATAAATTTTAAGATTTTAAATTGAATTATATCAATTTTTAAATATTTAAATCAAATTATAAAATAGCAAAAAGTAATAATTTTTTTTATATCAATAACTTTGATCTTTATGTTATATGGTATAATAAAATAATTCATATGTATTATTATATCAGCGAGACACACTTTTTCAATTTAAATTTTAAAAATTAGATACAATTGAAATGAAATTTATAATTTTGAACAATTTTATCAATTTTTTAAATTAAATAGCAAATTTTAAAAAATCGAAGCTCAATCTATAATTACTGCATTCAATTTTTTTTTTATTTAAATTCAAACTGAAAAATCTCATATTCAATTTCATCCCTTGAGAGATCTTATAATCACATGCCTCTGTATCATCATAATAGTACAAATAAATTCTATAGCGTAAGTTGAAACTCATATTCTTATGGACAAAATTGATTTATCAATAATTAAATTAAAATTATAAATTTAATATTTAAATTTTTTAAAAATAAAAATAAATTTCATTTTATATACTATCGTCAGAACAATTATTATTTTTTTCAAAGTATACTGTAATTAGTCTAAATGGTTGAAAACTGACAAGTTGATTTATAGTAATTTTTTATTTTATGATTCATAGTGACGCAAAGATATTGGTTTGAATTCTATGGGTGAATGATAGACTTTTTCAAAAGAAGCATAAGCTAGTTCTCCATAGGCATCAATATTCAATTTGATTTGTTTTAAATCCCATCCGCAGCCATAGTTACTATGTAGCTATAATGATCAGTGAAATTTAAGTAATGAATTTGAATTAACTAAGTGTGTTTCGAATATAGGATAATATTTAAATATTTAAATTTTAAATATTAAATAAAAAAATCTATATAGCTATAACTACTATATAATTATATATAAAAACTAGAATACTATATATATATATAGTTGCGGAATTTATAAATTAATTTGAAGTATTTATTAAGTTGATATATTAAAAAGATTTTAAACTAATTTGCAAGTTTTTTTTTTTTTTTGAAACAACTAATTTGCAAGTTAATTATGAGGCATTATTAGATTTCAATATTATATTTCAGGAAATTAATTTATAATAATTTATTTTTCTAGTAAAAATTTTAATTGATTGGACGTTAAAGAATATTTTAATTGACCGAGCTGTCAAATTTGAAAATCATTTCAAATTTATAGCTTCAACAAAAAAAAAATTCAAATTTATATAAATTAAAAAATACGTAACTAGAATCAAGTGAATTTGAATCTAATCAATGAGTCAAAAATCAAAATTTGCAACATCTAAATGGGAGAAACACCAATGAATACAATTTGATATTTTAATAGTGTTATCGTCGGTCTTTATACTAGGTGTAAATAATATTACTTTTTGTATTTTGCGTCTTTTCAGGTTGATTGAAGATCTTTTTTTTTTTTTTTTTTATACTTATATAGTTTCTCTATTACATATATTAGGGCAAGTTTAGTGAAGGGCTACTAATAAAATATACAAGTGGGATCTTTTTTTTTTGAAGTACTAATTGGGACTTGGATTCTTAGTTGTCGACGAACGGTTAAGAATTGGATTTTATTGATAATGTGAATTGATCCAAAAAATTAGGTTATTATGGAGTGACAAAAATAGGTTTACAAACCTAAAAGTGACTGAGAGCATCAAACTCTAGTTTAGTTTTATAGATAGAGCTGTAATCAAATTGAGTAAAACTGAGTTTTGATAAGTTCAGATTTGATTAGAAAATAAATTTAAAATTTCGAGTTCGAGCTCAGCTCGATTCGAGTTTCATTTATAAGCTCGACTCGAGTTTCATTTATAAAATAAATATTAAATTTGAACTCGGTTCGAACTCGATTCGAACTCGATTCGTAATAAATTCATTTATCACATTAACGAATCAACTCAAACTCCACTAAAAAAACTCGAATTTGATCTTATTTAAATTCAAATTTGAACTCGATTATATTATAAACAAATTCAATGTAATTCAAATTCATTTAAATTATAAATAAATTTAAATTGAAAATAAAATTTAAATTATAAGGTCATTAAAAGACTTTTAAATTAATTTTTTTATTTAATTGAAATCTCTCAAATTCAAAACTAATGAAAAATAATATAGAAGGGTTGTTTTTTATTTAGAAACCACAATTCTCCATATTCCTTTAACTTTCGACGTGGGATTAGTATTGGCGAATGAGCATATTCGTGAGGCTACTCGCGAGTTTGTTTGTGAGCTTGCTCATGAATTGAAAAACGAGTCGAGCTCACAAGTTTAAACGAGCTGAATACGGCTAACTTTAAGTTCGGGTCGTTTATTAAACGAAACTAAAAAGTGAGCTCGAGCCGAGACCGAATGACTTTTTATCGAGTCAAATCTCGAATAATTCATGAATAGTTTGATTCCTTTACACTCCTATTTATGGAGTAGAGTAGAGTAGCTAGGTTTGAGGTAGTTTGATTATAGGCCCAATGTCCTAAACTTTGAGGCTTGGAGTTACATTACACTTTCAAGACCCTTCATTGAGTATTTTAGAGCATTCTTAGGCTTCAAAAACTAAAGAAAGATGGTAGTTTGAGTGCAAGGCCCATTAAAATATCTTAGGGAGGCCCATTTGCCAAAGGGAGACATAGAGATTGTTTCATAATTTTCAAAAACTTAAGATACTTGATTTGAATGTTTAAAAGTGTAAAATAGGGAAAAATCTCATAGATTCAAGAGGATGACCTAGGGTACCTGCAAAATTGAGAGTATCCAAATTCAAACCCGATTATATGTAAAATTTTTGAACCCGTCCCAAATCCGTTTAGTATTTTAATTTTACTAAACGTTCCAAATCCGTTTAACAATACCCGCACAATACCCGAATCCGATTTTTTTACTTCAATTCAATGACAAAAAATTTAATTGCAAACCTGAAGAGAGTTCCAGTCAAAGAAGATGTCGTCGACACCGATTGGGAAGAGGCAAGGGTTGTCAGGCAGTCGTCAGTGAAGTGGGGGAGAGAAGCGTCACTTGGAGAAAGAGTAGATGTACCAACTGGGGAGAGAGAAGGAGATGTCGTCGATGCCGACCGGGGAGAGGAAAGAGTTGTCTCCACACTGGAGAGAGAAGGAGATATCGCTGACGGGGAAGAGAGAAGATTTATCGTGACGGAAATATCGCCGGTACTGACTGGGCTGCCGGCACTCATCAATGAAGTTGGGGAGAGAGGCGTTGACTGGGAAGTGGGAGATGTCGCCGACTGGAGAGAGAGAAGGAGATGCCGACCGGAGAGAGAGAAGGAGATGCCGACCGGAGAGAGAGAGAAGGAGATATCACTGACTCTCTGCTAGCAGTCGTCAATGAAGTGGAGGAGAGAGCGAGAGAGGGGCATCGATTGGAAATTATGAAAAGGGAAGTGGGGGAGAGAAGCGCAAACGGAGAGAGAAGCATAACTCAAGTAAAATGAAAAAAGAAATTACGTCCGCCTTCCATCCCTAAGGATGACTAGTTAAATACAGATATTAGAGGGAGAAATTGAGTTTTCTTTTTAGCCACAACAACTATAAATCCCATATTTAAACGCTTATGATTTTCCGCTAGCCTCATTCATTCATTCTTTTAAAAAATTCCTAAAAATCTCTCAACTTTCCTCTTCGGCAATCATAAAGACCTTAAGAAGCCATCATATTTACCTAATACATGACTACTGATTGATACATTTAAAGGTTGAGAATTGTGTAACAAAGATAATATAAAGGATTCATAACATAAAGAATTTTAAATCTTTTTGAATTTTATCCTATTTATAATTGTCAAATAGCACTCACAGGTCTAGTTTGGTGACAAGTGTATATGAATAAATCTGAAAAATTTCAAATTTTACTCCTCAATCCTCATTTTAAAAAATAAAAATAATTATCAAATAAAAATTATTATATTTTAATAATTCTAGTAATTATCTATTTTAATTAAAATGATTTATCTATCAAATAATTTTATATATATTGGATATATATAATTCAATATATAAAATAATATAATATATTTATACAAAATGAAATTCATTTATTAATATTTAAAATCTATATAAACAGATTCTAATAAAAAAAATTAGCTATTAGGTCAATCTGATAAAGTCTTAGGACAGCTCACAATTAATGATTTTCATTGACAATATCATTGACAAATATTTATATAAAAATTAAAATAAATTTTATCTTTTATATTTAAAATATTTATTCAATCCTTTAAAAAGGCTCTCTTTTATTTGTCTTAGATTATACTTTATTTTTAAAAAAAAATAAATAATATTAAATTTTTTGTATGTTAAATATAAAAACTAATTAATTTTAAAAATAATTTAATAAATTGAACTATTTAATTTTAATTAATTATGTTGTTTCATATATATAATTTATTTATTTTTACTATTGAATTGTAAAAAGCAATTTGCTTTGGTAACTTAAAGTACTCTCTCAAGCTTATACATGTGTGATGAGTTGAGTTCCATTCTTATTTATATTCATCTGCTAATATTTTAATTTCATTATTTGGTTGAATTGAACTACTACATGATCTTTACACTCATTATAAATTTAATATTAATTTAAAATTATTTAAATATGTCCAATAATTATTATTACATAATCATTTAAACTCATCAATAAATAAGTTTCAACAATACAAGAACATTTTAGCACAAAAATAACGATGGATCTAAAATAAAAAATATGGTTTTATATTTAAAAATGGTTTAAGAATTTTTTATAATATTTATTAATTTAATATTAAAAAGATTAGATATTTTACTTTTTTTCACATATTTAGATAACATTAAACTTAGTAACATATAATTTAAATTAAGATAGTTTTTAATATTAAAACAACTTATAACATAAAATTATTTTATTATTAAATAATTATTTAAATATGTAGAAATATAATAATTGTTATTATCTCACAATAGAAATTACAATCTATTTATACATGAGAAACAGTATCTAAACAGGAAGGACAGTATCTAAACAGGAAGGAAAATCAAGCCTATGATTATACAATCCCTAAGATTAAACAACTGACTCATCTATCAATATTTACTTTCTATATTAACATATTTACTTTCTATAACTTATAACACTCTCCCTCAAGTTGGATCATAAATTTTAATCATGCCCAACTTGTTACATATATAATCAACTCGAGTCCCATTCAGAGTTTTAGTGAAAATATCTCCTAATTGTTCTCCAGTTCGGATATATCCTGTTGATATTATCTTTTGTTGGACCTTTTCACGAATAAAATGACAATCAATCTCGATATGTTTAGTCCTCTCGTGAAATACTGAGTTGGAGGCAATGTGGATAGCTGCTTGATTATCACACCACAACTTAGCAGGTACTGAATTTGTGAACCCAACTTCTTCCAACAGTTGAAGTACCCACAAGATTTCACAAACGGCTTGTGCCATGGCTGGATATTCAGATTCAGCACTAGAACGGGAGACCACATTTTGCTTCTTACTTTTTCATGAGACCAAGTTACCTCCCACAAAAACACAATACCCAGTAGTTGACCTCCTATCAACTTTTGAGCCTGCCCAATCAGCATCAGAAAATCATTCAATATTTGAGTGTCCATGGTCATCATAGAATAGGCCTCGCCCTGGGTCCCTTTAAAGTAACAAAGAATCTGTCCCAGAGCATCCCACTGGGCAACAGTAGGAGAAGACATAAACTGACTTACCACACTCACTGAATATGCAATATCAGGACGAATCACCGTCAAATAATTCAGCTTGCCAACTAATCTTCTATACCTTCCAGGATCTACAAATGGCTCACTGTCTTCTGTGGTAAGTTGAAGGTTAGGGGTCATTGGGGCACTACAAGGCTTAGCACCCAATTTTCCTGTTTCTGCCAACAAATCAAGAACATATTTTCTTTGAGATAAGAAGATGCCTTTCTTACACCGCATAACTTTAATTCCCAAGAAATATTTCAAGGAACCCAAATCCTTTGTATGAAACTGTGTTTTAAGAAATTCTTTTAGGGATGTGATGCCAGCAATGTCACTTCCTATAATAATGATATCATCCATATATACTACAAGCAGAATTACTCCATTATCAGAATTTTTATAAAACACTGAGTGATCACACTTACTCATCTTCATTCCAAACTGTTGGACCACCTCACTAAACCTGCCAAACCATGCCCGAGGACTCTGTTTCAAGCCATAAAGGGATTTTCGAAGTTTACAAACCTTACCTGACTCCCCCTGAGCAACAAAACCAGGTGATTGCTCAATATAAACCTTCTCCTGAAGATCACCATGAAGAAAAGCATTTTTAATATCCAATTAATGCAAAGGCCAATCATGAGTAGCCGCCAAGGAAATAAACAATCGGACAGATGCAAGCTTAGCAACTGGGGAGAATGTATCAGAATAGTCAACTCCATAAGTTTGTGCATAACCTTTGGCCACTAAACGGGCCTTAAGACGAGCAATAGATCCATCAGGATTTACTTTCACTACAAACACCCATTTGCACCCAATAGCTCGCTTTCCTGGGGGCAAGGACATCAACTCTCAAGTACCATTAGTGTCAAGGGCCATCATTTCCTCTTCCATTGCAACACGCCAACCAGGATGGGACAAAGCCTCAATAACAGTTTTGGGAATTGAAATAGAATCTAAAGCAGTGACAAAACAACGAGAAGAGGAGGATAATTGATTATAAGAGACACAAAATGAAATAGGATAAGTGCAAGTACGTTTACCTTTGCGAAGAGCAATGAGCAAATCCAAATCAAACAGTGAAGGATCAGTGGGAGCAGGATCGGTCGACGAAGAAGCGAGTAGCGGAACGGAGTCAGAGTCCTCCAAGCGTCTGGAATACACATGAAAGATAGGAGGGCGACCTGGCACATGAGCGAAAGGTGTAGGAGTAGTCTAAGGAGACAGAGAGCGAACAATGTATAACAAGAGGTCATCTTCCTCCTCCTGGATGTTATAAACAGATGATGGAGGAAAAAACGGAGTGGACTCAAAGAATGTTACATCTGCAGACACAAGATACCGATTCAGATCAGGAGAAAAACAACGATACCCTTTCTGACGTTGAGAATAGCCAAGGAAGACACATTTGAGTGATTTGGGATCCAATTTAGTAACCTGTGGACGAACATCACGAATAAAATAAGTACAACTAAAGATACGTGGCTCAATAGGAAACAAAGATTTAGTGGGAAACAAAATGTTATAAGGGATATCACCATGAAGGATGGAGGAAGGCATGCGATTGATAAAAAAACAAGCAGTGGATACAGCATCAGCCTAAAAACATTTAGGTACCTTCATTTGGAATAAGAGGGCTCTGGCTACTTCAAGAAGATGTCGATTTTTTCTTTCAGCAACTCCATTTTGTGAAGGAGTGGCGATACAAGAGAACTGATGAAGAATCCCTTTTTATAACAAATAAGATTGAAATTCCCTAGAGAGATACTCTTTAGCATTATCACTTTGCAATATACGGATGGAAGTATTGAATTGGGTTTGGATTTCAGCATAAAATGCACAAAAAATAGAAAATAATTCTGAACGACTCTTCATTAAAAATAACCAAGTAGTACGAGAGAAATCATCAACAAAAGTAACAAAATACTTAAAGCCAGACTTAGACACAACAGGACAAGGACCCCAAACATCTAAATGGACTAACTCAAAGGGGGATGAAGCCCGTTTATTGACTCGAGATAATGTAGGTATACGAAAATGTTTGGCAAATTGACAAGATTCACAATCTAGAATAGACAAAGAATGAAACTGTGGGTATAACTTCTTCAAAGCCGAGAGAGAAGGATGCCCCAAACGACAATGAACATCAAAAGGTGTTAAACTCGTGGAGCATACCAGAGATCGAGGAGATCAAGATAGTTGCTGATCCAAGACGTAAAGGCCCTCTGACTCACTCCCTATACCAATAATCTGCTTCGTTGAAAGATCCTGAAAAACACAGTGATCAGGAAAGAATGAGACACAACAATTCAATGCACGAGTGAGTTTACTCACGGAAAGCAAATTAAATGTGAACTTAGGGAGACATAACATAGAGGATATAGAAAGAGAAGGAGTTAAGTTGACATGACCAGAACCCATGACAGAAGATTTAGTGCCATCAGCAAAAGTAACATAAGAAGGCGATGTATGAGACTCAAGGTTGAACAAAAGGGTAGAATTACCTGACATATGATCGGTAGCACCAGAATCAATAACCCATTTGGAGGATGAAGACACAAGACATGCAGTAGAGTTACCTGACTCGGCAATTGCAGTGATACAGGAGGAATTAGAGGATTTTAGAGATGTCTGGTATTGGATGAATTGTGCATACTCATCTGCAGATATCAAAATTCCCTGATCGGAAGATCCATTCAATTTGTGTTCCGTGGTTTTAGTCATAATAGGAATCACATCAGTTACGGTGGTGGTTTTAACTTCAGCCATAAGGACAACCAACCCAAAACGATAGCAACAAAAGAAACACAGAATCAGAAAACAGTACCCGGCGTGAACAGTACCACGTGAACAGTACCTGTATATGAATAGTACCTAAAACACCTCCACCCAACACCCGAACGGCAAACAAACTTTAGATCTGACAAGGGGACGGTGTGGCGACTCTAACGACGGTGAGATCCAAATGTTACCCTTTATGGGTAACCCAAATGAACAGAACCCTAAGTCTCCAAAAAAAATTTTAAAACTTGACGAGAGAGAGAAAAAATTAAATCTCTACGAGAAAGGCTCTGATACCATGTAGAAATATAATAATTGTTATTATCTCACAATAGAGATTACAATCTATTTATACATGAGAGACAATATCTAAACAGGAAGGAAAATCAAGCCTATGATTATACAATCCCTAAGATTAAGCAACTAACCCATCTATCAACTTCCTATATTAACATATTTACTTGCTATAACTTATAACAAAATACATCAATCATTTGATTGAAATGAGTTGTTATCTAACTCGTATATAATCTATAGGGCTGATACTCGAATTCTTCAAAATATATTAAAATTTTTGGACAAAAATAAGAGAGAGATCAGACGATGTATAAATGGCCTGGCAGATGATCAGACCTGTAACAAGGTGTGACGACCAGTTAATGGGGTGTTTTGCTGAAGGGTCAATATACCAGAAGGAAGGGCCAACCGGCCAGAAGGAATGGCTGACTTGCCTGATGAAAGCATGGATAAGCAAAGTAGGCTTAATGAGAGAAGGACTGGAGTGCCTGAGATGCTCGCAGGGTTAGTGGAGCTCGGATACTAGCCAAGGTGGGCTAGGTGTTCAGGAGAGCTCGGAAGCCCAGAAGGCTGAAGGGCAAGAGTAGCCTGGAAACCTAAAGACTTGCATAGGACGAGAATGCCCAGAAACTCAGAATGCATGGATTCTTTAAAGTGGTTGGAATGTCTGAGAGGATTAAAAGGAGCAACGACATTTTTTTATTTTCTCGCCTTCATTTATAAGATCTGAGGAGTTTTTTAGTCTTTTCATGGGGAGGTCAAGATCGTTGAATCTGCTATTTAAGGAGCAGATCTCCTTTATTTTGAAGTGTAAAAAGGTGTAAAAAAGTGCACAAAGTGTAAAGAGTGCCAAGATTATTTTTCTCTACCATTGTTGATCTGTAGTTGAGCATGTACTCGTGTGTGGTTGTTCTGTTTCTGTAACTTATCATGAATAAAAAGGATTCCTTCTTCCAAGATATAGGACGATCCTCAAAGATCGATTCAAACTTGTAAATTCTCTGTGTTCTTCTTCTTCTTCTTTGTTTTTCTTCTTTCTTTTCTTTCTTTTCTTGTTTTCTGTTACATCGCTCACCGAAGATCGGAGTTACGGTATCAGAGTAATAACAAGTGGTATCAGAGCACGGTTTGTAATCAGGGAGATTCATTGCTGGTCAGTTTTTCTTAAAGTCTAGTCGAGAAAAGACTTGTGTCAATGATGCAGAAACTTGATGTTAAGAAGTTTGATGGGAAAGGAGAATTCATGCTTTGAAAAGAAAAGATTGAGATAAGTTTCGAGATCATGGGGCTACAAGATACTCTCAATGATGATCCACAAATATGGAATCTTGAGAAAGAAAATGAATCAAATAAACTAAGAACTCCAGTCCAAAAAAGAATTCTTTCTTTAACCCCTGAAACCACAGGATCTTTTGGGGCTGCTTCAATCATCACCTCGAATTAAGAAGCAAGATCCAAAGGGAAAGAGATTGAAGAGCCAGTCAAATAGTCAGAAGAGAAAGGAGTAGAAAGGCTAAGAACTTAATGGTTCTGTGTCTCTCGGATCAAATTCTCAGAAAAGTGATCCATAAGAAGACTGCTTTTAGGATCTGAAGACTTTTGGAGAAACTCTACCTGAAACAATCTTTACCTAACAGAATGTACCTGATGCAGAAGGTCTCAGGCTTCAAGATGGATGAGGGCAAGACTATTCAGGAGAACTTGGACGTTTTTTAAAAGATGCTATCTGACTTGCAGAATCTGCTGGTTAAGGTAGAGGAGGAATTGCAAGCAGTGTATTTGTTGAATTCTTTACCTCCCCCTTATAAACAGCTGAGGGGGGTTCTGAAGTATTCAAGAACCAGTATCATGGCTGAAGAGGTGAAGATTGTGGCAAGATCCAAAGAAGTAGAACTCAATGATCAGAAGGGTACAAGAATTTAGGGTGAAGGACTAGTAATAAGAGGATGATCTTAGTATAGAGACAATAAGAGTAGGGGCAAGAGCAAATCAAGGGCAAGATCGAAGTCTAAGAGCAAAGCTGAATGGTAGTATTGTGGCAACAAGGACTGCTACTCGAGGAAAAACAATCAGAAGGGTTCTCAGAATGAGAAAGGTAAAGCAGCAATAGCAAACAATAATATGCAAGATTTTGAAGTTTTGACTGTAGAAACTTCAGAGGTATTGTCCACTACTGAGTCAAACATTAAAGAATAGTGGATATTGGATTCAGGCTGCACATTCCACATGACCCTGAGGAAAGAATGGTTTGCTACATTTGAAGAAAAAGATAGAGACAGAGTCAAGATAGAAAATAACACAACCTGTGACGTCAAAGGAGTCAAAACAGTATGGATCATGATGCATGATGGCATGACTGTGATTTAACTCAAGTGAGGTATATTCCTGAACTCAAAAGAAATCTTATTTCTTTTGGTGCACTTGAATTACAGGATTACTGGTACAAGGCTCAGAAGGGCACAATGAAGATTGTCAAAGGCTACAGAGTTATCATGAAAGGAGAGCTGATAGAAGGTTTGTACGTTTTATAAGGTAAAATGGTTTATGGTGAAGCAAATTCATTTGAGGCTACTCAGGATCAAACCTATCTTTAGCACAGCAGGCTTGGACACATGAGTCAAAAGGGAATGGAGACTTTGATAAAAAAAGGGTCTGCTTCAAGGTACCAATC
Source organism: Manihot esculenta (assembly GCF_001659605.2). Lineage (NCBI taxonomy): Eukaryota > Viridiplantae > Streptophyta > Magnoliopsida > Malpighiales > Euphorbiaceae > Manihot > Manihot esculenta. The sequence continues at coordinate 6,813,906 of NC_035168.2, read as the reverse complement.
TATTATCTCTAAGTTTCTGTGAAAATTGTGTCTTTGGTAAATCTCACAGGTTGTCCTTTGAGACCGAAAATCATACAACAAAGAGAATTCTTGACTACATTAACTCAGACCTATAGGGATTACCAAATATTCCTTTCTTTCTGTCAAAGTGTCAGTATTTCATTCTCTTTCATTGATGATTACTCGAGAAAGGTTTGGATTCTTTTTCTAAAATCAAAGGATGAAGCTTTTGAGAAGTTTATGGAATGGAGATGCTTAATAGAGAATTAGACAGGAAAGAAGATCAAGACGTTGAGGCCAAACAATGGTCTTGAATTCTATAATCAAAATTTTGATTCATTTTGTAGGAAGCAGGAAATCTAGAGGCATAGAACATGTGCTTACACACTGATATATGAGACAGGAAATCCAGGTGCCTTTGACTACGCCCTGGTATGAGATACTGGGACTATTTGGTGACAGGTTTACCCTTGATGTGGATTGTCTATGTTATGATGCATGCCATAAGGTCATGTTTTAATGATATATTTTACTGTTCTACTCACTGGGCTATAGAGCTCATCCCACTCCCTTAACCCCAGTCTTGCAGGTTCAGTGTACAGTGTACAGGGGAAGTCCAGCAGAGTTCAGGAAAAGAGAAAAGTTGTGTAATAGTTAGTGGACATGTAATATTAAAGAGATGTACTAGTAATGTATACAGTTACAGTTGTGCTTGACTTAGCTATGTTTGTGTTTGTAAATCTTTGTATACATGGTTTGTTTATATAACTGTTGTACAGAGTATGTGAAAAACCAGGCTTAACAGGTATGAGTTAACCCATCTAGAGCAAGCTCTAGTCAGGGGTACAGAGTACAGAGTACAGAGATAGTGCATGCACAGGTTAAGCCTTGGTTCAGAAAAGAGTTTTTATTTCCACAGAAAATGTATGATCATGTATGAGATTTACAGGTACACAGAGAGTATAGCAGGCTTGCTACGGGTTCTGGCGGCCTTAAGTCGACCTGAATCCTAGCGCCGGTGACGGTCCGTTTTGGGGTCGTTACACACATGACAGCAGAATGGTGTTGCAAAAAGAATGAATAGGATGATAATGAAAAAGGTCAGAAGCTTGCTCAGTAAGTCAGATCTGTCATAAAATTTCTAGGCTGAATCTGCATCTATGTGTGTGTACTTGATCAATAGGTCTCCATCTATTGCTATAGAGTTAAATGTTCCAGAACATATGTGGTCAGGGACTGAGCTTTCCTATTCACACTTGAGGAGGTTTGGTTGTGTGGCTTACATACATACAGATCAGGGTAAACTGTTGCCAAGAGCAAGAAAGGGGATATTCATTTGATATCCTCAAGAAGTCAAGGGTTATAGGATATGGTTCTTAGAAAAGAAAAAGTATGTCATTAGTAGAGATGTTATTCAATAAAGAATAAGTGTTCAAGAACGTGCAGGAAGAGAAAGAGGAAGAGGTTACAGGGTAAATCTTGGGAAAATAGACTATTACTCTTTAGGTTCCTATTGTGCAGATCAAGAATATTAAGTGGACTAAAGATCAAGGTGGAGTTCCTCAGAGAAAAATTAAGAGTTCATCTAAATCTAAAGAGGAGGACATCTCTTTAGACGATGAATCCAAGAATGCTGAAGATGCAGAATCGGGACAAGGGCTAGAGGAAGAGGTGGATTCCGAGTAAGAATATCTTAGTGATTATGTGGTTGCAAGGGATAGAAGTAAAAAACAGATCAAAACCCCTTCAAGATATAATTAATGAGACTAAGACTATGGCTTTTGCCTTCACGTCTGCAAAAGAAATCAAAATCGAAGAACCAAAGTCATATCAAGAAGCCAAGCGATCTAAAGACTGGAGAAAGTGGAAAGAAGCAATGGAGGAAGAAATAAAGTCACTGAAGCAGAATAACAATTGGATTCTTACCAAGAAACTTGAAAGGAAAAAGGTTATAGGGTGTAGATGGGTTTTGAAGAGAAAGCTGGATATTCCAGGTGTGGAACAACCCAGGTCCAAAGCAAGACTGGTTGCTACGGGTTTCTTGCAGGCAGGAGTAGATTATAATGAAATCTTTTTTTTTTGTGGTGAAACATGTTTCAATCCCGGTTCTGTTATCATTGGTGGTATATCAGAATCTGAAATTGGAACAAATGGATATAAAGACTATCTTCTTACGTGGAAATTTGGAAGAACAGATTTTCATGAAACAACCAGAGGGTTTTAAGGAAAAAAGGAAAGAAGTTTGGGTCTGTCAGCTTCGGAGGTCTCTTTATGGTCTAAAACAGTTGCCTAGGCAATGGAACCAGAGATTTGACTCTTTTATGCAGGATAATGTATTTCAGAGAAGTAATTTTGATTCTTGTGTCTGTTTTAGAAAGTTTGAAGATTAGTCTCTAATAAAATCTAGTGATATATGTAGATGACATGTTAATAGCAGCAAAGGATTAATCAGAGGTCAAGAGATTGAATAAAATGCTTGGAGTGGAATTTAATATGAAGGATTTGGGGTCTGCAAAGAAAATCCTGCGAATAAACATTCGGAGAGATAGAATTGGAAATCGGTTAACTCTATCCCAAGAGGATTACGTGCAAAAAGTTTTAACAACATTTGGAATGGATCAAGCAAAGGCTGTGAATACTCCATTGGTGGCTCATTTCAAGTTAAGTTCGAGTAAGGATTCAGAGGAGTTTGATAAGTCATTCAAAGAAATGGTCCCATACTCAAGTATTATTAGTAGCATCATATATGCTATGGTCGGAATAAGGTTGTATTTGGCTTATCCAGTCGGAGTTATCAGTAGATTCATGAGCAAACCAAAAAGAGATCACTGGAATATTGTGAAATGGGTACTCAAGTATATCAGAGGTACACAAACTGAAACTCAATTATGTACGAGAATTAGGTTTGAAGGTCAGAGGTTTTTATAATTCTGATTATGCAGCTGATTTAGACAAAAGGAGGTCGGTATCAGGGTGTGTATTCACTGTTGGAGGAAATGTTGTAAGCTGGAAATCAGGTCTGTAGTATATCGTAGCTTTTTCGAACACAGAGGCCGAGTATATGGCGTTAACAGAAGCCATTTAAGAGGAAATCTAGTTAAAAGATCTGATGGAGGAGCTCAGATTTAAACAAGAGACAATGGAGGTGTTTTGCGATTCTCAGAGTGTCATTGGTTTGTTAAAGAATAACGTGTATCATGAAAGAACCAAACACATAGATATCATATTGCACTTCGTCATAGATTTGATATCTAAAGGCATTGTCAAGGTTTTGAAAATCCATACAGAAGAAAATCCTGTTGATGCCCTCACCAAGACTTTATCAGTCAACAAGTTCAAAAGAACGCTGAGCTTGTTGAGTCTAACCGAAGAATAAAGAGGATTAAGTCAAAGAAGAAATGAGGATTTACATGAGTTGAAGAAGTTCAAGCAAAGTGAAGAATTATAAGACTGATGCTCGAATTCTTCAAAAGAGCTAAGAATTTCTGTATAAAAATAAGAGAGAAAGAGATATCAAACGACCTATAGATGGCTTGGAAGATGATCAAACCTGTAACGAGGTGTGACGATCTGTTAATAGGGTGTTTTACTGAAGGGCCAACCTGCTAGAAGGAAAGACCGACCTACTTGATGGAAGTATGGCTACACAAGAAATGCCTGATGAGAGAAGGGCTGGAGTGCCTGGGATGCTCGCAGGGCTAGTGGAGCCCGAATTCTCGTACAGGCAGGCCAGGTATCCAGGAGAGCTCGGAAGACTGGAGGGCGAAAGTAGCCTAAAAGCTGAAAGACTTGCACAGGACGAGAATATCCAAAAACTTAGAATGTATAGAGTCTTTAAAGTGGTTGGAATGTCTGAGAGGATTAAAAGGAACGACAACATTTATTATTTTTTAGTCTTTATTTAAAAGATTTGAGGGGTTTTTTCAGTATTTTCATGGAGAGATAAAGGTCGTTGAATCTGCTATTTAAGAAGCAGATGTCTATTTGTTTTGAAGTGTGAAAAGGCGTGAAAAAGTGTGCAATATAAAAAACATCAAGATTATCTTTTTTCTACAATTGTTAATCTGTAAGAGCTTATTCTCGTGTGTAATTGTTCTCTTTCTATAATTTATTGTGAATAAAATATTTTCTCTTTTGAAACGTAGAACCATCCTCAAAAATCAATTTAAATTCGTAAAATTCTTTGTATTCGTCTTCTTTGTTTTATTTTTTTCTTTATTTTTTTATTTTTTATTATATCACTCACTAAAAATCGAAATTATAATATTAAAGTAACAATATAGAGATTATAAAAATTATAATTGATAAATCTTATTATATTTTATAATTAGTTTTAAATTAAAAATATTAAATAATAATAAATTTAATTATTATTATTTAATTAATTAAAACAAAAATAATTTATAATAAATGAAAATATGAGTATTTTAAAAAATTTTATTATGTGCCTATTCTATATATAATATAAATTATATATAAACTAAAAAAATAATTAAAAACTATATAAATTTATTATATATAATAATTAAATTAATATTTCATTAAATAATTTTTATTTTATTTCTAAATATATTATATTATAAAGTTTTTCAATTTTTTTAGTATATTAAAGATATGTAACTCTTTATTAATACTATTATAAATTTTTAATACTTTTTATAAAATCCACTTAATTAAAAGGAATTTTTTTTTCATGGAATAGTTATAATTTTAATCGATTAGAGCCACATTTATTTTGAAAAATTTTAAATTATAATAAAAATTAATGATAAGAATTTAAAAAGAAATAAATAAAGAATTTGAAATTTATATAAAGTCTACAATTAATTTAATTAATAGAATTTAAATTAAATTAATTTAAATTTTTAAAAATTTTTGAATTATCTATTAAAACAATTCTACTATAAAAATATTTAAGTACTATGATAAAATAATTGTGTTCAATATTTTATATATATATTTTTGAACTGGAAATATTTTATATTTTTAATATTTAAATAATATTAAAATTAATTTAAAATTAAGATAATTTTCAAAATTAAGATAATATCTTTCGGATATAAACTCTATGATTAATTTAATTAATAAGATTTAGATTAAATTAGTTTAAATCTTTGAAAAAAAATTTAAGTTATCTATCAAATAAAATTATTTTTTTTATTAAATATAATCCATATAGAATAATTAAAATTATCTATTAAAATAATTTTATCAATAAAACTATAAGGATCTCAATATTTAAGGAATATGATATAATAAGTATGTTTAATTTTTATTTTTTAAAGATTTAAATTCATTAATAATTAAAATAATTCCATCAATAAAACTATAAGGATATTTAAGTGAATTGGGTTCTCTTCCCATTTATACATTTATAATTAGTATAAATTATTATACATCTTTTAATTCTTTTTACAAAATCCACTTAATTAAAAGGAAAAAAGATTTTTTATTTTTCTATTAAACTGTTATAATTTTAATTGGTTATAAACACTTTTTTTTTAAATTTTAAAATATAATAAAAATTAATTATAAGAATATAAACATAAATAGAATTTAAATTATATTAGTTTGAATTTTTAAAAAATTTTAAATTATCTATCTAATAAAATTATTATTTTTTATTAAATTTAATCCATATAGAATAACTAAAATTATTTATTAAAATAATTTTATTAGTAAAACTACAATAATATTTAAGGAACATAATATAATAATTATGTTAAATATTTTATTTTATTTTTTAATATTTAGATAATATTAAAATTAATTTAAAATTAGGATATTTTTTTTTAAAATGAAAATTGAATATTGAAGGATTAAAATCTAGACCTCTCAGATTTATTCAAATGCATTTACAACCAGACTAAGCGTGTGGGTGTAAAATTAAGATAGTTTTTAAAATTAAATTAACATCTTTTGAATATAAAATTTATAATTAATTTAATTAATAAAATTTAAATTAAATTAGTTTAATTTTTTTAAAAAAATTGAATTACCTATCTAATAAAATTATTATTTTTAATTAAATTTAATCCATATAAAATAACTAAAATTATCTATTAAAATAATATTATCAATGAAACTACAAGAATCTCAATATTTAAGTAATATGATATAATAATTATGTTAAGTAATATGATATAATAATTATGTTAAGTATTTTTTTGAGTATTTAGATAATATTAAATTTAAAATTAGAATAGTTTTTAAAATCAAAAAAATATCTTTCTTGATATTATTTTAAACTCATTAATAAAATTAAAACAATCTCATTAATAAAAATTATTAAGATATTTAAATAAATTTAAAGTGTTTCTCATTTATATATTAATTTAAAAATTATGGACCTCAAAAATTAACACCAAAATATTTTAAAAGTTATATATTTTTTTAATTTATTTTTTTATTCGATTAAATCTCTTTCATCTAAAACCCTTCATTTTTATATTTTATTTTTTTTACTTCATTTTATTAAAAAATAAAATTAATTTTTTTCTATAAATTCAATTCTATTCATTATATTTATAATTATTTATAATAAAAATATAATTTATTTATTTTTTATATTCTACATCCTATCAAAATTATAAATATAATTTATTTATTTATTTTTTATATTCTACACCCTATCAATCTTTCATTATGGATTTGGATGTATGATGACAACAAATCGAATGTTTTTAGGTATTCAATTCAATCAAATTTTAAAAAACTGATTTAAATAGTTATAAATAGTTATAATCAGATTTAAAAAGGTTTAAATTTTAAAAATAATATCAATTACGAGTTAAAATCAGGTTTAGATTTTATATATAGAATATTTACTATTTGAATTTGTTTATATAAATAATTAATTTAATATAAAAATATATTTTTTAATAATATTTATAATTTTTTTATATTTTCATTTAAAAAATTAAATTTTTAAAAAATATTGAATTTTTTAAATGAAAATTATTAATAAGATATATTTTTTATATAAATTATTAATTAAAATATATAAAATTAAATGAGTTTGAATTTATTTTAAGTAATAATAATTTTTGAGATGGATTTGAATAATTTAAATTAATTTTTAATTAAATTTAAAATAAATTTAAATATTATTAGTATAAATTAAATTTAAATTTAAATAATTTAATTTTCGTGAATATTGTAACCGAACAGAGTAGCTCCGTTGTAATTTTCTTTGGACTCAGGTTCTCAAAGAAAAATGATTTCTAGTAAATAAAAGTTAAAAATATTAGGATGAAGTTGGACACCAAGAAAGAGCGTGGCCTCCAAAGACGTGGCAACAAAACCACGTGCATATAAGGAGCGAGAATTCTCATTTCTCGTGGTAGCCATGCACATGACACGCTTCTAATACGTGCAGCCTCTGCTCGCAACCTGTTTGGACACTCGGAAAAAAATAATGGGAAAAAGTGACATCAACTGTTACATATATGGATAAGCCCAGTCCTTGTGTCTTAACTCTTAACTAGTGGACCTAAACTTTCGGAATTTAGTTTTCCTCAAATAAATAAATAACGGAACGGTGCAGCTCTCATCACTCTTGATCTCACCAGAAAAGAAACAGTTCCGTTATAATTTACTGAAATGCGTCAGCTCTTTGATTCCCCTATCAACTTGTATCATTTTTAAGTGAATCAAATGTCATACAAAAATTTTGTTATTCTTTTTGGAATTAGGATATCACCTCATATATTCTAATAGAAAAATATCACTTTCAAATTTTATTTTTTATTATTTTATTAAGAGATGATGTTAAAAATCAATTTCGATATTTCCAAATCAACATGAATATTGATTTAAGACAAGTTATAATTTATATTTAGGAAAATTTTTACACACATGCATATAAAGATCTATATAAATTTGTATTACTACTTTTGTTTATCGAATAAAGATTAAAATGTCAGTATGTGATTGAGAATTCACAAATGTATATGTTTCATCCTTTTGTAAATTAATATTTAAAACTTGTTTTCAATATCCGTTTAAAATTTTTTTTTTAAATAAAATTATTGATTGTATTAATAAAATTTCATTAAATAAAAGTGTCTGTCTAAACTCTTACATAAGATAATTTGACAAAAATATTCATCATTCTTTCTCATCTCTCGAACATAAATTATTAAAATCTCTCGAACAAAATCACGGAAGAGAGCTTTTATGAGATAAAACTCGAATAAAGTTTCAAGACTGACGTCGTCATTGCGATTCTGGAAACCCATAATAACTAGTAAACCTCTATTGAACATTACCTTCCGAAATAATCGAATCAATAAAATTTGAAGAAAAGTCGACGACAGGAACAGGAACAGACCCATGACTATTCCATATTAACAAAATGTCTCCTCTTAATCCTTATCTATTGACTGAGAAACAACCATCAAAATGTAAAAAATTACGAAAAAATTTCGTATGAGAACTAAGAGTTTTTGTTTCCATCAAAAATAAAATATCCGGCTTGTAACTAGAAATCAAATCCTTCAATGTCATAATTGTCCGAGAATTGCTGCCATAAATCTACCAAAGAGGTCTGCATATTCTGAAAATTGATTGGATTATATGTAAGAAATATTTTCACTATACAAAAATCATAAGTGACGATCGAAATATCTCTGGAACTCTTAATAGGGACAACGACATCTTTTTTTTTATCGATAGTCAATTGACGCAGATCGTCTTTCATGAGAAAGAGAAAGAAGAAGTTAAATTTAAAGAAGAGGAAAAGGTGAGAATATCGAGTCACGTGTAGACAATTATAATATTTATTTGTGATTGGTCAAATTTTGTAATGTATTAAATTAATTAGAATTATCTTTCAACTTTGAATTTACTTTCTAGTGGCTATATTTCCATAACCCATATACATAATTATTATTTTCTCCGATTTAAGGTTTTCTAATTTTAAGACTGCTATATTTATCTTTAAAAAAATAACACTAACGGAGAAATAAATACTACTAAAAAATACTTTACACATGGCTGACTTGATATCAACAAAATTTAATCTTAATAGACTAAATATATGACTAAAGAAAAGAGATAATAATTAAAAAAATTTTGAAATATTCGCATTTTAATAGATATATTTAAATTATATTCTAAATTAATTACTTAAATTTATTTATATCCTACCGTTAAATTTCACTGTTAAAATTAATAAAAATACTACATGATATCAAAAATTAATATTTTAATATAATTCAAATAAATAATTATTAAAATAATTTTCAACTTTATCAATTTCAATAATTATATCATCAATTTATTTTTAATAAATATATTCCAAATCAATTATTTTATTTATTTGATTTTTAATTTTTATTTGATTTATTTATAATTTTAGATGATATATTTTAAAGAGTGGATAACTTTTTTTTTTATTATCATATCCACCTTAATAGAAGTCAAAGTCAACAATCAGTCTAATGAATAAATTGAATCTAATTTATGACTACAATTAATATCTCATTTAATGAATTTAGCTATTTTAAATTTATTAGACTGATTATTGATTTTTAATCTAGTTGAGTAAATATAATAAACATAACTAATTTTTCAAGAGGGATGAATTGTGCTTCTTAATTTACTATGATTAATATTATCATAACATTTATTATCTATAACTATAAAAAAAATTAAAAATATGTCATCTAAAATTATAAACAAGACGAATTGAAATTAAAAATCAAATCAAATTAAAAAATTAATTTAAATATATTTATTAAAAAAATATTTAGAGTATAAATTCATAAAATTTAAAGTCCTTGTAAATTTTTTCAACAATTGTAAATTATATTAAAATATTAATTTTCAGTGTTGACTAGAATAATAATATGATATTTCTATTAAATTTAACGGTCAAATTTAATGATATAGTATAAATAAATTTAGGTGGTTAGTTTGAGTGTATTAATTAATTTTTATAGTTTGAAATATATATATATTAAAACGAGAATAATTTAAATTTTTTTTAAAAAAATAAAGTTAGTATATATATATATATATATAGTTGAAGAGATAAATTTTATAGTTTTGCATAAAATGTCCTCCACTACTAAGTTTGTTTCGTATAAAATATTTTTTATATTTTTTAGTATGTGGATACTCAAGAAAATTTAATTAATAAAAAAAATTTTAATCAAAATAAAATGTAAGCCATTTTAAGAAAAATGACTTTTTTTTAAAAAAATATATTTGCTATATTTTAAATATTTTTATTAAGATATTTATACATAAATTTATTAATAAATTTTATTTTTTAAATTAAAATTAAATAATAAAAAAATAAATTATCTCACATGAAAAATATTTTTAAAATATAAATTATTTTTTTCAAATAGACGGAGTTTAAAAATTATATTTTTTTCATAACATATTATAAAAAAAAGTTATTTATAATTTGAAATGAATGAAAGAGTAAAACAAGTCAATGTTTAGAGGGATGGATAAATTATTATTATTATTTATTAAAAATAAGAAAAATTCGTAACTGCACTAAAGTATTTATACAATCAACTGACTAAAAGTTAATAATATAATAATCAGTTAATAATATAAGTAGGATTTACCATAATTTTAACATCTCTTGCAAGTTTGTTGCTGCACTAATTTCAGTTGAGAATTCTAGACTTCAAGAAATCTAGAGTTTCTGTATTTGTAGAAAAGGGTTTAGATAGAAGTAATCCTAAATCTGATTCTGCAGATCAAGCTCAGTAATTCTAGAGAATAAGATAGTGTTCAGTCATTTTCCACAACTGGGTCATTAGATCTATAATTGAAGGAGTTTGATTTCTTTATTTATATAATTTAATCTTAATTTAGATCAAGCCCAGAAATCTAGCAAGGGAAAGATTAGGTAAAATGTCATTTTCTTGGGTATCTAATACGCAATTTCAAGTATAATTATTAACTAAATTTATTATTATTTTAAAAAATTAATCTTAGATTGATGATGTGTATAGTTTTTGTATATATACAAGTCATGATCATTTCCCTTTTGAGCTAATTAACTTTGAAATCCCAAACCCTCAAAACCTAATTATTCCCATGTTAGCTTTGTCTCCTCCTGTGTTTCCAGCCTATGGATGGCCTTTGGAGGACCCAATAGGCCATGAACACATCTACTTCTCTAGAGAATCTGAGAAGACGATTAATTCTATTGATAATGCTAATTTCTTTCAACCTCAGCCTCCACAAACACTAGAGCTTGATCACTCGGCTTCTTTTACATATCACAGTGGTGACCCTAACATGGTTAAGAAGCTTAACCATAATGCAAGTGAACGTCATCGTCGCAAGAAGATGAATTCCCTCTATTCTTCCCTCCGATCTCTGCTTCCGGCGGCCGATCAAATGGTATGTATTGAACATAAATTTTCTCTGCTGGGTTATTGATATAAGTGTAAAATTTATTTCGGTGGTGTTAACAGAAGAAACTGAGCATAGCAGCCACTGTCTCTGGGGTGCTGAAGTACATCCCAGAACTGCAAGGCCAAGTGGAGAGGCTGGTTCAGAGGAAAGAGGAGCTGTTCTCCAAGCTAGCTAAGCAAGATAATCAATCTGGGAAGAAGCAAATACAGCAGAAGAAAGGAATCAATCGTGGGTCTTTATCAGCAGTATCTGCTACTCATGTCAGTGAGTCGGAGGTTGTGATTCAGATTTCAAGTTTTGGTGTCCGTACAACTCCATTATCAGAACTCTTGGTTCATTTGGAGAAGGAAGGTCTTTCTTTAATCAGTTCTTCTTCCTTTGAGTCGTCTGGAGGCAGGGTCTTCCTCAATTTACATCTTCAGGTGGTATTATTGCTATTAAAACAATTTCATTATGTGACCATTTAGGGAATGTATAGAAATTAAGTTTTAAAATTTTTAGAATAAAACATTTTTATATTTTATTTTCCGAAAAAAATTTCATAACTTTTTTTTAAAATCAACGGCAGATTGTTATTGCTATTAAAAAAATATTTTTTTCTTATTTTGAATATTAAATTATTAATGATGTTAACATTAACTGCTTTTAAATCTAATATTATGCAACTAAAAATCAAGTACTATATATTTAAAAATTGCAAATGAATTTATTCCTTGAAAATGATACTAATATTTATTAATTATATATTGGCAGAAGACATTTTAGAAATATTTGTATATATAGAAGACTTGACATAAATTATAAGTCAAAATTCAGTTTATAATGTTTGAAAATTCTGAATTCTGCAGGTGGAAGGAAGCTATAGATTGGAGCAAGAGGCTTTAAGTGAGAAGCTCTTGTCTTTAATATGAGGAAGGAGACGGGGTAGGGTTGTTTCCATGAAATTCATAATATATGATAATTTAATTGTAAAATTAAGAGCCGCTTGTTTCATGATAATATCGTGGAGGTGAAAACATGGGTAGGCGGATATGGTGGGTAATAGGGAGGATAGAATATGTATGAGGGGTGAGGGTAGTAGCTGGAGTAATCCGATGAACTTTCCATCGAATACTCGGTTTCTATGGGTAAAATTAGTACTGAGGTGAATAAACGGATCCTAAGGACGTATAAGCGCCTTCACCTTCTGTTCCTCCTTCAAAACTCATGTCCAGACTTCCATCTCTTCTCCTTTCATCACCCACTGATTTCCTGATATTTGTAAATATCCGACCCGAATATGTTCTTCTATTTACATCAAAAGGCTTTCTAGTGTCCCTTGACGCTTCTCCCCTATTCTTTCTACTTGTCCATGCTCTTGATGGAGTAGCAGGGGAAGGGCATCTATACCCTTATTTCCAAGTGGGGCACTGGTCAATTGTACAGATAGACGTGAGTCATGCATCATGTCTTCTAAAAAATAGCATTAAACACATAAATATTAGTATCATATGGTTCATGTGAATACATATGAACCCACAACATACATATCATATCACCAATGTACATGCATATAATCATGGCATTACACATAAGTATACATACATCAAGGCAGGACTCTGTATCCTATTTTTAGTGGACATATATTTTCTTAATTATGCTTTTCCTCTAACATCTATGAGCCTAACACTCTAAGTCTGACCATATAAATCTAGGACTCTAATACCACTCTATAACGACCCAAAAATCGGACTGCTACTGACACTAGAGTTTAGATCGACTTAAGGATGTTGGAGCCTGCCACAAGTCTATTATACATCCTATTACATTTGATATAATCCCAAACATAATCTTAAAAACGCACATAAATATTTTCATAATATGAACTAAGACTCGACATGTGCATACATACATCACTGAAAATATAAATATATACTAGAGCCCTCATCAAATGGTCAAGTATATTCATCAAACATACCATAGTTTGGTTCAAACATAACATAAACTTCAAAAGTTTATATATAAAGATCATTGGCAAAGGGATCATAAAAGAAAATTAGGGCAAAGCACAATACTAAACCATAAAACGTTATATGTCTACAACTAAACTATTACATAAAGAGTTATACCAAATAATATGCTGACCTCCCAAGCTAACTCTGGTCTTGCAAACCTAAAGTTAGGGGAAAAAAAAAGTTACTAGAGCCTAGTAAGCAGAAACATAAAATAAAATAGTTTAATAAAACATATGATCGTATGAATACGTCATAACACAAACAATTCACATCAAGATGGACTTATCACCAATAACCTTCTATAATACCAATAATGTTCAGCCCACAATGGGTGCTCCTCAGGACTTGCTCTTAAACATAACATATCCATAGTACCAAGAGCATAGAATGGAAATCCTGATCTTTCTCTTACATAGTGTCAGAGGCGTATAATGGGTCTAGACCTAGACTTTCGTATCTGTCATAACATATCATAACATGATCGAAGGCTAGGAGGTCATCCAACGTCCATCCATAATAACAATTAATTATCCAATACATCATATTCGTGAATTCTAATGCAAAACAACCTAATTATATACATATAGCATTCGTGATCTTAAAATGTTTGATTTCTTTCAAAATAATAATTTAAGTTTAGTTCTATTCACATCTGGCAGACACAAGTCTAGCTCTAAAGCAGTTATCTCACTGCCAATATCTACAGTCTCTCAAGTCCAATCCTACACAAATGAACTTAAATGAGATACCAAAAATAATGTTTACAACTCTTAAAACTACTCCAAGAAACTCCAAAAAGCATATAAAAAAGTGTGTAGAAAATGGACTGAAAACGGTTGGACAAGAGACTTTCAGCGATATTTTCGGCGGTCTAAAGTCTCCTTACAGATTCGAAATTCAAACTTTCAGAGACAGGTTAAATTGCCTATACAACAGTTTTCACAGGCAGGTTCGGCAGTCAAACCTGGGTTTTTCTATAATACAAAACCCGATTCTGCCTTCTGTCAACAGCCCTCAAGATACAACCAAACCAAAACATAAGCCTATAAATCTACTCAACATTATATCTAGGGACTCAAAACAACATTGAAACAAGAGAAAACTCCACATGCAACCAACAATCAATGATTAATCATAGATTTAAAACTCTCCAAAACTTTTACATGCAAGACCAAAACACTTAAAAACAATCTACATTTTAATTTTTATGTCCTAAACTTATAAAAGCAATAGAAAGGCAAGATTAAGCTTACCTCTTGGAGAAACAACACCAATAGAAGATTTGAGAGAGGAGGAAGAAGCAAACTTGTGAATTAAGCCAAACCTTGCAAGATTTTGAATTCTCGAGCCAAAAATCTTCAAACTAAAAGATAAAACATGAATTTTTCAAAGGTTTTAAAGGATTTAAAGTGAAATCATTAAAATATTTCGTAAGTTCACCTTTGTCCGAAAATGGAGAAAACATCTCTTCATTTTCGGGTTAAGCTCAATTTATAGGTGGGTTAGAAAAGCCACCTTTCGACGGCAGAACTTTAAAATCCTCTAAAATATTTTTTGAATGCATTTTTAAAATACTTAAAATTTATTTTATAAAATACCCATTTTAGCCTTTTAAAGTTTACGATTCTGAGATTTTGAATTCTAACAGAAATTCTATCGGAAAGTTGAAATTTCGACACGGAAATTTAGCCATGTATTTCAACCATCAAGCTTATTAGTGTAATTTGATAATAGTGTGTTTTAGCCATGTATGCATTTAATGATTTTATAATTTCTGCAATGGGGTAAGTTAGTTGCTTATTAATATACATTAGCTTGTCTAAGTCCCTAACCATCCTTGTAGATCAGTTTAGATCCAAGCATTTTCAAAGTATCTATTGGGTCATATATATGTAGGTTGAAAAGGCTTTTAAAGAGAAAAAAATGTGATCAATTGCTCTTGTGTCTAAGATCCATAGTATAGATTTAACTTAGGGAAAAATACACTTTAGTTACTTATTAAACAAGGTAAAATGAGTACCTATAGGTGGTTCTATTTGAATATAATTACAAATTTGGTATGTAGTGATTTAGTTAGCTAGAAGGTGAAGTTTCTGCCAAACACTAATATCGAATTAAAGAAAATAGCTTTAGAAATTATTCGAATAGGGCTTATTTTGGAATCTTGATTACTCTATAGGCAATTCGTGTAAGAGATTCAAAAACGGAAACTGAAGTTGCTTCAATATTATCATAGCTATAGCATTGGTAGCAATAGCAAAATACTTGAATTTAAAACTAAAAGAAAAACCATGCTTCCTGTAATATATGTATACAGTGTGCCTATAGCTCCATAACAATAAGGAATAAGATAACCATATGATGGGATTAGATGAAGATTTATTGAAAATAATAACATCTAACTGCAAATTTGAATTATTCAAATATTTTAAATTTTTAAATGTTATTTTAGTTTTCTAAAATCGAAAAATATAATCATGTTAGTTGTTAAATTTTCTAATTATATCTATACTTATTACTTGGGATTAGTTTGTTAATGTATTCCTCATAAATATGCTTTTTTGGATTCAATAAAATAAGTAGCCGATATATCTATTTCTTCTATATTTTTACTTGTTTATTTTTTTTTTATATTTTTAACCCTTAAACTTATTTAATCTTTAAACCTCTTCCACCTTCAAACCTTTTAACCTTTAATCCAAATCCTTTAAACCAATATTTAAGTTAAAAAAAAAACAAACCAAAGTTATTTCAAAGTCCATAACCTTTAAATCTTATTTTGTCAAAATAACCATGCACTTGAAAAAATATACCTAATGGAGACCCGATGTTGTTTGCGGAATTTGTAAATAAACAGGTCATATTACAAAAGTATGCAAATTCAAAAAGAATGACCAAAATAATAAACAAACATGAATTGTGGATGCTGAAAGTGAAGAGGGATATCTTTTTGAGAATGAACATTGTTTGATATCATTTGGATGTTAAAGGAGTGTTGAAAATAATAGGAAATTGTAACGACCCGGAAATCCGACCCGTTACCGGCGCTAGGATCCAGATCGGCTTAAGGCCGCCGGGACCCGTAGCAAGCCAAACATACCTCCTGTAACCTGTAATATCCCATACATGATCAACATACATAAAGCTGTAAACTTTTTTTTCTTTCTTTTTCCAAGCTTAACCTGAACATGTGCACATCAATAACATAACCACCACTGTAGTCCTCATCAAATGCTCCAATGGGGTATTTCATCATTCGATAAGCTTGGACTATCAAATACATCATAAAAACATTTCTATAGATCATGTGCCAAGGGGATAACCATAAACATAGGGTCAAGCACATACTAATCCTCAATCATCATCATCATTACATATCATAACTATACATTACTCATTCATTACATTACATGGTCATAAATACTCATTACATCATGTTCATGTCC
The DNA here is from genome assembly GCF_001659605.2 of Manihot esculenta. Lineage (NCBI taxonomy): Eukaryota > Viridiplantae > Streptophyta > Magnoliopsida > Malpighiales > Euphorbiaceae > Manihot > Manihot esculenta. Next base: position 6,797,078 of record NC_035168.2, on the reverse strand, counting down.
ACTACTATCTATTACAACATACAAGGCTTGACTTCACTCTAGCCGACTTCTTGATCTATCCTGTACCTGCAACTTTGGGGATAAAGGGAGTGGGGTGAGCTACTAGAGCCCAGTGAGCAGAAACTAAAAACATTTGTTTTAATTCCTCCATTTTTAGGTATATTATTATTCATTTTATTATTATTATTATCATTTAACTTTTTCTTTCTTTTCTTATTCATGCTTTCATGTATGCGCCATAACACAAACATTTCACAACAAGGATGAACTTGTCACCATTTAGCCCCAATCTTTCTTACTCATACATGCCGGGGGCGTAGAGCCGTAGCAGGCACACCCGGACTTTCATAATCAGTCATAGTGCCAGGGGCGTGGAGCCGTAGCAGGCACACCTGGACTCACATAGGCTATCATGACATACAAGGGCTAATGGATCATTCAACATTCATCCACATCAACAACAAAGTATGCAATGCAACATATTCGTGAATTCTAATGCATACAACCTAATATTGCATAGCATAATGATGCATGGGCAATGCTTTATGATTCATTCATTTATTCCTTTACTTTAAAGCTTAAGGGGTTGTTCCACTCACCTGGTAACTGAAGCTTTAACAACGAACTCTGAACGACTATCTCACAACCGGGGGTCTCGGTTCCTCGGGTCCGAACCTACACAGGTGGACGCAAATGAGGCACCAAACATACGTGAACAAGACTCCAAAATACCCCCCAAAGACCCCCTAAAACATCCTGAAAACATCCCATGAAATCATGCAAGAAACGGCTAAACAGGGCACTTTCGGCGGCAGGTTCGGCGGCCGAAAGTCCCTCTACAGCCGAAAGTCATGCAGGTTCGGCGGCACTTTCGGCGGCCGAACCTCCCAGACAGAGACGAAACTTGAGTTTCGGGGGCAGGCTTCGGCAGCCGAAACTGCCTCCACAAGGGGGTTCGGCGGCCGAAAGTCACTTCGGCGGCCGAACCTGAGTTTCTGCCGAAGGGCAGAAACTTGGCTCCCTTGTGTCCAAAGCCTCCAAAACGCCTCAAAACATGCATAAACTTGTTTCTACACATGCATACACATCATACATCACACCTAGGGGTCTCAAACTATAATATACCCCAACTACAACACTTCAAACAACACATTTCAAACATACATTGTTCAAAAACATACATTATACCCATAAACATACACATAACCTAAACATGCATTCTAACCCATAGATCTTGCATAAAACTTATTTAAAACATAATAAGAGTTCAAGATCGACCCTTACCTCTTGAAGATCTAGAGGAAAACGACCTTGACTCAAAGATGGGAGGATTGAGCTCCTTGAACCTCAAAGCACTTAAACTTGCTTAAAACTTGTAAATCTTCAAAACAAAGTTATAAACTTGTTAAAAACGTGAAAGATTGAAGGAAAATGCTCAAGATTGGTGAGGGGCGGCGAAGGTTTACCTTGGCTGACAACGGGGAAGAAAAGCTCGCCCGTGCGGACCAAAGAGACCCTTTTATAGTGGCTGGCCAGGCCACGTTCGGGGGCCGAATGTGCCTCCGCATGCATGCCATGTTCGGCGGCCGAACATGAGGTTCGGCGGCCGAACCTGGACTTCCCTCACTCATGCTTTCGGGGGCCTAACGTGCCTCCAAAACGCATGCATGTTCGGCGGCCGAACTTGACTTTCGGCGGCCGAACCTGGGTTTTCCTCCAAAGACTTTTCATGCAAAAACTCATTTAATTTCATACTTAAAACCATTGAAATACATGAAAACACTTCATAAAATCATAGTTTTACCCTTCTAGAGGTTTCCGACATCCGAGGTCCCACCGGACGGTAGGGATCCCGATACCGGAGTCTAGCCGGGTATTACATTCTCCCCCCCTTAAGAACATTCGTCCCCGAATGTTCCTCAACTAACATACAAAGCATGGCATCAATCATAACATACAACATATCATACATGCAACACATAGGACAACTAACACTCACCTCAAAACAGATGGGGGTATTGCTGGAGCATGGACTCCCGTGTCTCCCAGGTGCATTCTTCAATATTGTGGTGGTTCCAAAGGACTTTCACCATCGGAATTTCCTTGTTCCTCAGCTTTCTGATCTGAGTGTCTAGGATCCGCACTGGCTGTTCTACATAGGTGAGATCCTCATGGATCTCCATATCAGGCTCACTAAGAACCTTACTCGGATCTGACACGTACTTCCGTAACAGAGAAACATGGAAAACCGGATGGATTCTCTCCATCGAAGCAGGCAAGTCTAGCTTGTACGACACATTACCGACCCTCTGAAGCACCTCGAAAGGACCGATGTACCGTGGAGCTAACTTACCCTTCTTCCCGAACCGAACCACTCCTTTCATAGGAGACACCTTGAGCAAAACCAAATCCCCCTCCTGAAACTCTAGCTGTCTTCTGCGGATATCTGCATAACTCTTCTGCCGACTAGCAGCAGTCTTGATCCTCTCTCTGATTATGGGTACTACCCTGCTGGTAAGCTCTACTAACTCCGGACCCGCAAGAGTCCTCTCTCCTACTTCCTCCCAGCAGATAGGTGATCTGCACTTCCTCCCATACAAAGCTTCATATGGAGCCATCCCTATGCTAGCATGATAGCTGTTATTGTAGGCAAACTCCACCAAAGGTAGATGCTGCCTCCAAGAACCGCCAAAATCTAGCACACACATTCTGAGCATATCCTCTATTGTCTGGATGGTCCTCTCTGACTGTCCGTCTGTCTGTGGGTGGAAGGCAGTACTGAAGTCTAATCTGGTACCCATAGCGTTCTGCAGACTCCGCCAAAACCTGGAGGTGAACTGGGGCCCTCTATCTGACACTATAGATACCGGGACCCCATGCAGTCTGACAATCTCATCTACGTACACCTGCGCCAACTTGTCCACAGAGTAACCACTCCTGACAGGGATGAAGTGAGCAGATTTGGTGAGTCTGTCCACAATCACCCATATGGAGTCCAATCTGTTGGACGTCGCCGGTAACCCCACTACGAAGTCCATAGCTATATTCTCCCATTTCCACTCTGGAATCGGTAGTGGATTCAACATTCCAGCCGGCTTCTGATGCTCTAGTTTCACCCTCTGACACACATCGCAGGCTGACACGAACAGTGCCACGTCCTTCTTCATAGCTGGCCACCAATACACTCTCTTCAGATCCTGATACATCTTGGTGGCTCCAGGGTGAACACTATACCTGGTATTATGGGCTTCCCCCATAATATCTCCCTTCAGACCAATGTCATCTGGCACACATAATCTGTTCCCGTAGCGGAGGATCCCCTTATCATCAAACTTGAACTCATTACTCTGGCCTGACTGAACCGTTCTGGCTATCCTGACCAACTCTGGGTCCTCATGCTGTTTCTGAGCTACCTGCTCCAGAAACACGGGTGTCACTCTCATCTGAGCCACTAAGGCACCTGTGCCAGACAACTCCAACTGTAATCCCTCACTCATAAGTCTGTGGAACTCCTTCACCACCGGCCTCCTCTCTGCTGAAATGTGGGATAGACTGCCGAGTGATTTCCGGCTTAGGGCGTCTGCCACAACATTCGCCTTACCCGGATGGTACTGAATCTTGCAATCATAGTCACTCAACAGTTCTACCCATCTCCTCTGCCTCATGTTCAGTTCTCTCTGACTCAGGATGTACTGCAGGCTCTTATGATCTGTGAAGATCTCACACTTTACCCCATAAAGGTAATGCCTCCACATCTTGAGTGCAAAGATCACTGCTGCCATTTCTAGGTCATGTGTGGGGTAATTCAGCTCATGCTTCTTCAGCTGTCTAGAAGCATAAGCGATCACCCTCTCATTTTGCATTAGCACACAACCCAGTCCCACACGGGACGCATCACAATATACGGAGAAGTCATCATCACTTTTTGGCAGAGCTAACACCGGTGCTGAAGTCAACCTCCTCTTAAGCTCCTCAAAGCTTTCCTCACACTGATCGGTCCATATGAACTTCTGGTTCTTCTTTGTCAATTTGGTCATAGGAGCAGCAATCCTTGAGAAGTCCTGAACGAACCTCCTGTAGTAACCTGCTAAACCCAGAAAACTCTTGATCTCGGTCACTGTGGTGGGTCTAGGCCAGTTAGCTACAGCCTCTACCTTCTTGGGGTCTACTTCAATACCCTGTTCTGACACAATGTGCCCCAAGAATGATATGCTCCTAAGCCAAAACTCACACTTGGAGAACTTGGCATACAAGCCATGCTCTCTCAAGGTCTGCAAAACTGTCCTCAGGTGATGGGCATGCTCCTCTGCATTTCGGGAATACACTAAGATATCATCTATGAAGACAATAACGAAGTGATCCAGATACTGACTGAATACTCTGTTCATGAGGTCCATGAATGCTGCAGGGGCGTTGGTCAGCCCAAACGGCATCACAAGGAACTCATAGTGCCCATACCTGGTCCTGAAAGCTGTCTTCGGTATATCTTCATTCCTTATCCTCAACTGATGGTACCCTGATCTCAGATCTATTTTGGAGAAACAACTTGCTCCTGCTAGCTGATCGAATAGATCGTCGATCCTCGGCAAAGGGTACTTGTTCTTGGTAGTGACCTTGTTCAACTGCCTGTAGTCGATACAAAGTCTGAGGGATCCATCCTTCTTCCTCACAAACAAAACCGGAGCACCCCAAGGTGAAGTACTCGGTCGGATGAAACCCTTATCTACCAGCTCTTGCAACTGTTCTTTCAGTTCTTTTAATTCAGCTGGTGCCATCCTGTAGGGAGGGATAGAGATCGGTCTGGTACCAGGCATTAACTCAATCTCGAACTCTATCTCCCTAGCAGGTGGTAACCCTGGCAGCTCGTCTGGGAAAACATCTAAGAACTCACTCACCACAGGCACTGAGGCGGGCTCTCTGACATGACTATCTAACTCCCTCACATGAGCTAGAAACCCCTGACATCCCCTCCTGAGCAACCTACGAGCCTGAAGAGCTGAGATCAGACCTCTAGGTGTACCCCTCTTGTCTCCTCTGAAGACGACCTCTGACCCATCCTGATCTCTGAATCTGACTACCTTGTCTCTACAGTCCAAGGTAGCACCATGGGTCGATAACCAATCCATCCCTAGAATGACGTCAAAATCTGTCAAATCTAGAACCACGAGGTCGGCGGAAAGGCATCTTCCCTCTATGAAAACTGGACTACATTGGCAGACTGCCTCTGCCACTGACGGGTCACACTTGGGTCCACTGACCCATAGGGGACACTCTAACCCAGAGACCATCAATCCTACCCTCTCCACGACTCTCGGAGCAACAAAAGAATGAGATGCACCCGGGTCCATTAAGGCATACACATCAGAACAACCAACGATGAGATTACCTGCCACCACGGTGTTGGATGTGTTGGCCTCCTGTTGAGTCATAGTGAAGATCCGTGCCGGAGCTGATGGACCTTCACCTCTGTATCCTGCTGATGAAGAGGCTGACCCTCTCCCTCTGCCTCTGCCACTGGCCTGTGTTGCGGCTGGAGCTACTGGCTGCACCACACTGTCGGAGGCTGTCTGCTGAGACGGTGCTGCAAAGGCTGCCCTAGGACAATCTCGAGCCAAATGACCCGCCTGTCCGCACCTGAAACATGTGTTTGTCCCTGCCAGACATACTCCCTTGTGTGGTCTCCCACATCTCATACATGCTGTAACCTCTGCGCCAGAGCTTGAGCCACTGCCTAAACCCAGACCTGACTTGATCTTGTTCCAGAACTTATTCTTCTTAGATTTTCTGTGACCTCTGTCCCACTTCTTATTTCCTGCAACTGCTGTACTTAGAGAAGAAGAGTCTAACCTTTCCCCACCTGGGGTCTTGGAACCAGAAGACTGTGCCACTGACTGTTTTACCTTCCCCTCAACGATAGCACTAGCCTCCATTCTCCTAGCCATATCCACTATGGCATGGAAACTCTCCCTCTCTGCTGACTGTACCAAAGAGGAATACCTGGAGTGCAGCCTCATAATATATCTCCTTGACTTCTTTTGATCTGTGTCCAAATTCAGCCCAGCATATGGCAACAACTCCAGGAACCTGTCTGTGTACTCCTCCACACTCATCTGATCAGTCTGCCTCAACTGCTCGAATTCTATCATCTTCTGCTCTCTAGAGCTCTCAGGGAAAGCCCATTCTGCAAACTCATTTGCGAACTCCTCCCAGGACATACTGTCCGCTCTCGGGTTCACATAGTTCTTAAACCAACTACGTGCCTTCTTGCACTCCAGTGTGAACCCAGCCATCTGAATGGCTCTACTGTCATCAGCCCCTATCTCATCTGTAATAGTCTTGACCCTGCTCAGATACTCAAAAGGGTCATCACCTGCTCTGTACTGAGGAGCACCCAACTTCATGTAATCGGTCATCTTGACCTTGCTCCCTCTAGATGAGGTAGGTTTGGGTACTTGTGTTTCCGGGACAGTAGGTACTGGTGGTGGTGGAGGTGCAACATCCCCTGGGGTAGGGTTTGCTGTACTGGTATAGGGAGGTGGAGGTGGGTACATGGGGTACTGAGAGTATGGTGGGTAGTAAGGTGGGTATGGCATATGTGGAGGATAAGGGCTAAAACTGGGGTTATCCGACGTACTTCCCATCGAATACCCTGGATGGTGTGAATAGGGTGGATAGTGATGTGGCTGGACATAACTCGAGGCCTGAGTGCCTCCTTCTGATTCTCCCATGCCCTCTTCCGGCATGCTCACACCGAGATTGCCATCCCTCCTCTGATCTACTTCCATATCCTCAGACATTCCTCCCTGCACTGTTCCCCTTACTGATCTGCTTCTTCCCAGATCCAAAGACCTTCTAGGGTCTCTAGCTACTCTGTCTCTGTTGGACCTACTGGACATTGCCCTAGGCAAAGCTGAAGGACGGGCATCAGCGCCCTCGTCCTGAGGTGGCGCTCCAGTCAATCGTGCAGATCGACGAGTTCCTCTCATTCTTTCTTCTGAAAAACAGCACATAGCATAAACAATCATTAGCATCATATGGTTCATGTGGAAACACATGAACCCTCATCACATACATAGCATCATATCATAGCAATTATGCACATGCACCTTATCATGGCATATCATATCATCATATAGACAGGACTCTACATCCTATCCTAGTGGACATGATTTTCCTAGTGTGCTTGACCTTCTAGAACATCTATGAGCCCGACATACTAGGTCCGACCATATGAACCTAGGGCTCTGATACCACTCTGTAACGACCCGGAAATCCGACCCGTTACCGGCGCTAGGATCCAGATCGGCTTAAGGCCGCCGGGACCCGTAGCAAGCCAAACATACCTCCTGTAACCTGTAATATCCCATACATGATCAACATACATAAAGCTGTAAACTTTTTTCTTTCTTTTTCCAAGCTTAACCTGAACATGTGCACATCAATAACATAACCACCACTGGAGTCCTCATCAAATGCTCCAATGGGGTATTTCATCATTCGATAAGCTTGGACTATCAAATACATCATAAAAACATTTCTATAGATCATGTGCCAAGGGGATAACCATAAACATAGGGTCAAGCACATACTAATCCTCAATCATCATCATCATTACATATCATAACTATACATTACTCATTCATTACATTACATGGTCATAAATACTCATTACATCATGTTCATGTCCACTACTATCTATTACAACATACAAGGCTTGACTTCACTCTAGCCGACTTCTTGATCTATCCTGTACCTGCAACTTTGGGGATAAAGGGAGTGGGGTGAGCTACTAGAGCCCAGTGAGCAGAAACTAAAAACATTTGTTTTAATTCCTCCATTTTTAGGTATATTATTATTCATTTTATTATTATTATTATCATTTAACTTTTCTTTCTTTTCTTATTCATGCTTTCATGTATGCGCCATAACACAAACATTTCACAACAAGGATGAACTTGTCACCATTTAGCCCCAATCTTTCTTACTCATACATGCCGGGGGCGTAGAGCCGTAGCAGGCACACCCGGACTTTCATAATCAGTCATAGTGCCAGGGGCGTGGAGCCGTAGCAGGCACACCTGGACTCACATAGGCTATCATGACATACAAGGGCTAATGGATCATTCAACATTCATCCACATCAACAACAAAGTATGCAATGCAACATATTCGTGAATTCTAATGCATACAACCTAATATTGCATAGCATAATGATGCATGGGCAATGCTTTATGATTCATTCATTTATTCCTTTACTTTAAAGCTTAAGGGGTTGTTCCACTCACCTGGTAACTGAAGCTTTAACAACGAACTCTGAACGACTATCTCACAACCGGGGGTCTCGGTTCCTCGGGTCCGAACCTACACAGGTGGACGCAAATGAGGCACCAAACATACGTGAACATGACTCCAAAATACCCCCCAAAGACCCCCTAAAACATCCTGAAAACATCCCATGAAATCATGCAAGAAACGGCTAAACAGGGCACTTTCGGCGGCAGGTTCGGCGGCCGAAAGTCCCTCTGCAGCCGAAAGTCATGCAGGTTCGGCGGCACTTTCGGCGGCCGAACCTCCCAGACAGAGACGAAACTTGAGTTTCGGGGGCAGGCTTCGGCAGCCGAAACTGCCTCCACAAGGGGGTTCGGCGGCCGAAAGTCACTTCGGCGGCCGAACCTGAGTTTCTGCCGAAGGGCAGAAACTTGGCTCCCTTGTGTCCAAAGCCTCCAAAACGCCTCAAAACATGCATAAACTTGTTTCTACACATGCATACACATCATACATCACACCTAGGGGTCTCAAACTATAATATACCCCAACTACAACACTTCAAACAACACATTTCCAACATACATTGTTCAAAAACATACATTATACCCATAAACATACACATAACCTAAACATGCATTCTAACCCATAGATCTTGCATAAAACTTATTTAAAACATAATAAGAGTTCAAGATCGACCCTTACCTCTTGAAGATCGAGAGGAAAACGACCTTGACTCAAAGATGGGAGGATTGAGCTCCTTGAACCTCAAAGCACTTAAACTTGCTTAAAACTTGTAAATCTTCAAAACAAAGTTATAAACTTGTTAAAAACGTGAAAGATTGAAGGAAAATGCTCAAGATTGGTGAGGGGCGGCGAAGGTTTACCTTGGCTGACAACGGGGAAGAAAAGCTCGCCCGTGCGGACCAAAGAGACCCTTTTATAGTGGCTGGCCAGGCCACGTTCGGGGGCCGAATGTGCCTCCGCATGCATGCCATGTTCGGCGGCCGAACATGAGGTTCGGCGGCCGAACCTGGACTTCCCTCACTCATGCTTTCGGGGGCCTAACGTGCCTCCAAAACGCATGCATGTTCGGCGGCCGAACTTGACTTTCGGCGGCCGAACCTGGGTTTTCCTCCAAAGACTTTTCATGCAAAAACTCATTTAATTTCATACTTAAAACCATTGAAATACATGAAAACACTTCATAAAATCATAGTTTTACCCTTCTAGAAGTTTCCGACATCCGAGGTCCCACCGGACGGTAGGGATCCCGATACCGGAGTCTAGCCGGGTATTACAGAAATAGTACATTTTAATTACTTATACTTTTGCGCTATTGCACTTTAGGAACTAAAGTAACTTTCATTGTATTTCAGGATCTAAACTTTTATACCATTAAAAATTTGAGGATTCAGTGGCTAATGACATTAGATATGCTGATGTAACATGTTGACATCATCGCCACGTCTGACCTGAAATGCTGATGTCATCGCCACATAATCAGCATTTCCTTTTATGACCTAAGTTCAAAAGTTAAAAGTATAAGTTTTTTAATTGTAAAAAAAAATAAATTTTCAACTTTTAATGGTAAAAATGTATAACTTTTAAAATGCATGAAAAAAAAAAAGAAAATAGGGAAGAGAGGGAGAGAAGAGAGAGTAGTGAGATAGAGTGGGAAAATGGGACAATGACAAAAGATTTTCTCTTTTTCACTTTCTCTCGGTCTCTTTTCTCTTGTACCTCTTTATCTCACTTTACTTTTCTATCTAGTTTTTTCTCTCACTACTCTTATAGTATCTCTATTCAAATTCTCTTTCCCTAATATTTATCTATAAGAGTAAATAAGAAATTTTGACAAAAGTAAAATGAGATAGAGAGGTACAAGAGTAGAGAGAGACTTTCTCTCTTATAATTGTCTCTTTCTTCCTCTCTATCTCACTATGTCTCTTTCTCTTCACTCTCTCTCTCCCTCTCTCCTTCTCTCACTCTCTTTCCTATTTTCTTTTTTTTTCATGTATTTTAAAAGTTACGTACTTTTATCATTAAGAGTTAAAACTTTATTTTACATGCAATTCAAGGATTTGTAAAGGTTGATGATGTGGCGATAATATTAGCATTTCACATCAACATGCCACGTCAGATGTGATGATGACATCAGCATGCCACGTCAATATATTTAACACCGTTAGCCACTAAATTCTCAAATTGCTAATAGCGTGAAAGTTCAAATCTTGAAATGCAATAAAAGTTACTTTAATCTTTAAAGTGCAAAAGTACAGTTAATTAATTAAAGTGTACTTTTTCCAAAATAATAACATCCAAATACAAGTTTAAATTATTCAAATATTTTTAGTTTTTGATGTTATTTTATTTTCCTAAAAATTAGAAAATATGATCATGCTAGTTGTTAAATTTTCTAGTTATAACCATCTTATTAGTTTGGACTGATTTATTAAATTTTTTCCTTATAAATATATTTGTTTGGATTCAATAAAACAAGTAGCTAATGTATCCATTCCTTCTACATCTTTACTTGTTTTCTTTAGTTTTTTTTGGCGTATTTTCAACATTTAAACTTATTCAATCTTTAAATCATTTTCAATATTTAAACTAAATCCTTTAAACTCCACAATTATTATTTTTCAATCTTTAAACTAAAATTTTAAACTCAATAAATTTAACTAATTCATTCCGCAGAATCTTGAATTGACTAAAATGCTTTGCGACATGGAACTCATTTGGCTTAAAGGTGTTAAATTTTTTATTATAAATAAAATATTTGAGTAATCACTTTATTTAGCCAAATATTACTCTATGCAATAAAAGAAAAAAGAAATTGATTTATACTAAACCATTTAATATAAGCAAATCCCAAATTAAAAGTGTAAATTGATGTGTTAACTTAATTATAAAGACATAAAATTATTAAAAATTTTAATACATTTAAATTCATTAATTATACCACTTCCTATTATAAAAAGTAAATATACTATTGAATGATGATTTTTTATTTTAAATTTAATTATTGTTATAATATTATAAAATATTTTTTTTACAAATTTAATTTATTAAATAAATATATGTTGCTAATAATTTTAGTGATAATTAGTTTTGATAGGGTTGAGCATTCGGTCGATTCAATTCAAAATTGAAAATTGAAATTTTGGTATTTATAAAAATCAAATCGAATTGATTTTGATCAGAAATCAAATCAAATCGAATATGTTTGATTCGATTCGGTTCGATTTGATCGATTTAAATTTTTAATAAATTTTTTATTTTTTACACTTTATTTTTAGTATTTTAAAATATAATTAAAATATTTTAACCTTACTATAATCTAATTTCTCTATATTATTAAAAATAATATATTATTATCACTAATTGATTCAGATTAATTTTTCGATTCTTTTCTGATCAAAATCGAACCAAACTGAAATAATCTAAATTTTTGAAATTAAAAACCAAACTGAACCAAAATAAATAAAAAATTGAACTAAAATTTTAAATTAATTCGATTCGATCGATTTTTTCGATACTCCTTACTCCTACGTGTATTAATTACACTTTTATATTCATTACTAAATGTTAAATAGGACAGATTACTTAGTTGTTAATTAATAGTGATAGTATAGTTATCGCTAAAATTTATTATTAGTGATAAATCCAAACGGCTTCATTAAATATATTAATTTTATTATCTTCAAAAATGATTTTTTAATTTAATTAATTTAAAAAAAATATTTTACATTATAATAAAATCTAATCAAATAGAATTTTAAATATTAAGATAATTCAACCATTAATTTGAGTTTTAGATAGAATATTAATATAATTAAAAAATTAAATTAAAAAATTTTAAATAACAAAAAAATTTATATATAATTATAAAATTTTAGTATTTTCTTTTTAGAAATTTCAATATTTTGCCTTTCCACTTTATATATTATAGATCGTAATTGAATTTAAAAAAAAAAAACAACCATAAACTTTGGGTCAGATTTTCCAAGTTAAAAACCATATGGCAGCTGAAAATGAATGGACGGCGCCGGCATGCATGGTCGGAAACCTCCTCTTTGTTTCTGTCCTCGTGCATTGTACTAGGGTAAAAATAGGTCAAAGATCATGGTGGCGTTTTCATCATATGTGTCCTAACACGGCACTACGATCATTGTCATCACACATTAACCTGTGATCATCGGGTAAAATTACTCTTTAATTTTTATAATATAAAAAAATTTATTAATTAATCTTTCATTTAAAAAATATATTAAAATATTATTTTAAAAATTTATTAATTAATTTTTAATTAATTTTATCACTAATTATTTTATTATTTAAATCATATAATTTTAAAAAAATCAACAACATTTTAAACATTTTAACAATTGAGATACCAATTGATATTTTATCTGAAAGTGAGAGATTAGTAATAGATTCAATTTTTTTTTACCATTCTGATCGCACCAAATAAATTTATTAACTTTATTAGTTTCTATTATTATTATTACTAAACAAATCCTTACATATGAAAATTGAGAAAATAGAATTTGAAATCTCTTAAATTTACTCAGATGCACTTACCATCAGACTAAAACTGTGAGTGTTTTTATTCTTAGTATTATTAATTATTATAGACATACAAGCCCTAGCCATTTATTAGGAGAAAGAATTGCTTCCCTCCCTACTTTGTCTGCAAACTTTTTTCAATTAGGCAATCTTCATTTGATATTTCCATGTGTGGAAGCTATTGATTCAATGACCTTAAAAAGGTCAATGCTTAAATATTGTATGCATGAACTAAGATTTCAATTGCTCTTCATGTTCATGCACGGACCTTCTACCATATTGCTACTTAAATATCTTCTACCAGAAATTATAAAAATTAGACCTAATAATAAAATAAATGAATAAAAATTTTATGTATTAGAAGTCAAATACTAGCAATGAGTTTTGACTCATCAATGGTACTTAAAATTCCATGGGGCTATGAATCTAACAGCTGTGATCCGCGTAGCAAATATGATCACTTCTCTATTTTCTTTCTCAAACTGCAGCCAGCTACCCGGCGATGAATGTGGCGTTAAACCATTTCAGTCTAAGATCACTCACGGTGATGGTTGTTTTTACTTTCTTCCTTCTGGTGCTGCCGCTTGTTCTGCCTCCATTGCCACCGCCGCCACTTTTCCTTCTCTTCCTTCCAGTCTTAATCATGAGTGCCCTCATTTTCTTGGCTTTAACTCCATCCAACGTCCCCGACACAGATTCCATTTCCGTTTGATATACGTATGAAGCTTTGAAAATCTTGAAGCTGTTGATGAGCGATCTTGGTCTTGGACAAGGTTAGATTCATATCCGTACAATAACCGGCTTGCAAGAGTATTAAGATTATTTATTATTTCTATTCGAAAATTCAAGCGTTCGAGCATCATGAAATAAAAAATAACTCAGTATCCAAAACGCAGTGAAAAGCTTCATGAACAGGTACAAAAAGTTCCCTCAACCCTTCTCCAGATCACAGATCATCATTGCTAAGTAAAATAGGAAGTTTTTCCGGTATGTATTACATGACTGTCATATAATATTTTGAAAATTTCATTTACATGAAATATTATTTTCAAATTTTGAGATTGAGGTGTATGGCTGCGGTTTTGTAGCTTCAATTTGCATCTTAATTTTCAAATTTTGAGGTAGTTGGCTGATTAGGCAGAGCTTCCTCTACGTGAGCTTTTCTTTCTTTGTTTTTTTTTTTGTCCCCCCGAAAGTCACTCTAGTTGAGCTTTTAATTATTCTATATATTTTGAGGGCCTATATATATAGGTAATTAATTTCTTATTTATGCAAGTTGTTAATTTCATTGAATTATTCATTGAAGGTTTTTCTTTTATACAAGTTGTCAGAATTAATATTAAAAAAAGCATATCTATTTTTTTTATTTTAAACCATCAAATCGCATTAAGAAATTTAGAGTTTGTATTCATATTTAAAAATTACTTAATTGAAATATATTTATATTTTGTAAAATTAAATTATTTAGTTATTTTATAAAAAAATGTTGGTTGTATTAAATGAATATTTATCGAGTTTAGTCACTGTAATTATAACAATATATATTAATATATATTATTTAAAGTTAATGGTAATAAAAGTATATAATTTTAATTTTATTGTAATTATATTCTATATTTATTTTTTATCATATTTTTTTAAATTATTTCAATTGTACCTATCATTATTTATTATCCATTATTTATATCGTTAAAAATTAATTAAATTACGACAACTCACCACGTAAATACTATATCAGCATACTATGCAATAAATTTTAAAATAAAATTAATAATAATTTAAAAATTTTTAAAATAGAATTGCAACATAAATTTTTTGATAAATTTATTTTATTAATAATTTTTTTTAAGGGACGAAAAAATAAAACTAAATTTATAATTTTAAATAAATTATATATTCTTGTAACTATTTAATCTAATAAGATTATACAATCAAATATTTAATTCATATTTTTTAAATTTATTCTAAATATTAATATAATTAAAAATAATAATAAATTAGTATTATCCTTGAAGGTTAAAAAAATAATTTAAAAAATACATCTTAAAAAATTATTTTATTATTTTTAATATTTTCAAATTAAATCACATTAAATATTATTTTAAATTATTTTCTAATATTTCATATCTAATATATTTAATAAAATTATTTTTCAACGATAGTTTTAAAATTAATGCTAAATAGTAAATTTATTAAACAAATTCAAGAAAAATAATCGGTTGATAATAATTTTAATTAAAATAAGATTAAAATTAATTATTATTATAAAATTATTAATAAAAATTAAAAAATTGAATAATAATAAAAATAATAATTTTTAAATATATTTAATAGTAAAAAAATAATTTGATAGAGTTTAATTAACAAAAATTAAAAATATAAGGTGGAATAAGTAAAGTGTAGAATTTTTACTGTGACGTAGTCACATAGCACAAATGATGTGTTTATTCCATTAATGTTTTAATGGCACTATTGACGGTAAGTATAATTTAAACAATTTTAAAATATTATATTTTAATTGATAAAAAAATATAAAGCATAATTGTAATAAAATAAAAATATATTGATTTTTTTGCTATTAACTCTATTATTTATTACCTATAATTTTAATATTTATATTATTTAGACCATCTAATTAATTAACAGTAAAAAGTTTTAAAATATTAAAAAAATGTTTATCTTAAAATTTAATTACAAAAGAAAAAAATATTAAAAATTTAAATAATTATGTACATGATTAAAATACTTATAATTAAGTGGCTGATAAATAATTGATATATTTTATAAAACATAACTTACAATAACATATATCATTAAAATTACTGATCGTGATATTAGATAAGGTCGGATAGAGTTTTAAAATTAAATGAATGCAATATGCTAAAGGTATTTTATTAAATTAATTTATAAGTTTAGTATTTATAATTATTAAAATGATAAATTGCTTTCCTCCCTTAAACTTTTTTTATTTCATAATTAAGGTCAATTAATTCAAATAATTTAAACATTTTATTTATATTCTACACTTTAAATTAAATTTTTAAAATTTATTGTGATTTTATTTATGAATCTAAATTAATATTAATTCGAATTAATTTTGATTAAAATTTGAAGTTGCCGCACTATCATTTTATTTAAATATTTTTATTATTTTTTAATTTATATTTTTTACTTATTGACTAAAATAATTTAAGCATTTGTATGGATTCACGTTTATATCTCAAATTTTTTAGTTTGTTGAATAAAATAATTTAAAATTTTCAAAATATTTTACATTTATATAATTGTAAGAATAATTATCAAGACACTTAGAGTTACATTTTTAGTTGAGGCACTGACGAATAAAAAAAAAATAAATTAGTGAGTGATTTTTTCATAATTTTGACGATAACAGAGAATAGAATCTAAATGAATGAAAATAAAAATAATGAATAAAGAAGGTTAGTTTGGAAAAGAAAAAAATTAAGAAGAGATAAATAATTGTTTTCTTTTTCAAACTAATCTCGTTTATATATATATATTTTTTATTATCATTATATTTATTTAGATTCTATCATCTCCCTTGATAATTGACTTTTTCTTTTCCTATGCAGATATTTTGGTAAAAAAATATAAATGTAAATTTGTAAAAAATTTAATTTAATTTATCTAATAGATAAAAAAAATTATAATATAAATACCAAGTTATAAAAAAGATTTGAATTATTTACTAAAAATTAAAAATATAATTAATTAAAAATAATTTAAAAAATTATGTGGTATTTTTAAATTCTCATAAAAATTAATTTGATTTATAAATAAAATTGAGACAAATTTAAAATTTTATTTAATTATTTAAAATTAAAAGTTTAGGATATAAACGATGAGTTAGATTAAAATATTTGGATTATTTAAATTAATAGTTCTATAATTAAGTGTATAAACCTAAAATGTATTTTAAATAAATAGGTTAATTTATTTTTAAATCTTATAAAAGGGCTTCACCAATTTATAAGATAAAATAATCTCTCAAAGGGTGTTTAAAATAATGTCATTTTTTATTAATAATTTTTATAGTGAAGAAATTAAACCAATAAACTCTCATAAGGTAATTTAAAAATTGCTTATATTTTCAACTAATTACTTTAAGCTAAATTTAAAAATATAGTATATGTTATTATATATATATATATATATATATATATATATATATATCTTTTGCATTTAAAATTTCAAATAAATATAATAATATTTTTTTTCTTTTAATTTCTGATCAGGATATTTAGATCAGTTTACATTATGATAAATTTAGATAATTTTTCTCCACGGCGAAAGGGTGTGAAATCAGAGATTTGGAATCTCAGAAAATAGGGATCCCTAAGCATTATACTCATCAAACAGAACTTCCACCCTATGCTGTGATTTCAAATTTGGGGAAAAGGGAGATTATTTAATGTCACAATATTAAATTGCATCATTAAAAGGGAGCAAAATTGATCGCAAGAAGTTGAGACTTGTGATATTTTATTTCATTTTTTTTTTCAAATTGAAATTAAAACCTTTTAAATTATTTCAATATATTTACCATGAGATTAAAATTGTGAGTATTGATATTTTTATTCTACAGATGCTTTTATAATTTTATAAATTGAAGTTTTTTTTTTTTTTTTTGATAAGTAAGAGATTTTATAATTATTTCGAAAGGAAGGAGGAGAAAGGAAGGGAGCTTTAAGAAGACTAACTCATGCCAATAGGCATCACCGGAATACACCCAAAACTATGGATCTACCAAATCTATCCAAAGATAGAAAGCAACCAGCAAAGATAACTAAGAAGAAACATACTGCAGAAACAACATAGAATGATCTAGAAAACAACAAAAAAACAGCAAGTCACAAGAAAGCAACAAAGACTCTGATCCAGAACACCCTGCAATGCTAAAAAAATCAGCAGCTCGATAGGTTCATATAAGGTGTAAATGATCTCAACATGGTTCAAAACAGCAAAGCGAAGCACTCCAAGGTGAAAAAAAGCAGAACACTGACTCGAGCCAAAGCAAAACTTAAGACTTTTGAAATGCGTAAAACACCCACAATGCCACTTTTGCGTCGCTTACCTATCGATGAACCATTGAAAAACCATTTGATAGAACAGGAGGGTGGTGAGGTCCAGCCTTTGAAAAACCATTCCCCAATTTTGCTTCAAAAATCCTTCATTCTTGCTTGCATCTCTGAAATTCTACCACATATATATAAATAGGATATTGTTCTGCATGCTTTTTGAATCAATTAAGTAGAATTATTTATATTAATCAACAAAGCTGGCGCTGAAATAATTTAAATTAGTAGAATTTTCTACAAGCTTAATTTCCTATATATAACACACACACAATATAAATGCTTCCCGATTTTGGAGCATCAACAACAATGATACATCAATCTTTATATACTATACTAACTCAAATCAGTTCACAAACAAAAGCCATTAATGATTTCTCTTCAGAGACCCAATCTCAAATCCAGGGCGAGGTCCAATGAATATGAAGAGGATGATTCATCTTCAACTGGTGCAGGCAAGTTCAGGTCCAATCCACAAGCTTCCTCTTCCTTCATTTCAAATCCTCCTTGATTCATCGACGACGACAAGGTTTCTTCTCCTTTCTCCCAATGGCACCTCTTGTGCCCACCCAGTGCCTGTCCACTAGCGAACACCCTTAAACAGATACTGCATCTGTGCCCTAACACCATCAACATCTTGTTATTATCCTCCACATTCTCCTTCGAACCTCCTCTGGCTCCGCCGCTTCCGATATGATCTTCACCCATCTCAACGTTCATTGCGAAGCAGCCTTTCACGTTCTTGTGACTTGCCCTGTGACCTCCTAATGCCTGGTGCGATCCAAACACCTTCTTGCAACTTGAACATTCAAAACGACAATTCAAATCTTCATGAACGTGAAAACTACTGCGAATCCCACCATCTCTGCTGCATTCAGTTTCAGCCAATGTTGTTGTGGGGCCATCACTATCATTCAACAGTAACAAACATGCAGCCGCTTCATAATCCTCTGAAGTCATTGCAGCTTCTTCTACATTACCCATTTCTGGAACTGGCGAAACAGGTCTACGATAATTTGGTGGTGGATTAATCCCACGCCATTGCCGCTCAGGATGGCATCTCATATGGCCATAGAGTGCTTTCCAGGACCAAAACTTTTTACCACACTCGGTACAAGGCATGGTGATCTTAGGAGCAAAAGGGTCTGGTTTTTTAGCCTGATACTTTGGTTTGGAGACGACAGAAACACTAGCAGTAGAAGGAACTGAACTGGGTTCGATCTTGATCAATTTGGTTCGCTTCTTTCGCAGTTTCTGATCATGATGGTGAAATGGGATCGACAAAAAGGAAGGGAAATTGAAATCCAGGACAGAATCAGTGTAGTTGTTGGTCATGTTGGCAAAGAAAATGAAAGGTAGGAGAAGGCTGCAAAAACTGTAACAATGGTGGATAGATTTGGTTATATACTGCAGTTTAGGCAGTTAGTTGACAACGTGAGAAAAACTGAGAGGGCGGTTTTATTTCTCTTGCGGAACGATATGATAAGGTGCTTTTTGAAATTATTTGGTTGCTTTTTTATGGCTATTTTTTCTTGGTTTCTGCATCGTTGTGGTTGTTTTATAAGCTATTTGTTCAAATCAAAGCGATAATTCAAATTAGTTCAGTTTATTTCAGGTTAAATTTTTTATTCTTTTTCATCGTATCTATAATTTAATTTGAATTTTTAAAATTTTTAATTTCAGTTTAATAGAAAAGCAAATCAATTTATTGCATACTCTAATTGCATTGCTTAGCTTGGTTACCTTCTCCATCACCAATCGATGGATGTGAGATTTGGGAGTGATTAGGATTCATATAGATGAAGGGTGATTTCTTAGGGTTTTAAGAGTAATATTTGAATTATTCAAGAATAATTTCAGAAAATAAATAAGATGATGTTTTCTTTTAAGTTGTAGAAATATATATAATTATGCTTTCTTTTATGTTTCTTCATAAGAGACTATTGTATTTATGATGGACTTTTCAGGCGATTCATTAATAACGCATAGTTGGCTCATTAATATTTTAACCGGTACAGAGCATACTACGTCTCATATATGCGTTATGTGAAGGTTGTTATAACACACTCATTTAAAATCTTGTACAAATGCTAAAAGTTGTTATGCAAAGGTTGTTATAACTCAGTCATTTAAAATTTTATACAGATGCTGAAGGTTGAAAGTCTGGTACTCTTCTAAATGGAGTCCTAAGGTCTGAGGTATTAGTATAAAGACTATAAATCTTGAAAGGTTGTGAACATCGAAATTCGATGAGGATTAATAAGTAGGGGTGAGCATTCGGTCGGTTCAAAATCGAACCGAACCGAATAAACTGAAAACCGAAATTTTAGTATTTATAAAAACCGAATCGAACCGATTTTGATCAGAAATCGAATCGAATCGAATCGGTCTGATTCGGTTCGATTCGGTTCGGTTTGATCGGTTTTGATTTTTAATAATTTTTTTATTTTTTACACTTTATTTTTAATATTTTAAAATTTAATTAAAATATTTTAATCTTAATATGATTTAATTTCTCTATATTATTGAAAAAGTATATTATTATCACTAATCGGTTCGGTTCGGTTTTTCGATTCTTTTCTTATTAAAACCGAACTGAACCGAAATAACCAAAATATCTGAAATTAAAAACCGAACCGAACCGAAATATATAAAAAATCAAACCAAATTTTCAAATCGATTCGGTTCAATCAATTGTTTCAATTTGAACCGAATACCGGTCACTTATTTAATAATTTTAATATACCTATTCTGATTTCAGAAGAGCTGTATTTGATACGTTATCACCTTTCATTTTTTTTTCTTTTCCTATTTTTTTCACTACACTAGGATTTTGTTTTTCTTTTTAAAAGTAAATAATGGTCTCCTAGTTAAGTAATTAAGTTCATATTTTTTCAACTTATTGCATAATCTTTTGTTTTTTTTTTTCATAAATGAACTAACTAATTGATGTGGCATTTAAAATATCCATTTATTTATTTAATTTATTGATAATATGTAAAATGATTGAGATAACGTCATTCTTAATTAGTCTTATATTTTTTAAATCACAATTCATTAAAAAAAAAGTCAATGGTTTAAAAGAAAGAACTAATTAATGTGTTATTTAAAATATACTAAATAATTAATTTTATTAAACTATAAAAACTAATACTATGGAAACTATACAAATTAAAGAGAACAATAAATATATTAAATTTTAATTAAAATAAAAAATATATATATATATATTATCTTTGAATTAAAATGTTTCCAAAAAAAGCATGAAAAAAAAAATTCTAAACAGTACAATCCCTCCGTCACTCCAGAATGAAAGAGGCTATCTCGTAGTTTGTTAAGTGCTTTTCTTTTACGTATGTATGGAACTTCTTGTTTTCTATTTTGGTTAGGAAATTTCTTTAGATAACTTTTTTTTTTTTAATCAATATTAAATTCCTGTATTAATTTCAATTTAAACATATTTTGATCATAAAGTACTAGGTGTTTCAATTACGACAAATACACAAGAACAAGAATCTCTGTTGGGACAATTTCAGTTTCAATCTTGTGGGATGGAGTGAGATAATTCATGTAAAGAGGAAGATTTTGATCTGATCTTATTATATACTAGCTATGCAACTCATCTTATTATCTGCTGCATCATATGCAGCATCTATGTTCATCATCAACAAGAAGAAACAAGCCCAAAGCAACACAGAAAAGTAAGGCATTTAAAAGAGAAAGCTATATTATTGCTGATTATCTGTTCTGTTCTCACACTGGTTGTGGCCTCAGAACTCTCTTCTCTACATGATATAGTCAGACCACAGCACAGAACCTCCTCTTTAAGATCTACAGTACACCTATACATATAGAGAACCTCCAATGTGATGCGAAAGAAAAACGAAAACGATCTCAAATCTTCACCCCTATCCTTTGTGCAACCTGCTTCAGCAAATATCAAATAGGACAGACTTTTGTAAGTACATGCAATACTCATTTGAATTTAATTTTTAGTATAATGATATAACTTACATAATTCGACATGTTCAAGGTCAGTTATTGATTTATGACAACAAAAATTGACACCAATCACAAAACAGCTAATGAATTGATGGCAAAATGAGAGAGAGAGAGAGAGAGAGAGAGAGAGAGGGAGACAAAGAGAGAGACAGAGGTAAGAGTACTCCACATTTAAAGTAATGCAAATTCATCTGAATTTGACTAGTTTCTTAACAACAAAGGCAAGAGTACCCTACGAAAAGGCATTGTTGGCTTTTTAGATCCTAATCTACGTCAAAGATGTAAAATAGCAAGGTTATTATGTATTTATATTTTTATACATTTGTATACATTGTTCTGAATTAAATACAATCAATATCATTTCATTTATGAACTTTGCAAATTTTTTTAAAAAAATTGCATAGCGCAGGACTATTACCGTTACGTTATAGGCCTGTGCCTATTCCCGTTACCCGCAATCGCCATTTAAAACCATGGGTTGAGGTACTTTATAGGCAAAAGCGCTAAAACACAGGTCAACTATGTGTTTAGCCAACTCAAAAAGGTTGATCTCCAATTTGCATATTATTTACATATTCTTGAGCTTGAAACTCTGTTCCGAGTTTCTGACCCACATTGAATCATTAGATTTGCTCAGTGTTTGATGTTGTGTCTTCCTCACTTTCAATTTTGACTTGTTCTTGTTGAATGTTGAAAACTTACCTCCTTAAAGGAGTGGACATCGCTTCCCCAAAGCCATGCATCACAGCCTGCATCTCTTGCACCCCATATATCATTTCTACGATCATCGCCTACATGCACAGCATCCTCAGGTTTTACTCCCAATAACTCGCAGGCTTTTAGAAATATTGTTGGATTTGGCTTCTCTGCTGCAACCTGTTTAGAAAGAGAACAGAAAACTGTCAATAAAGAAATTCATCAAGAAAGCCATAGAAGTTTTTCCAACTGAAATTGTGTTTGGAAGCAACTGAAATGGCACTACAGCTTGACCCTAGGATCTCTATCCACTTCCCAAATCCTCCTTACAATCTGAGATGGACCCTAATTCATTGCTGAAATGACCATGATAAACTCAAGGTCGTTTCTCTACTTGGCTTTGTTGTAAAAAAGAATCTGAAAAGTGACCATAATGTCACCAAATCTATGCAATTTAATAAGGACTTTGATTTTAACTTTGCATTTCAAATTTCAAAAAGATCATCTCGCCTTTCTTTTTTCTCAATGTAATAACTAATATCAATAATCTAATACCAATTAATCATGAAGATAATATAGAATCTTATGCAAATTGAGCAAATACTCAAAAGAAAATAAGGATTAACTGAACTTCTCGTTTCTAAGAGTCTAAAGCAAGAAAATCTTTTACTGATGAGAAACCTTTATAAAGGCCAGAGAAAGTCTCAAGTACCACATGCAAAACAGCATTATTGTGCCGCATATATTCTTTCCATTTAAAATCTTCCAAGCAGAGAGGACTGGGGATAAGAGATGTAGTGATTCTTACTTCAGCTGAAACTGCCACAGCATCGAACCAATGATCACAATTTAAAGCCTGCAGAAGAGGTCTAAGTCGAGTGTCAAAATTAGACACAACAGCAGACTTCACACCTGCCTTTCTAAGAGCCTTGAATACTTTCTCAGCATCAGGATCACAGAGGCGCCAAGCCTTGAGATGAAGACAATAAGCAAAAATTTACCAATAGCAATTAAGTATAAAAAAATTGCTATAGCCCAAATAACAAAGCCTACCTTTTCAGTGGTATAGTAGTTATAGAGTTCTTCAAAGTACTGAGAATCTGAGCAGCCAGTAGAAGAACTGACTATGAATTGCCAGAAAGGTCTTCCATCATTTACATATCTGCAATATTTATTAAAATAGAAAAGAGAATGATCAAGATATTGAGTACTAAATGAGAACTGAAAAAAAAAATGTGTCAACAATCTTAGGACAGTAGCAAGTTTGGGACAATGGCTTGTTAAGGGATGTAATATAGAAAGTAAATTATACAGGACCAAAATTACAGTTATTACTATTACATGTATGAGTATTGCATATACAACTAATATTCTCCAGGCATCCATTTGCAGTTAATATTTTTGGTTTTGTTCCCAAGTTACATTCAATGGATTAGATACAGATATGAGCTTTGCCAATATTAATCTCATGCAATGCTTCTCCACCTTTTCATTTCCCCTGAGCTTTTTCAGATTCAAAATAAGCATAACAATTATCTTTCTACACTCCAACAACCACAACTCTATCTCCTTAAAAAGTTAGAAAACCAAGGACATTAAATGCTACAGATGAGGACATCATTAAGTCTCTGCAGCAGGATATGGAACTTCATTCTCAATCTTTTTCCTCTTCCTCGCTGAACTATTTAAGAGAGAAAGCAAAAGTACAAAGGTTGGTTAGCCTCTACTAGTCAACCAAGTATAAATGTTTGTTAGCCCTGTGTGAGACCCACAAGAGCTACTAGATAAGGCTAGAAAAGATAACGATTGCATTAGAATTTGGCCCACGTAAATAAGGCATCACAATTGAACGTGAAGATTTAAGGAGTCTGACATCAATGTGAATTGACTGGTTCATGACATTTCAATAAAAATAAACACACTCCCAAAAACACAGCTAGGCTTCAAATTCAATCCTAATTCAGTTTGATATGACATGTGGATGCTTTTCCTCAATTTTACTCTGTTTACTGCCACATCTATAAGAAATTTTGAGTCCTACTAAGTACTAACTCATTTTTTTGTCCCTTCACTTTCAACCACAATTTGTGCATGTCTGTGTCCTGCTTGACGCTCTTTATTAATGAAGCCAGAACCAATTCAAGAGCCATTTATGTATGTATGCGTTTGTGTTTTCCACATTTTCATGCCTAATGACAGGAATTCATGAGACATTTAAAAGCCAAGCCACTTGAACAAGTGAAGTCATAGTATAGTGCTTATGTAGTTCCCTTCAAAAGAAGATATTAGAGACATTAATAATAAAGAATAAGTAGACGAAATGGGTTCTTCAGTTTTCTCTTACTAATTTTTCTTTTTACTCGAAATAAGCTTTACCTTGAAATGTAATTAAATTTTGTTGGAAGAAACTTTTTTTTTCTTTAAATTGATGATTGGTAATTTAACTTGAAAGCACATTTTCATTGTTAACAGCTCCAAATTTTATTTTGAAGAATAAAACTCTATTTTTGTGAATAATCTAGTTTTCAAGATTCTCTTATCAAGCTCATACAATCATGCATGAGATATACAAGGAAGAAAAATCCATGATAAGACTTGATGTTACTGGTGTCACATATATGTTAAGAGGTCTGGACTTTTCTAAAGATCCTAGAACAGTGACTGCTTTTCTTTGATCACTAATTTCAATCTTCAATTACAGAATTGAGAAAACTGGATCCTCTAGAGTGGCTTTAGGTTAAAATGTGGAAAGAAAACAGGAATGCAGGACAAAAAACAAAACATAAAGTCAAATCAAGTGGCAAAAGCTACCAAACTAACAAGGAAATGCAATGCAGACTCAAAAGCAACCAATATAACTATCATAAAATATAATTTAATTAAAAGGAAACCCATGAATCAATTTTTTTATGTTATTATGGTTTTAATGGTTTTGTTGCCTTTTTTCCCCAACAAAAAGAACATCTACAAACAAACTCATGTAATGAGTACAATAAGCACTAAAAGGAACTGGAAAATATAAAGAAATTTTTTAAAATACATAAAGAAGAGGGGGAAAGGAACAGACCTAAGCCGAGATTGACCCCAAGGTTTCTCATAAGCCCTTCTATATCTGTTCAGTATCTCATCCTCAGAATATTGCACTCCATACTTCTCCCCAATCTTTCTATATATCTACAACAACAAAGTAATTTACATCAGATGTATACCAGATTATATATATATATATATATATTTATATATATATGAATGAATTAATCTGTTAAATACATGCAAAATCATTAATGCAGAAGGAAGAATAAGTCCACCAAATATAACATAAATTACAGAGAAAATTTAATAGATAATACAAAGAAACAATTCAAGAGTCTGATGAACAAAACCCAGATTGCACAAAAAGAAAAATCAACAAAAAAGCTAATTACAGAGATAAAATAAAACCAATTCATACACATAAACAATCAGGTCTCTGTTGCAATATAGAAGAAAAACAATTCAAATGAAACTAAAAGCTGTTCAAAACACCAACTAAATAATTAGAGAAACGTTGGTAAACTCCCCCGACCCAAAAAAAAAAAAAATTAAAAAAGATACAATTTACCAGAAGAACCATCTACAAAGAGACATTACAGCATAGAAAACAAAGATCTCCAAAACCTCAGGACAGTGAATGATCTTTCAGAAATCATAAGTTATATAGAACACAAACATCTCAGAAAACCAAATAAGAGAATACACAAGTATAGAAGAATACTTGGGCCATGGGCTCTGAAGGAACAACCAGGGTACCAGCAGCATCAACAAGCAAAGCCTTATGAGTAATTTCACCATACAAAGACCTCCTATAATCCTCATAATCTTTCACTCCCAACATCTCCAACCCAACTCCTCTGGACCCAACCACATCCATATCCACCTCAGTTGCCACCGCCGCTGCAGCAGCAGATGACGAATACCGGGCAAACCCAGAAGCGCATGCTTCGGATCTTGTGGAACTCAGGATTTTGTTACTGTTATTGTTAACAAAATAAGAAAGAACCCTTGTTAGTTTTGTTATTACTGCCATTGTTGCCGTTTCGGTTGGTACATTTGGCGAATGCTATGCGATTCTGTGATGGGAGTCTCGGTCTGTGAAGAGAGTGGCAAAGAGACCATGACTGGAAGAACGATGGCTGCCAAGAACTTAAAAATGGAAGGACCTACATGTCCAAGTGTGTTTTGTCCGTTCTTATTACTGTAAGGTCCTAAGGAAATTCTCTATATTACATTTATATCCTCCCTCTCTCGTCTTATCTTTTTGGATTCGGCATTCCCCAGATTAGGACAAGACAAGATAATAAGATTTTATAAATGAAAGCAAGCCGTCCCATTCATAAAAAAAATAAAAAAATAAAAAGGCCAGCCTCCCAAAAAAATTTAAAAAACGCATATTATACTTTAATTTTAGGGATAATATTATTAATAAATTATAATTTATTTTTTAATATTCAATAAAAATTATATTTTAATCTGTATATTTTTAAATTTAATTTTTTTAAATTTTATTTAATTAATAAAATAATTTTTTAATTTACCCTTTAAATTTTCAATTAAAATTAATTATAATTTTTATAAATTGACCTCTGAATATTCCAAGTACTAATAAATCTTTATACTACAAATTAGTCTCTTCATTTATAAAATTTTAATATTTTATATATAAAATAATAAAAATATCTCTTTTATTCTAAATAAATAAATTATTGATAAATAAAAATTTAGATCAAAAAGAATTCTTTAGTCTGTCAAGATCTTTAATTTAATTTTTATTTTATTTATTTATTTTAAAATATAAGACATTAAATTTAATAAATATATGAGATTAATTTATATAAAATATAAGAATTTATTTGTAAATAATTATAATATTTAGAAATTAATTTATAAAAATATATGAGTGAATTATAATTAAAGAGAATATTTTATTATAAAATAAAATTATATTAATATTTTTTATTATTGCAATCAAACAATAAAACTGTTATTTTTATGGAAAATATATATAAAAAAATATTTTCCTGTAAGTTATTTTTTTCATAAAATAAATAAAGATTTTTGAATAATATTCTTTTGGTAGAGAAAAGAATTAAACAAAAACTATGCATGAGTCATGAAACGCAGGGTTGGGCTGCGAATCCAATAACTGCATTTCTAAGGAAGAAGACGCATCCAGATGGCTTGACCAATCATTACAGAAACTATATAACGACGAAATTATCCATAAATAAAAAAATCATAATTATATTTTTATTTTTATAATATTTACGAGAGAGAAAGGCATTTACCTTGTAATAAAAGCCGACTTCTATTACTCTTAAAATCTGCCTTATCTAGTTTTTACCAATCATTAAATTTGTGAGTTAATGTTTATATATATTTATATAAATAAAATTATTTAATTTTCAATATATTAATTTAAATTAAAATTTATTATATAAATAAATTAATTAAAATATTTATAAATTATTTAAAATTAAATTTAATAAAAATTTAATTCGTCTAAAATAAATAAATTAAATTTAAATTTAACTTTTTTAAAATTTAATTCAATTCGTTTACGTTGTAATAAAAAAATCTTAAACCAAACTCCGGTTTATTAATGATATTCAAAATCTATTTAAATCTTCCAATTTATAACAAAAGAAATCAAATAACATTAAGATCTTTCTCCGCCAAAATCGTAGATTTTATCAAATAAATAAATTTAATTTATACAGATAATAACTTTAAGGTATACTAAAACTTCTTGAGACTTTCTAGATAATAAATAAAATATAAAAATAATAAATCACAAAATCGTAAACTATAGAATTAAATAAAAATGGGCAATCATGATCTTAATATTTTTATTAATACAATATTATTCTTTCCATTCAATTTACTTTTATTTTTACATAATTTAAGAAAATATAATTAATATAATTAAAGTAATAAATTTAGTTCAATATTTTTTAATATACATTCTGTTCATATTTTTATTAGAAATTAAATAATTTCTTGTTACAAAATTATTTTGAATTAATAAATTTTTATCTTTTAATATATAATAAAGTAAAAATATAATTAATAAATTAATAACCTATTTTCTTATGATTTTATTTTTACCATAAATAAGTTGGATTAGCCAAGTAGAAAACGAGGTGATGAATATGTGACGTGTCCACAAAAACCTCAAATCATTAAACCAATTATGGAGATGATAATTGACAAGTGTCAATTCTGTAATTAATCGTAATTCTTAGCCTGTATTATTAATGGTCCTTGTACGTATATTTCGGAGCTGTGATAGCAAGCAATAACGTGGCACACGATAAAGAACGTTAAGAACACGTCACCGAATTCCATGCTGCCTATCAACTGCTTTTATCATCAGCGTGGGCCCAATTATCTTCGGTCGAAAAAAGGAAAAATCATCAGCGTGGCCCCCACTCTAGTGGCCTCCATTTAAGCGGGCCCCGCGCTGTTCCAATCATAGCCATTCAGCCTATGCGACAATCCCCACCCCCACCCCCGCCCCCTGACTTTTAAGATAAGACTTGAGAGTTCTGAAATTCGAGCCTGCTTGTTATTTAGGAAAAATAAAAATAAAAATGTCATATATTTCCACTTTAGAATTTACCGTTCTTTTTCAGACGTTACTGAAAATATTGATGTTGAAAAAAATATATATTTATTAATTATTTTTTTAATATTTAAAAATAGAAAAATAATTATATAATATTATTTATTTTCATTTTAACAATAATTTATTTTATATTAAAATAATATTTTATAATATAATTTTTATAATTTTTTGATGAATTTAATAATTGTTATTATAGACAATATAATGCGATATTAGATATATAGTGATGTGTATAAATTTAGAATTTAAAATTTTAAATAGCATAATGTTATTCCTATTATATATTTACATTATATGCTATATTGATATTTAAATATGTTATTTTAATATAATTTTAATTTAGTAATAAGGGTATTTGATTAAATTTGAAAAGTTTTAAGTTTTAATTTTTTAATTTTTAATTTTTAATTTTAATTTTAAAAAAATATTATTTTAATTTTGATATTAATATTAATATTATATAGAAAATAATGTTAGACAGTTATTATTGAAATTTAATTTTATTGTAGTATTCCATGTAAATAATCTCATCATCCACTCAAAAGTCAAAGACATCCAGCTGAAATATGGCCTACTAAATTTCCCTCTCTAAAGATATGGGCAATGTAGAAATTCTCAGAGCTAAAAAATCTCACCTAATTGGGGAAGTTCCGATAAACAAGGGTGATTAGATTAAATTGAAAAAAAAAAAAAATAAATCGGATTAATTTAAAATTTTAATTTATTTTTTTATTTTAATTTAATTTTTAATTTTAAAAATTTTAACTATTTCTATTTGATTTAATTTTAATTAAAAGAATTTAAAAAATTAAATTAAAATAATTAGTGGTAATAGTATATTATTTTTAGTAATACTGAGAGATTATATTATAATACGATTGAAATATATCAATTAAATTTTAAAATATTAAAAATAAAATATAAAAAATAAAAAATATTAAAAAATTTAATTGATCAAACTGAACCGAATCGAATTAAATTAAATTGAATTAATTTGATTTGATTTTTATATAAAATCAATTCAATTTAATTTTTATCTAACACTAAAATTTCAAATTTTAGTTTCTTCTTCAATTTTGAAGCAAATGGACATTTTGCCCTGACCTACAAGTAAAGATACATGTTTCTAATATTACTATTTATTGATTTGAATGTTAGACATGGACATTTAATTTTATAATAAAATCAATTTCTATTACTATCTTTAGCATTTTTCAAAATAATGAGAATTATAAAATCAGTCTCATTATTTGTTTTTTTTTTATGATTATGGCTAAAATTTGAAACCAAGATCATTTGCTTCATTTAGAACAAAAGGAATTCAAATAAATTCTTATGTTTTCTCTTTTTTGTTTTTTATTGAAAATTTTTAAATTTAAAAAATGAATTTTTAATTTTAAATATGAAAAAATTAATTAAATTAATTTTTTATAAAATTATTAATTTCAAAAAATAAATTAATTTATAGAATTTTAATGTTTTATTATGGATTCATGTTTTCAAAATTTATCAAAGATAATAAAGCCCTGTGGATTGAGGAAACCTGTACATCAATAAGCCTTATAATGAATCCCAAACCTGATTAGGCTTTATGTCCTGAACTCTTATTTTTTAAATGGAGATCGGAGATGGATACAGAAGATTGAAGAGAAAAATTTGAATAAAATTTGATATTTTTCAGATTTTTTGAGATGCAATTTTTATTGGGCTAACTTTTATAACTGTGCATACTAAATATAAAAAAACAAAAGGTAGTGTCATTCACAAACTTTATTTTCTCTGGCCGTCCCTTCAACAATCTGATCGGAAAAAGTTTACTCTCAAAGAATAGCTAAAGCCATAAACAACTAAATGAAACAACAAGGGAGCCAAACACATGACTTAAGAGATAAAGGCTTTTTGAAAAACAAAGCAGAGTTGTGGCATAGAGCAAAGGAGCACATGCAACATCGAGATCAGGAAGAAGAAGAAGATGAAGATTCAATATCACAAAAAGGAAAGGAGCAAAACTTCTACAATCACATCAAGATTCCACCACTAGGGCCACATACACAGCCCCCAAGTCAAAAAGCGACACCAGAGTGGTGGTTCTAGATTGTCGAATAATACCATTAGCTTCAAAATGAAATACTTGACCTTCTTAAAAAGGGCTCTCTTTCTAGACGTGGGTTTCAAAAAACCGGTTTTCTCTTGGAGAAAGGTATTTACATGTCTCCGATGAAGGAAACAGCCATCACCATATCTGGTAAGTAGTCGCCCTTTAGCCAGCACAACGATAAGCTTTTCCTTGCCACCTCATAGAGATGAGACTTATTTGCTGCAAAGTCCAAGGTTTTGGGTTCAGAAAGTTCTTTTGTGGCTCATGGTGTTGGCTCAGTGTGCCTTGTGTTTTCTGTTAGGAAAACCATATTGAAAACCTACAAGATTAAATGGATGAATATAAATAATTGGCTTGCAGTATCAAATTTTGACTAGTCATTTTAATATATCAAGCAACTCAATCATTATTGTATAATTAAACTCGTATTGGATTCATGGAGATTAGTTGTTAAGTGCTAACCATGTGAACGAACCTGTAAGGATGGTGAGACTTGAGTTTTTGGCATAGGGTAAGAGAGGGCTACATGTAGTCACAACTCTCTCAGTGATAGATGGCTAAGGTGGGCTAGTTGCTGGATAGAATCTGCAGTTATGCTCTCCTGTGGATACACCAGACTTGTTTCTTAGATTCGTCCGACCCAAGCTTGACTCCCTTATCTTTGCTGTGCACATGCGACTTGTTTCCTTCCCTTTTCGGTGCGGGTAATCATGATGAACGGTTCTTCTTATGCCAATACGAATGATGCGACTTTCTGCTATGGCATGCGAAGTTCATCGATAGATGCGTTCCTTTTTCTAAACGACAAAGAGAGGTGATAAAAGTTTGCATCAGTTTGACTTGGTTCTTATAGGTATTAATGGATTGGGTTAGATTCTGTAATGTAAATATTTATAGATTGGACCCTGTAATCTCTTTCGAATATCAATGAAATTTCTTTTAATTAAAAAATATAAGAAAAATATATAAATTGTGTAATGGGTTTATTGGAGATTTATCTCCTGTTTTCTAAAATGTAAAGACTTTATTTTTTTGAGTTCTTAAAAATAATAGAAAAATAAAATTAAAGCTTATATTTTTTATAATATAATTTGCTTTGTTAATTAATTTTAGTTTTTTTTTATAATTTACTTAAAATTAAATTATATTAATTACATTATTGACCAATTCAATTTTAAGAATATTTCTTGTACATTGTTAAAGTGAATTTAACTTTTTTGTAAGAACT
Organism: Manihot esculenta; assembly: GCF_001659605.2. Taxonomy (NCBI): domain Eukaryota; kingdom Viridiplantae; phylum Streptophyta; class Magnoliopsida; order Malpighiales; family Euphorbiaceae; genus Manihot; species Manihot esculenta. Next base: position 6,764,457 of record NC_035168.2, on the reverse strand, counting down.
AAATAAATAAATGGAGGAAATAATTAATTTTCCAATTGCCTATTGATGCTCATGAGGAAAGTAGATAAAAGTAAACAAATAGAAAAATAGTTATAAGTTTAGCTAAATTTTTTTTTATTTTGTTATCTAATTTGCAATAGTTATAAGTTTAGTTAAAATTCTTTTTGAGCACTCCTTTTCCATTTCCTACATCCTTCACTTGCTTTTGTACTTAGTTCATCAGCCTCCTTGATAATAATATTTGAGGAGGGACCATAGTTACCCTGGTATATTCCTTGTTCAGATCCTCATGCAACGAATTGATTTGAAGAAACTTAGCTATTTCAGACAGTTTTAGGCCACCAATAACGGATTCAGGCTTTAGCATGCTGCAGGCTAAGTGAACAAAGCAGTCGAAAGGTTGTGGGTTAAGAGAGGACATATCCACCGGATTGGGCTTTTCAATATGAATATGGGGTAGAGAAGCCTGGAAAGATTTTTTTCTTTTGGGTCCACTTTGAAGCTTGGGCTTCTTTAGAGGGATCAGCCCATTTCCTTCTTTTTGAAAAAAAGAAAGATGAAGGGGTTGAGGTAGTCCTATTTTCAAAGGGTAGAGGTTCTAGCAAAGCAAAGGTAAAGGTTTGGATATCTTCTCTTCATTAATGTTGCAGAAAAAGATAGGGTTTTGGTCGGACAGAGAAGCTTTTGATGATTGACAAGCTGGTTTTTGAAAGGGAGTTGGAGGACAAAGTTTTGAAAAATCTTGGGTAAAGGAACTAGATTAGAGGTGGGAGCTACTAAAAAAGGTTTGGTTGGAACTTTTAGCTTTTGGAGAGGGAAACAAGTTCCAGAGGTGGCACATTTTGAAGAAGCACTTAAAACTAGGGAATAGGTTGTGATAAATCTTTTCCTCCTCCTGGTCCATGATAGATCTAACTTTCTTCTTGGTCCACCCTATGGGTCCATCAAATGGGTCTCCCAATGTTCTACTTGATGAAAGGACCTGCAAAATAAGGAAAAATGGTCAGGAGTCTACCAGGAATGCCCCGGTGGAGACCCTCCGACGCTAAAGTCAGATTTTATGGATTAGAGTAGCATATTTGGGGTAAAGGTTGCAGAGAGAAAATAAAAATGGAGTTCAGGAAGGAGAGGAAGAAGAAGCCCCCTTTGAGAGAGAGCCTCCCCTCACGTTTATAGTGTTACCTGTCTGTGTCCTTCAGGCTCGTACGTACGGACGTGTCAGGCCCTTCTCCAGGCAACCATTTAATTCACCCTGGCACGCATGCGAACAGGGTTGGTGAGTGATTAGGCCTACTCCCCTATTGGGCTTGTGCTCGTATCTGACCCGGATTGCCCTGGGTCGCTGGCCCAGGCTCGTGAAGTCGAGCCGTCTTTCGAGCGTATAATCTGATGGGCTTTGGACCTGTGGCCTTCTTTTGGATCCAGTCTTATTCCTGGGCTAGGAAAGATCTGAAGGTTATCAATTGCCCCTTTACCTCCTCAGCAGTTATTCCATGACCGGTGAGGAGGTAAATACTTAGGCGCCGTTAATGACCGTGTAGCTCGAGAACGGCTCTTGTCAAAACGTCATTTACTTGCCCTTTTTATTTCTTTGTCTCTTTACTTTGATGTTTGAACGTATGGCGATCTGGAGATGTGTATTTGGTGATGAATGGTATTTCACCTTGGTCTGTACCTCACTATTATTATTTTTTACTCATGCTGTCTTCTGACTTCGTTAATTTTACTTAATTGATGGACTAGGCTAGTTGTACTGGGACTTTGTTAGTCGAACTGACCCGGGCTAAGAGCTCGGAGTCTGATTAAGCTTCTGACTTGCAATTTTTCTTATTCTCATGAGGGCGTTTCTGTTTTTAGCTCATGACCTCGCCAGTGTTACGAGCTCGGATATATAATACCTAGAGGAATGTCTTATTTGCACGACTGCCCCGTTTTAGACAATTTTAAATCTTGTTATCGCTACGAGCTCAGACATCTTATCCCTCTGGAGGTAGCCTTTTGGCGACTAGTGCGGTCTGAGTTGTGTGCTCCACTAGGATAGTGAGCTAGGTTTTTCCTCTCCCGGGGTCATCTTTGCTAAGTGTTTGTTTACTGTGAGTTAATCCAAGCTGTGAGCAGGGTCTCTCGCTTTTGTTTAGCCTTTCGTGTTTTTCTGCATTTGCAGGCTTTTTTATGTGGAGAGCTCAGCTCTCTGGTATATCCTCTATGCTCAGCTTTATTCAGCTTGGTTGTTTACCTGTCGTGAATCCGTATGTACTGCGGATTAAGGAGCTCGGATTTTTGTTCTTTGCTTAGGCTTTTAGGCCTATAACTTGTGATGTTGCCTGTGCTACGGGCTCAGGAGTTCGGAATTTCGCCTTCCTCACTTTGCTGCCCCGAGCTCTTTTGCGAAGTCAGACTTAATTTCTTGCTTTCTTGTCGAGCCTTATTCGAGCTGTGTTTCAATCTGACTGCTTGTTTATTCGGTTTTAACTTTTCTTTTATAGTCTTGTAGCCTTGCCGGTCCAGATATGAGGCCCCTCCAAGCTTCGGGGGAGATCGACCCTAGATTGAAGAGGTCGGACTATATGTTTTGGATTTGACCATACTGCGGTTCGATTCTTTTGTATCCTGATGAGTCAGGGCTTTCTACTGCCCCATTCAGTCGTTCAGAATGGTTTATTTGGCTTTTTATGTTGCTATTGTCTCCTTGATTCTTTATCTGAGCGTTGGGCTCTCGTGTATGTATCGGTTGGTTAAGTTTCTTGCCCCCGAGTGTTTATGGGCTGTCTGCTCTCGAGCGTTTTGCGGGCTCTTTGCTGCCTGGACCTCTCTTTAGGCCAGCTGAGTTGGTTTAGTGTTAGCAATCAATTCTCGAGGCCGATGCCTCTTATGATTGCCCCTGATTCTCTGTTTAACCCTGTATTTTGGTACGCATTTTGCTTAGGATTCGCCTTGCCTTAATTCAGTCTGCCTATTGGGTTTACCAGTACCGAGCTTATTTATGCCGCAGTACCTTCTTGAGGTCGGCATGGCACTTTGGCGCTTTTGGCTGTTGTGCAAGATCAAAGTCTCTCTACCTTATGACTCGAGCTCTTTTGGGAGGTCGGAGTTTAGTTTTTCGTTGGTGATTCAGGGCCCCATCTTTCGTGTGAGGTCGGAGCTGTATTTTTATGAGTTGTTCATGCACATGATATTGGGAATTTTTGCTCCAGGAGGTCCTTAAGACCCTCACCGGCCGTTTTTGTTTTCCCGGGAGTTCTAGGGAATCCCGGTCTTCTTTGTTTACCCGGGAGTTCTAGGGGATCCCGGTCTTCGTGCTCCGGGAGGTCTTTAAGATCCTCGCCAGCCGTTTTTGTTTTGTTTTTCCGGGAGTTCTAGGGGATCCCGGTCTTCGTGCTCCGGGAGGTCTTTAAGATCCTCGCCGGCCGTTTTTGTTTTGTTTTCCCGGGAGTTCTAGGAGATCCCGGTCTTCATGCTCTGGGAGGTCTTTAAGATCCTCACCGGCCGTTTTTATTTTGTTTTTCCAGGAGTTCTAGGCGATCCCGGTCTTCGTGCTTCGGGAGGTCTTTAAGATCCTCACCGGCCGTTTTTGTTTTGTTTTCCCGGGAGTTCTAGGGGATCCCGGTCTTCGTGCTCCAGGAGGTCTTTAAGATCCTCACCGGCCGTTTTTGTTTTGTTTTCCCGGGAGTTCTAGGGGATCCCGGTCTTCGTGCTCCGAGAGGTCTTTAAGATCCTCACCGGCCATTTTTGTTTTGTTTTCCCGGGAGTTCTAGGGGATCCCGATCTTCGTGCTCCGGGAGGTCTTTAAGATCCTCACCGGCCATTTTTGTTTTGTTTTCCCGGGAGTTCTAGGGGATCCCGGTCTTCGTGCTCCGGGAGGTCTTTAAGATCCTCACCGGCCGTTTTTGTTTTGTTTTCCCGGGAGTTCTAGGGGATCCCGGTCTTCTACCTCTGAGGTATCTATGGCTCAGGGTCTTCTAAAGGACTCAGGATTTTTCTGCAAAATAAGAGTTTGCACAGAGCGTATATAACGAGGATGCTCGTTGTTAATTCAATAATATTCACCAATAATATGTCGCACGTGTCCTTTAACTTTATATTTCAATTTTCACTTTATAAAATATTGTGCTGGAACATGTAAAATATTGTAAAAGGTTTCAGTATTATTTACACTTTATAATTCTGTAACTAATAATGACTGTAAAGCGATAAATACAGTGAAAGCAATGCAAAAAGCTCTCGATTTTGGCGTTGATCCAGTTGTAATGATTGATAATAATTAATTGCTTACAGTAGAAGTGAATTGTGGGTAAGCTAATTTTAGAAAATCATTTACAATGGCATTGTTGTAATATTTATAAAGGATTTGAGTACCTACCTCCTGGTGATCAAGATTCACGTCGACCACTTTTGCATGGATTGTGTGGGCGCGTCACTTTACTCCGATCCCACCAAACTCAATATTGAAAAATTGATAATTTTGGTGTTTGGCCGACCTGCTGTAGTCCGAGCTCCTCACTCGTGTTCTTTTGCAGTTTTCCATCGACCTTTATCTCAAGTTCTTCCACCGACCTATTTTTCATCATGTGTTGTCCGGTTCGACCTCGTCTATTTGTTGTTTAGAGCTGTCTAATTTATCCAACCTGCTTTATTTTTCCTCGCGAGTCTCCTATCTCTCTCTTCCTTTTCTGTTATCTTGAGCTTAAATCCCTGAAATAGCTATCGAGCACATGAAAAACAACAGTAATAGAATTGTTATTTGTTTTAATCTTACCCAGCAGTTAGGTGAAGCCAGGAGCTTTCTATGATCTCGCCCAGAAGTTTGCCTGTAAACTAGTTAAGCTAGATTTTTAAGTGACTTTGTACTAAGATTCACTTAAAACTATCAGGTAATAAAGAAGGAAACTGTGTTATTCTGCTAAAATTATGTCAATCTCACTACCAAGAGGAACCATTTATGCATAAACTGTGATCCTTAAAAAATTAAAAAAAAACAATTAATATATGCTTGTATGCTATTGGAGGATAATCAATAAAAGTTTTTTCTATAATGTCAGTCCAAAACCGAAATATGATGCCCACTTGGCAAATGAACGAGGTGGCAGTTACTGATATAAGTGCATGCTTGTAAGGTGTCAAATCCAAATCAATAATTGGAGGTTCCATGCGGAAGCTTAAAACTTATAATTAAGCGATCAAAAGCGCATTTGAACGGAAAAGAACCAAACCCAGAAATATTTCTCTGCAGAACACTGATTCCAGAAGCCAAAACCCAAGAAGAAAGGTAACGCTTCAAACACGGATTCGACCTCGATCACAGATCTTAGCTCGAGCACGGATCCGACCTCAACGAGTAACCTAATGCTGTGGTCGTCGGATTTGCCGAGCTCCTCTCTGTCTTGCTATTCCGACCAACCATCTTGCTAATTCAAATCTTGAGGGCGGTCTGGCCATCCGGCCCGGAACGCGGGATCGACCTCAAACATGACTTCAACCTCAGGCGTACATCTATCCGACTTCATGATTTCAATCCCGAGCTTGAGTCCGTCGACTATTAAGCATGAGCTGATTTATTCATGTGGTTCAATATCCAGTCGGGCCTTGCGCAGGAAGTCGACCATCTTTGCCCAGTTCACGGCGATCGATTCTCCCCTGGCGATTTCGCCAACTCTTGCAGCCGCGGGAGCCACCGATTTCTTGGGGATGCAAATTTAGAAACATGATCAGAAATAAATAGAGCCGCAACGACAGCGAGAACCCTAGTGTGGTGCTTGTGAAGCCAATCCCTCCCAAGAATCCCGGCAGTAGGATTCGAGGATGGATCGAGAGGCGGAAGAGAGTTCTTATCAGCGAAGGACAAGAGGAGAGAGATCTTAGCGATGTCAAGCAAGGCGAGGGTGTTGCTTGGGGGGCTGCTCAGAGAGGAGACAGGTGGTGATGAGGGAGTGGTGCTCCGGACATCGAATTCGAAGGACCAGCGCCATGGAGCGCTGGTGACGCCAGTCATTTCAAGATCAATGGCGGGGAAATCGGCAGCAACGACATCGTTCCTTTCCGCGCCGACCTACACGGTCGGATTGCTACATGATCGCGACGACCTCACTTGTTGGAGCTCGACCAGATCAGCGACTTCCTCATCAGGTCGATGCATCTTTGCCACCATCACGTCTGTCCATTGGTCCATTTCAGCGTCGCACCGACCTCACTTGTTGGAGCTCGACCAGACCAGCAACTTCCTTCTCGAGTCGGCGCGTCTTTAGCAGTTCGAGCTCCTTCCACTCTTGCTGTTCCAACCATTCGACCTGCTTTTTTCTCGCGGACTCCTCCTCTCTAACTTGTTACCTGGGACTTCACAGCAGATCTGCCCATCCAATCTCTACAATATGTGTACTGTTGATCTCACAGTTTCAACAAATATATACATCATCTGAAGTTTCACTTCGTCAGATCTCAAAGAAAAAGTTAGTAGTAATAAAATTCAATAAATGTTAAAATAAACTATCTAAAAGACTATCGAGATAAACCAGCTGGATCTTTCTTTTCAGCTAAGTTATTCAGCTGGGCTATTGTAAATCTCTAGCTTTCTTTTCGCATAAGCTTTCATACCTTCATGTGGATCTCAATGGGTGTGTAACGACCCGAAAATCGGACCGCTACCGGCGCTAGGATCCGGGTCGACTTAAGGCCGCCGGGACCCGTAGCAAGCCTAACATGCATCCTGTGAACCTGCTTAATCCCATACATGATCAACAACATACATAAAAATTAAAACTTTTCTTTCCATATACATCAACCATACTCAACCTGTGCATGCACTGTATATAACATAACTCATAAACATTGATCCCTCTGTGGGATCTCATCAGTGCCCCCAAATGGGTGACATAACATATGTCGAGTTGGTTTACATAAACATCATAAAATCTCTAAGATCATGTATTAAAAGGGATAACAACATTCTATGGTCAAGCACACCTCTAATAATCCATAAACATCATTACATAACTATACTGTACTATTACATTACATCATACTACGATTTGTCATGTCCACATTCTAACTATTACACAAACAAGCTTTACTCTATCCGACCTCCTCTTCTATCCTGTACCTGCAAGCCTGGGGGTAAAAGGGAGAGGGGTGAGCTAAAAGCCCAGTGAGTAGAACTATAAAACATATTAACACTATGCTCCAATGAAATGCATCATAACACAGACAATTCACATAAGGGTTGGGTGAACTTGTCACCAACTAGTCCAAGCTAACTCTGTGCCAGGCCGTAGCATGGGGTCCTGGTCTTCCTGTCATAACATACATTACTTACCATTTGCCCCAGGGCCTCCTCTGGGCTCCTGGTCTTCGAGTCCCATAACCGTGCCAGGCCGTAGAATGGGGTCCTGGTCTTTCCTTACATAATGCCAGGCCGTAGAATGGGGTCCTGGTCTTCCTGTCATGGACTAATTGGGTCATCCAATATTCACCCACATCAACAATAATCGATGCAATGCGGCATATTCGTGGGAACTAATGCAATCATCCTATTGCATAATCATGATGCATGAAACATGATAAAACATTTAATTTAAAAGATTAAGTTTAGTTTCACTCACCTCTGGCAGACTCTGACAACACCGAAGCAGCTGAACTCACTGCTGGGATCCTCGGTTCCTCGGGTCCGAACCTACACAGGTGGGCTCAAATGAGGGACCAAACATACCTGAACATATCTCTAAACTACTCCCCAAAAACCCCCTAAAACATCATGAAACAACCATAGAAAAACATGCAAAGGAGGCCTGGACAGGGCACTTTCGGCGGCAGGTTCGGCGGCCGAAAGTCCCTCCAGAGCCGAAAGTCAGGCAGGTTCGGCGGCACCTTCGGCGGCCGAAACTCCCAGACAGAGACGAAACTCATGCATGTTCGGCGGCACTTTCGGCGGCCGAAACTGCCAGACAGAGACGAAAGTCTCCCTTTCGGGGGCAAGCTTTGGCAGCCGAAAGGCTGCCTCCCCAGCCATGTTCGGCGGCCGAAAGTCCTTCGGCTGCCGAACCTGGTTTCTGCCAAAGGGCAGAAACTTGGCTCCCTTTGCACATTTCGCCTCCAAACCTTCCCAACATGCATCAAACCTATTCTACAACACACAAACACAAGCATACATGTTCCTAGGGGCCTCAAACCAACATAAACCCCATCTACAACACATCAAGAAGCTCACATTGTTCATGAACATACATTTATACCCATAAACTCCAAAAGCATAACCATAACCTAAACATGCATTCTAACCCATAGATCTACTGAAAACTTACTTAAAACATGCAATGAGCTTAAGATCGGCTCTTACCTCTTGAAGATCAAGAGAGAGACGACCTAAACTCGAAGTTGGGAGAAATTGGGTTCTTGAACCTCTAAGCTCCAAAACTTTGCTCAAAAGCTCAAATCTTCAAAACAAGGTTAAACAAATGAAAATCTTGAAAGATCTAGAGGAAAGACGTCAAAGATGGGTGAGGGGCGGCGGAGACTCACCTTGGCCGAAAATGGGGAAAAAGCTCGCCCGTTTTCGGCTAAGGGACCCTTTTATAGTGGCTGGCCAGACCACGTTCGGGGGCCGAATGTGCCTCCGCATGCATGCCATGTTCGGCGGCCGAACCTGGACTTCCCTCACTTATGCTTTCGGGGGCCTAAAGCACACCCGCAACGCATGCATGTTCGGCGGCCGAACTTGAGGTTCGGCGGCCGAACCTGAGTTTTCCTCCAATGCTATTTTCATGCAAAAACTCATTTTCTTTCATGCTTAAAACATAAAATACATTAAAACATTATATAAAAACATGGTTTTACCCTACTAGAGGCTTCCGACATCCGAGATTCTACCGGACGGTAGGAATTTCGATACCGGAGTCTAGCCGGGTATTACAGGGTGGATTTAGGAACTCCGGTGACGAAAAGATCTCCTTCGTTCCCACAGACGGCGCCATTTGATAAATCTTTTCCTCCTCCTGGTCCATGATAGATCTAACTTTCTTCTTGGTCCACCCTATGGGTCTATCAAATGGGTCTCACAATGTTCTACTTGATGAAAAGACCTGCAAAATAAGGAAAAACGGTCAGGGGTCTACCAAGGATGCCCCGGTGGAGACCCTCCGACGCTCAAGTCAGATTTTATGGATTAGAGTAGTATATTTGGGGTAAAGGTTGCAGAGAGAAAATAAAAATGGAGTCCAGGAAGGAGAGGAAGAAGAAGCCCCCTTTGAGAGAGAGCCTCCCCTCACGTTTATAGTGTTACCTGTTTGTGTCCTTCAGGCCCGTACGTACGGACGTGTCAGGCCTTTCTCCAGGCGGCCATTTAATTCACCCTAGCACGCATGCGAACAGAGTTGGTGAGTGATTAGGCCTACTCCCCTATTGGGCTTGTGCTCGTATCTGACCCGGATTGTCTTGGGTCGCTGGCCCAGGCTCTTGAAGTCGAGCCGTCTTTCGAGCATATAATCTGATGGGTTTTGGACCTGTGGCCTTCTTTTGGATCCGGTCTTATTCCTGGGCTAGGAAAGATCTGGAGGTTATCAGGTAGGTTGAAGCAAAACGAAAAGGAACCAAAAGAAGCAAATTTTGGAAATTGTGAGGGGTTTCCTGGCTTTCCTTAAAAAGATCGAGAATAGGAGAAACGAAAGGGATACGGGGTTTATCAAAAAGAGAGGTTGAAAGAGGAGTTTTTGCATGAAGCCAAGGTCCAAAACTGGATTTGTTTTGGTTTTTGGCACATCCTTCCTCCAGCAAAGCTTTGTTGTTACAGAGTTTGGCTATATGCCCAATAATCCCACAAGCGTAACAAAAGGTTGGTAGCCTTTCATGTTTGACTTTAATCCAGTCTCTCCTATTTTCTGCTTTAGGAACAAAAAATCCCACAGAGAGGCTTTTGAATATTTATAGTGACTTTAAGCCTCAATGTCGAAGAACATTCAAAATCCTCCCTTTTAGATTCGTCAACAGTTATGAACTGACCCACTAGATTCCCAATGCTCTCAGCATTTTCTTTCTTCCATTGTGCTGGTGCCAACCCATGAATTTGTATCCAAAACTTTTCTGTTGAGAAATCTATTTCTCTGTTTATCTGGGGGGCACTCCTTGAACACTATCATATTGTTGTCGATAGACCAGAGTCTATTATGGATGACATTTTCTGAAATCCTTAAGAGTCATCGAAGATAAAGATAAATTTCTCATCTGCACCTCTCTTAACTTGAAAATTGTCTTCTGACTTTCATGCCTTTGTCATGGCATTTTTTAGAGCCCATGGATTGTACCGCTTTAAAACACAAATGTCAGCTACCAGCTTATTACAGGTAAAGACTTATTCAGATTCCTCTAAGGAGATCAAATCTAGGACTGGTTCCTCACAACTTAGCAATTCTATCATATTAATAATATTAGAGATGGGAAGGTTAGAGTTGTTGGCCATAAAAAAGAGGGTATGTAAGAAGGAAGGAAGAAAAAGAGAAAAAGTGGTTGAGAGGGGGTAATAAAGGCACTGAAAGATGTAAAGACGAGAAAGAAATGAGAGTATAGAGGCCAAGGAAGGAGACCGAACACTTGCCGAGGAAGGAACTGATAAACATGAAAGAGAAACTCCACAATAAGGAGAAAAAAAACCAAAAAAGTTTGATGGGTTTGGATCAGATTAATGGACCAGATTACAATTTATTGCTAATAGGAGATTCTGGCCCATATGAACCCAATTATCAAATAGTTCATAAAAGCTTATGGCCCATATCAACTACAAGCCTAATCTCAACTCAAGATCTTTTCACAAAGAGGAAGGAAAAAAAAAAAATTGTATCTCATATGATGAAGACGGAGATACTTTTTATTTTTCCAAATACCTAAAAAATAAAATAAATATTGTAAATTTGAAATTTATTTTTTTAATATACATTTTATTTGTATTGTTCTATCAAAAATTAAATAATTCATATTATTTTTCAATCTAAACCATTCGACATTTGAAATTTATTAATCCAATTAAATTGAAATTTATTAATCTGAGAGATATTATTAAATAGAAGCATATAACTGACTATTTAAAAAAATAATATATAATATAGAAAAAATAAAAAAGATAATTCATATTTTATTGAACAAAGAAAATATAAAAAATAAAATAAAAGATTGATAATACTCCATTAATGCAAAAATTATTTTTTATAGGCTTTAAGTAGATAATTGAAAGGTTTGATAATGATGTGAAAGAAGCATTTGTACTTGCATATTCTTTATAAATACATGGCAATAATCCAATCATGTGCTTCCAAAGCTAGCAAGGATTTTGAGAATAGATTTTTCTATCCAATGGGACACTCACATGTGTCCCAATAACCTTTCTTAGGGCCATTTTGTTCTTGGAATTAAGTGGGTTTAACTTACAATTGATTTTAAAATAAAAACTGATGAAATTATAGAGAATTTTTTTTTTTTTTTTTAACTTTTCCCCATTAGAAATGTAACCCCACAAAGGCAAGCCAGCAGGGTTTTCCAAGTTGTTTAGAAAAAGTAAAGTTGACCCAGATTGCAGGGCAAGAATCATGGTTTTTGAAAGGTTCAGGTTTGTAAAAAGGAAATTTTCTTTTGTTATTGATGAATACCAATTAGCAATTGGCAAATGCCAAAGTCCTTTATTGGAATGAGAGATTGGGACCATTTCTTTACATTCACTTATTAACTCCATTTTTGCCTCTTCAATAGTGTCTAAAGGTTGGCCATGTCTATGGGTTGGACATGTCAATATTGTTCATGCAACCATCTATCTCCATTTTGGATTATTAACTAATTTATTAAATTTATAGTTTATTCAATACACAAATTTTATCTATCCTTAATAATTAACGGTTGTTGCAAATGGCTACTCAATAATATTAAATTGCCATTCAAATAATATATTTAAAAATCTATTTAGTTTAACTATTGAATATAACTGGTAACTATAATAGTTAATAGCATATTGTAATCGATAGTTAATAATTAATGGTGATACGTAATTATTATATCACCATTCGTATTGTCCTGCATTATAATATAATATAAAATAATTGTAAAAAACATAATATGCTTTATAATTTTTACAATTTTACTCTATATTTTAAAAATAATCAATTTAATATTATATTTTTAAAATTTAACTGTTAAAAAAGCCACTAAATTTTTATTATGTCATAAAACTGACTAAAATGTGAAATTTAATCTTAAATTGTATAGCGATGTTAAAATATTAAATTTCATTTTTCGACCTAAATTTACATTTAAACTATTATTAAAAAATTAAATAATATCATCACTTTTTTTTCTCGGTCTATTTGATTTTATTTGATCTTTTAATAATAATTTATAGATAAATTTTAATATTTTTAGCCCGCTATGAATTTTAAGAATAAATTTAATTTTTTATCTTATAAAATTACTAATTAAATTTTTATCAATTTTAATAATTATTTCATAAATGTAAATATCATATATCTATAAATATCTCATATTATATTGTAATGATATGGCGATAATATGATAATATGACAATATTTTCATCTTACAAAAAGGACGTGGCATTTGTATTAATGAATTAACGGTTACTTTAACCGTTCGGTGTAATTAATAAAATTTTTTAAAATATATAATTAAATTGATTATTTTTAAAATATAGAGTAAAATTATAAAAAATTTTAAAATATAAAAAATTTTAAAATATAAAAATTTTTTTGACTATTATTTTTCTTTATTTTATGATAATGTAGCAATGATAAAACATTTATATTACTAAATTAAAAAAAGTGTTAACAGTTAAATACAATTTTTGAAAACTTAAAATTACAAGTTTAAATAGACTATTTTAAAGTAAATGATAGAATTATAAAAAATTATAAAATATAATTTTTTTTAATTAAAAAAAAATTAAACATAGTTATTTATATATATATATAATTTTTATTATATAATAATGAATATTGTAACTAATTTAATTATTATTTATAGTATTTTTAATTTATATATTATGTATTGTAATTTTAAATAATTTATTGATGTAAATTTTACAGATAAATATATCAAAATGACAACGGATAGATTATTATTAGCTATAATTTATAGAAATTCTAAAATTAAAATTTTTTCTCATCAGTTATTAATTAATTTAATTTAATTTTTCCTTTAACTATGTTATATTTTTAAAATTTATTAACTATAAAATTTTTTGCTGTCTCAAATTGCTCAAATTGTTAAACTGAGGCAAAACTAGTTTTTTTTTTTTTTTTTTCTGTAGTCTTTTATCTAGGGATTTCTAATATTTTAATCTAAGAAAAAGTTACTTTTTTAATATTTTATTTTTCTATGAATTTTCTGAATATAAAAGACCTGTAAGGTTATAGAGGTGTAATTAAATTTAACTGGAAAAACTTGAATATGTTAAATTAAATAAATTTATTTAAATATCTTTAAAAATTAAAGAATATAATATAAACTTTATTTCTCATATAAATTTATTAATATAATTTAAATATATATTTAAGTCAAAAAATAAAAGATATATAAAATTTAAGGTGTTGCAAAAAATCTTTTCTTGCGATCCTTTTGAATACATTTCCGCGAATCATTGTGGTTGACTTTTTTTTGAAAGTCTTGAAATTTTCTTCTCAATTGCTTCATTCTCAAGTTCTTCAGATTCCTTATGTTTATATATATACATATATGTGATCATGAACATTTTATTGATTTAATTTAAAATTAAATAAAATTAAATAAATTAAAAATTAAAATTTTAATATTTATAAAAATAAATTAAATTAATTTTAAATTAAAAAAATTAAATTAAATTAAATCAAATTAATTTAATTTAATTCGATTCGATTCAATTTTTTATTTTTTATATTTTATTTTTAATATTATAAAATTTAATAAAATATTTTAACCTTAATTATAATTTAATCTCTTTATATTAAAAAAATAATATACTATTATATAATCGGTTCGATTCGATTTTTTTTATTATTATTAAAACTGAATTGTATTGAAATAATTAAAATTTTTAAAATTAAAAATAATAATTAAAAAATCACTTCATTTATCTTCACTACCACAGTAAAGGTTTACTTTACTTTACTTTTCATATAAAGTATATCTAAAATTATAATTTTATTAAATATAAAAAATATTTTATTAAAATATAAAAAAATATAAAATTATCTAATATTTTAAATTATTATTTTATTAACATTAAAAAAATAATTTTATAATTAGGGCTAAGATATAGCTTTTTAAACACTAAAACTTTTATAAGATTATACAAATTATTTGTTGCTATTAAGCTTTATTAGATGTAAAGTTTGTAATTGATACTCAAAATTGGTAGATGTTTTGATACTGCTTTTCTCCATATCATCTTAGATTTTCTTTTTTTTTTTTTTTTTCATTTACTCTTCTCCGTTTGAAATTAAAAAATTTTGTATAAATTTAATTTAATTAATTTTAAAAATTTTTTAATTAAAATAAAAGAATTAAATTAATTTTTTTTTAAAAAAAAATTTACATAATTTTTAAAAAAAAATCATTTAAATAATTTTCTTATAAAATAAAACAGACCAAACGAATGGATAACCCAACTTATTTGCCACCTGACCTCTACTCCATAGCCTTTCTAGGCCTAAGACTTGAAAATAGGTGTCGTGGATGTAAAAGCCTAAATCTTTAGGTTTTCGTGATTATAGTATGTTTTTTAATTTTGGATCACGAAATTTAAATTTTTTTAATTTTATTATAATCGTAGCTAAAAATTTAAATTAATTTTGATTAAAATCACTGATTATCAGTACATAGAAATAATTAAATCATTAATGAAAATTTTTTTAATAAGTGAAAAATTATACATCATACAAGATTGATATTTATTTTTATTAAAATTAATTTAAGTGTTTAACTATAATTATAATAAAATTAAAAGAATAAACTTTTTTTCATTCAATAAAATTAAGTGTAAAGTTTTTGCACTTTTACATTTTTAAAAATATAAGAGGTTGTTTTGCTCATTTTCTTTAAAAATAATCTATATTTAAAAAATATTTTTCATTTAAATTTTTTTATATTTATTATAATTAGAGGGAGCATTATTCGGTTTAAATCAAAAAAATTGATCGAATCGAATTAATTTTATAATTTGGTTCGGTTTTTTATTCAATTCGGTTCGGTTTGATTTTTAATTTTAGAAATTTCGATTATTTCGATTCTGTTCGGTTTTAATCAGAAAAAAATTATAAAAATTGAACCGAACCAATTAATGATAATAATATGTTATTTTTAATAATATAGAGAAATTAAATTATATTAAAATTAAAATATTTTAATTAAATTTTAAAATAAAGTGTAAAAAATAAAAAAAAATATTAAAAATCGAAACTGATCAAACAGAACCGAATCAAACCGAATCAGATCGGTTTAATTCGATTCGGTTTCTGACCAAAATAGATTCGATTCAATTTTCATAAAAACTAAAATTTTCATTTTCATTTTATTCGGTTTGATTCGATTTTAAACTAAACCGACCGAATACTTAGCCCTGATTATAATAAAGGGTTTTAGTGAGTGAGTAAATACTTCCAAAAATAAATAAATAAAATAAAATATTGATTTTGTTGTTGCTACTCTATATTCTCTATCTTTTGAGCAATTGGGTATGAAAAATATTATCATAAAGCTTCATTATCTAGAAAATTAATCACAAATAATTAATAAAAAGTTGGTGGGTTTTTTTTCAATTAATTAAAGAGGCAAAAACCTAATATTTTTGTTTTAGTAAAATGATGTAGGAGCGTTGATGGACTTGGGTCCACCAAATCTAGTCACGTGTTAACAAGTTTTTAGCTTGTCAAGATTGATATCCCTTTGACATTGACCTCACCATATTTCTTCTCCACCTTTAAAGGAAAAGTCAATTAGTTGTTAATTATAAATTTTTATTTTTTATTTATTATCTTTTTTTTTTCTAAATTACTTGATATCAAAAATTTATTAATTCAATTAATTTAAATTTATACTTAAAAAATTAAAAAAGAGGATTTTTTTAAATTTTAAAAATACTTCATATTAAAAAAAATTAAACTTAAAATCACTGACTAAAAAAAAAACCTGTTGTCATAATATTTTTATAACTAAAACTTATCAAATTTAATTTTAAATTATTTTTTATTATTATCTAAAAAATATGTCTAAAATAATATTTTTTTCAATAATAATAATTGCAGCAGTAACCTTATGAGACGTCCATCTTCTTCTTTGGCCAAGAAGACTTTTGTTATTTAATGAGTTGCTATTCCAATGATATTGAAAAAAAAATCAATAATATAAAAACTTAATTTAAACCTTGATAAAAGAATTAAAAAAGGTTGAATTTATAAAATTTTGAAAAATAATTTTTATACCAACTTCTTTTTCTTGAGAGAGGATGTGAAAAGGCCAAAGAGGAGAGGCAAGCAGAGGGACCATTTTGCCTCACAAAAGCCAATCAATGTTTTCTCCTTCTCTTGCAATGCCTTGTGGTGAGCACATGCTAAGTTTGTAAACTTTTCATTCTTCAGTTTAAAATAAAATTAAATTAAATTAACAAAAAATTAAAATTTTAATATTTATAAAAATTAAATCTAATTGATTTTAGATAGAAATTAATTTAAATTTAATTAATTTAATTCGATTCAATTTAGTTGATTAAATTTTTTTAATAAATTTTTTATTTTTTATATTTTATTTTTAATATTCTAAAATTTTAATTAAAATATTTCAATTTTAAATATAATTTAATTTATTTATATTATCAAAAATAATATACATTATCACTAATTGATTTGGTTCATTTTTTCCATTTTTTTATAAAAATTTAACTAAATTAAAATAATTAAAATTTTTAAAATTATAAATCAAATTCAATTGAATTTCTAAATTAATTTAGTTCAGTTAATTATTTTACCACTCTTTTTTTTTTAATTTTAAAAACCTATCAAATTTACAAGTCAGCCCATAATTTAGTTGTAATAGTTATTTAATCCTCAAATTTAACAATTTGTCCCTCAAATTGATTGCTTTTCAGTTTTAAGCAATCTAATATATATTAACAAAATAATTATTATATCTAAATTTATCTTTAAGTATTTAAAAAAAAAGTATTACATATTTTATTTTTAAATAAATATATACTTTATGCAATATTCAATAGATAATGATATTTATTTTCAATTAATTAAGTTAAATGTAAATTTGTAAGTTTAAAAATACTTATAAATTATATAAATATGAACTTCATAATTTTCTTAAGGTCATGTTAAAATAATTTTTACAATTAACTATTTATTTACTAAAAATAGTATAAATAAAATAATTTTGTTTTTACAAAATTATATACTATAATGTAAAAAATTCAAAATTTGTAAAACATAATATTATTTTTTATGAACTATTTTTTACATTTTTATTTGAATAATTGTAAATAAAAAATAAAAAATATTTATAAAATATATAATGATTTAAATATAAAACTATTAATTATTTAAATATGACATTTAGATTTTTTTGGAAATTTTATTAATAAAATAAAATTTTAGAGTTTAAATATTTCAAATTGCAAAGAAAATACGAAAATTAATGGTTAATATATATATATATATATATATATATATATATATATATTATATTTAATTAAGGTAAAAATGCTTATTTTATCCTTTAAAGTATTGGTCAATGGTTATATATACTATTAAAATTTTTTAAATCTAAATAAGTCTTTCAACTATTAAATTAGATTAAATAATTTTTTTAAAATTTTAAAATTTAATCAAATATAATGTTTAAAAATATATAAAATAATTAAATAATAAATATTTTAAAATTTTATAGATGTTTTAATTTAATTTTTAAAATTGATTTATCACCTAATAAATTTTCTTATATTATCGAAACTGTATACCATAAAAGAAAATTACTTTACTGGAAAATAATCTCCATCATATTGCATTTATGAATAAAATTAATATGACAACATCTTGAATTAAATAAATAATTTTTGAAGTGGAATTTTGCTATGATATAATTTTAAAAAATTACTTTTACATTACCGAACCGTGTGAAAATTAATATATATTTTCTATTTTTAAAATTCAATAATTTAATATTTTTTTACTTCATAATATTAGAGATTTCTATTTAATTTTTTTATTTATTATTTTTAAAATAACTAAAGTACCTTTACATATATAATATTATTTAATTATTATAATATATCAAAACTAATATTTATCTCTCTAAATTCCTTAAAATCAACTAAACTATTGTGTTTTAAAATTAAAAAAAAATATATATGTGTTATTTTGATATATTTAAGACATAATTTTTTTTTTCAAAAAATAATTAAAAAACAAGGGAGCCCACAAGGTCCCGAGAATGATATTTGGGAGCAAGAGAAGGGAGGGTAGTGGGGGCAACTAGGCAAGGGACAAGCGATTATGAAATTTGATAGGAGAACGTGCGAGGTTTCTGCTTAGGTAGACATACGCAGATTTTGGTCTATTGGTCTCCTTCATTCTCCACCCATTTCCCCTCTAATTTTTACCCATTTCTTTTCGGATTTTCCTTTTGTATAATCATATTATGGTTAAATTTCACGTAAGGTAATGAGTTCGAAGGATGTAATAATAGGTACATAAACTTTATTTGAGTTAATATACATTTATATTTTTGTATTATTTATAATAAAATTAAAATAAAATTATATCGCGATTAATTATTCTGCAAGAAAGATAATGATATTTGACGTCTAAAAAATTATTTAGAATTTAAGAGTATTTATATAAAAATATATATTTTAATTTCTGTAATTATTAATTTTTATACTATAAAAAAATAAATTAATTATCGCATTTACATAATTATACCTGGTAACGATAATTTTATATAAAAATTCAATCTATTTAATAAAAAATAAATTTTGATAAAAACCGAATCTTCGTTTTACGATGGATCATAAATCAATTTATTAAATTCTTGCTATGATGACAGTTATAACTTATTTTAGCTGGTTATTTAATTACATCAATTTGGTATTAATTTATTAAACATTTAAATTAAAATATAATATATAAAATATTTAAATTTATAAAAATTATAATAACCGGATATATTTAAAAAAAAAGTTAAAAGTAATCTTGCATATTGTTAATCATATATCTAAATTTTGTTAATTGTGTTTTTAAATTGATCAAAGGAAATGAAAGTAATTTTATTATTTCATAAAATTATAAAATATAATTAATAAAATTTAGAGTGTAATATTAAGCAATAAATGAGTTTTTTTAAAAAACTTTTTATATGTCATCAATAGAGTGGTTAATTTATATTTATCTTTTTTTTTTCTATCTTGTTTGTCGTTTTTTTTACCAAATAAATATTTCAATTTCCACATTTTATCCTAACATGTACCGAGCCTCTTAGTTTATGACCACTAACTTGAGGGGAATGTTAGGATCCTTATCTATATATCTTTTTCAATTGATTTATTAGATTCTTCATTAATTCAATAACTTGAAAATGTATTATCATATATAAATAGGATCATAGAGTACTGAAATATTAATTAATGAAAAAATATTCTCTCTAAACTTTATAAAAACAACTGTTCAAATAGTAGAAATGACAATAGAAGTTGATTACTCGTACATTGTTGAGCTAAGTTTTGAAATTTGGTTCTTTAGGACTCAAGTACCAATGAATCGGTCAATAAGTTCAAGTCATCTTTATAAAAAAAAAAAAAATCAAGTTGTTACACTTATAGTCACATGTAGCAAGATATTGTCCTTTAAACTGAAGTTTTTCTTTATAATAACTACCGATTCTCAGCTGTTAGTGTGTTATACTAGTGTTACACCTTATAAACACGGGTAGGATGCTGTGGATACAGAAATTACAACCTCTAATGCCAATTGAGATATGAACTCTTATATCTCGTTTTGAAGCTGCCAACATTGTGTGGTGTAAATGGGTATGACATATCAAACATCAACCTAATTAATCTATTGACTGATACAAATCTTGGCTTGTGGCTAAAGGATACCCTCAAAGACCTGACACAGATTTTAATGATACTTTGCATGCCACCTTGTTTCATTATTTCAAATAGTAAGGTTTTCAGGCAAATTGATGTCTCTAATGCATTCTGCATGGTGATATCCATGACAATATCTAAATAGAACACCCCTAAGCAATGATATAATAAGCTTAAGACTGTTGTTTTTAATCTAAATTTCAAAACCTCTAATCTTAATAGCTTTTTGTTTATTATAAAGATGCTTTTATACATGCCTTATGTCTTGTTTACGTAAAAGATATTACCCTCACTATCAATACCTCTAATTCAGATGGTAACGTCTATTAAAAGTTAAATTCTCAATGAGACAGGCTATCCTAGTCTCACATTTACCAATCAATTCTATCTTTCACTCTTGCACTCAGCATACCAAGGTGGACTATCACTTTATATATAACAAAGTACAAAAAAATAATTACAAGTGAGGTTCATTCCTTCTTGTGATTAAACACAAAATTTCTAACCAAGACAGTCCCGAAAACTTGACATAAGCTACTTTGTCAATTGCTTGCAATCTAGCATCTACAGTGCTTATATTCAAAGAGGTGCGATAGAGATAATTGCTTGCATGTTTGTTATCCTTTGTATGATATTATCAAACAAATCAATTAAAGTAGCTATAAGAAAATTCATCTTTAGGACTCATGTCACAATGTTAAAATGGTCTTTTGAGTAGCCAAGCTAAGAATATACGTGCCAAATATACTAACCAACACATATATTTTGATATCTACATCGTATAAAATCACACAACATACTAACAAGTTAAATTGGTGTTTAAAAGTAATTTTTTTCAAGATTTAGGTGTGTGCTTAGATTTTAATATGAGAGAGAACAAACTCTTCTTGAAGAGAGAAAAATATGCCTTTGCTCAAACCAAAATCAAGTTCTTGGGCCATGTGATCGAACGATGGCACATATGTATGGATCAGGATAAGATAAGAGCCATTCAAGAATGGGGTGTGCCGAAGGGCATAACGGAGTTGAGATCCTTCTTAGGGTTGGCAAATTATTATAGGCGATTTGTAAGGGGATACTCCCATAAAGTTTGTCCCCTTACAAAATTGCTGAAGAAGGGAAACAAGTGGCTATGGACGAGAGAGTGCCAAGCTGCTTTTGATGATGTGAAAGAAGCTATCACAGCAGAACTAGTATTAGCTCTACCCGACATGAACAAACCCTTTGAGGTACAGACTGATGCATCAAATTTAGCATTGGGGGGAGTATTAATGCAAGACGGTCATCTAATTGCTTTTGAAAGCCATAAGCTGAAAGATGCAGAGATTTGTTACACTGCCCAAGAAAAGGAGTTATTAGCAGTTATACATTGTTTGCGTACATGGAGGCACTACTTGTTAGGGTTAAAGTTTATGGTAAAGACAGATAATATCGGTGTCAACCATTTCTTTTCACAACCAAAATTATCACCGAAACAAGCCAGGTGGCCCGAATACTTAGCTGAATTCGACTTCCAATTTGAATACAAACCGAAGAGTTCCAATAGAGTTGCAGATGCATTGAGTAGAAAGTCAGAAGTGTTCACACTTAACCGAATAACTCATCTGTCTCGAAGCCAAGTGGAGGACTCAGTGGGCAGTCAGATTCAAGGGAATTTGAAGAAGGATCCCCAAGCAATGGCCTTGTGGAGTTTAGCACAAGAAAGGAAAACTCGTCAATTTTGGATAGATAATGATCTAATTTTGACGAGGGGAAGCTGAGTATACATGCCAAAGATAAGGAACGTCAGAAGATTATTGTTAAAGGAGTGTCATGATACGTTATGTGCTGGACATCCGAGTTGGCGGTGCACGCTAGCTTTGCTAAAACATGGCTATTATTAGCCTCACATGGAAGATGATGTGAAAGAGTACACAAAGACTTGCTTGGTGTGCCAACAAGACAAAGTAGATAGACAGAAACCGGTGGGTCTTCTGCAACCTCTATTAATTTCAAGCAGGCCTTGGGAGAGTGTTTCCTTGGATTTCATTGCTAGCTTGCCAAAAGTGGGGGAATATGATCATATCTTAGTGGTTATAGATCGATTTTCAAAGTACGCCACATTCATACCAATGTCGAGATATTGTTCAGCTGAAGAAACAGCCAAAGCATTTTTTAAGAATGTTGTGAAGTATTGGGGTGTTCCTAAAAGCATTGTCAATGACAGAGATGGGCGGTTCACATGAATCTTCTGGTCTGAGCTGTTTAACATTTTAGGCACAAAATTAAATATTTAAACAAGCTTTCATCCTCAGAATGATGGACAAACAGAGAGATTCAATGGGTTGTTAAAGGAGTACTTATGAGACTTTGTCAGTACCAGCCAAAAGAACTGGGTCTCACTGCTTGATGTTGCACAATTTTGTTTTAATTCCTTAAAGAGCTCTGCTACTAATAAAAGCCCTTTTGAGATTGTTACAGGTAAACAACTGTTGGCACCACATACACTCAATGTGCCATACACAGGGAGAGACCCCAAAGCATACCAATTCACGAAAGAGTGGAAGCGGAATGCGGACATTGCACGAGTTCAATTAGAGAAGTCATCCAAACACATGAAGAAGATGACTAACGAACATCAAAAGTCTCAAGAGTTTGCAGTAGGAGACCTAATGATCAAGCTACTACTAGAATAACTATGATTCCTTAGCAACCGAGACCGAAGGTTGGTGCGCAAATGTGAAGGGCCAATTCAATCATTGCCAGAATTGGGCCTATAGCATATAAAGTGGAACCACCATAGCGGATGAAGATTCATCCAATACTTCATGTGAGCAGACTCAAGCCATACTATGCAGATGGGACAGACGACAGTAGAAACAAACCCTCAAGACCTGTCGTTTTACGAGCAGCACCAGTGCATCAAGGCGTTGAAGAAATCTTGGCGGAACAAGTTGTGAAGACCACCAAGTGTCCTCCTTATAAAGAATACATTGTCAAATAAAAAGGCCTAAGCATCGAAGAAACTAGTTGGGAGAAAGAGTCAAACCTCCAACAACATTTGCAAAAGATTGACGAGTTTCTACAAGCTCAGTCAACGAAGACGTCGACCGTTTAAGTCGGAAAGAGTGTTAGGGGTCTAGAATTTTGATGGAGGAAAATGTAATTTTTTCAACATGGAATTTCTTGGAAACAAGATGGGTAGAAATTAGTATAAAATAGTAGTAGCAAAAAAGTCGCGTCAGTTTCTTGTAATTCATTTTCATGTAATTATTAAGGGGGGTGCCACCTTAGACATATTGATGTCTCCTCCTACCATAGCTCAACATGTTCCTAAGGCTCTTTAGGGGGAGTGACTAGTTGGCCACCAGTGAGGACTGGGCCCAGCTTGCCACCGTAGGCCTATCAAGTCCCTGCGTTGTGCCTCCACCCCTTGTAGGCATTCCTCCTGTCTGCAAATGGTGTGAGGATCGTTGTATCAAATTGTGTGATGACTGTTTTGCCCTTGAAATAAAATGAGTAGTCTTTTTATTAAAATCTCTATGTCTACATATAGTATTTGTATTGTTTATGCCATTATACTTGTTTGATGCTGATATCCGCTTAATACATATATATTGCTCACTTTAATAACATTTTAGTCTCTTAACTTATCAATATGTTTCGTTGTGCAGATCGTATAGATATATTAACTGACTTATTTTGATAATGTTCAAATCAAGTATTACACGATTCTGAGTGAGTGCTAAAATCTGGACCCATAACAAGAAAAGTTTAGTGGTTGTAAAATGAGAAAGAGGTGACACCAAATTTTATAAATTCTGGACATATTATTAAAAGTTGATGAAAAATTGACAGGTCCAATGATTTTTTCACCCACTTATTCGATCTTGATCTTTGTATTATTTAAGAAATAATACTCCTTATTTTTTTAATTATTTTAAAATTATTTTTATTATATCATGCTAACATATAAATTTATTATCATAATTTTTATTTTATTTTATTTTAAAAAAATTTATTAAAATATCTTTTTTAATATTTAATAAAATTTAATATTTTTAAGATAAATATAATTAAAAAATTAATAAGAAGTATTTTTTTATATAAATAAATAAAATAAATAAAAATTATAAAATTGGGGATATAATAATAATAATGAAAAAGGTAAACTGAAAGCCATAAATAATGATGAATAATTGATAGCAAAAAGATTTGATTTGGTGAGACAGTTAAATCTTACATTCAAAAGTGCTTATGAATCACTCCAAATGTGAATTCATACCAACAAATAATAATTGTTTCACATCTAAATCTCCATTTTCTCTTGTTTTTATATATAAATCCATAATCATTTTTAATCAAATCAACATGCTTGTCTTAGTTTTAATTCTCAGAAGAAAAAAATATATAGGGAAAAAAAATGTGATTTCATTGTTATTTGACTTATCTAATGTTGATTTTTTTAAAATAAATAATTTTTTTTAAATAATAAATTTCAATAATACAACATTATGATGAGATAAAATATATAATTCTTGAAATTGTTGGAAGGGGTAGACATTATATTAGTTTCTTTTTCCAATTGTAAATAAATATAAAAAGATATTTTAAAAATAAAAAATTTATAAAATTTTAAAATTTAATAATTAAATTAAATATTAAAAAAATATTCAACATCTAAATATTAATGATTCTTTGAAATTATTTTCAAACATTATAGTGATATTTATGATTTATGAGGTATTTGGAGTTATTAGATATTGATGATATGCCAGACCCTATAAAAAAATATAAGTTTAAAATCCATTAAAATAGGATGGATTGACTCCATGTTCGGATCCACTGGAGAATAGTTTAGCCTAATGATGTAATGGGAGGTAATAGTCCAGCTACCTCGCAGCCCTATCAGCATGTGCGATGAAAAATTAAATGATCGTCTGATAGAGAGAGATATACTGGTACGTCTGTATATACGGTCAAGAGTGATAGAAATAAGAGTGACGATTATGTGTCATTAGAAAATAAAAAAAAATGAATAAAGGGGGAGACGTGATTTTCTTAGAATAAACTTACATTCACTCGTGCTGAAAACTCTATTTTTTGAATTTTAAAATATCATATATTAATATTATAATAAGAATTTTAAAATAATAATTTTTTATTTAATATTACCTTTTGTTTTTGCAAAGAAGAAGTATATCTTATGATAGATCTAGCCACGGATGGGTCAAGCTAAAGTCCATAAATAAATTAAATTAAGGCTAAACTAAAATAGATTAAGTATGTCGCACAAATTATTTATTATTTTATTTTTATAATAAAATTTAATATTTTTATATTTTATATTTAAATCATACTATAAGATTTTATCAGTAATAACATATATTTAAAATTAGGAATTTTAGATAATTTTTATTATTATTATTATGTTTCTATAAATAAACTTTTAATGTTTAAAATTAAAAAAAAAGAACTTACATAAATGTCATAAGTTATTTAGTTGATTTTATTTAATAAAATATAAAAATAAGAATAAAAAAGCAATGCCACATGTCACTTTCTTAAGTATTAAACATAGGTGACAATTGTGAAGCGGGTTTGTTACTTTAAAATAACGTGAATTAAAAAATTTCTTAAGTGATTTTAAAATAATTTATGAAATTAGTGTTGTTATAAAAAAAATATCATTGACAAATATATTTTTTACGTAAATATTTTTAAAAATATTAATAAAAATAACGCAAATATTCTGAAAATATCATTTTAACTGATATTTTTAAAAATAAAATATTTTTTAAAAAATTATTATTTAGTTTATATAATTTAATAAAATTAATTAATCAATTTTTTTATTAAAAAAATATATTGAATATAGTGTATTATTTTATATCGTAGTTCTGAATTTTAATCTTTGTTATATTACGTTATATTTGGTTATACTGTAATAAAAATATTAATATTTTATAATATTATTATTATTTGGATTGAATGAATTTTTTTTTATTTAACATTAAAAATCATAATATTAATAATTATTGAAAAAATTAAAATTAATCACATAATATTAACTGTGTTATAAATTTTAAAAATTGTGTTCTGAATTTTAATAAATTGAAAAGTTAATAAGAATAATTTTATGGTTTTATAAAAATTAAGAGTATAATTAAGAAAATTTAGAATATAATTAACAATATATAAAATTAATTTTTAAATTTTTTAATAAATTATTGATAATACAAATTAATTTAATTTTTATAAATTTATATATTAAATGGATTATAATTTTAATTCAAATATTTAATTAATTAACTCCAATTAGTATAATAGCATACTCATGTATTTAGCCTAACATAATTTAATTAATTCTCTAAAAATTATGATATTATTATAACTTTCTACTTTTAATTCTTTTATAAGACAAATAATTTATTCTAATTTTTATTTTTTCCGTCACCCAAAAAATAAAAATAAGAGAACAATAAAGGACACATGATATTCTTTATATTTCTCTATTTATTTTTAAAAAAATATATATTTAAATTAAAATTTTGAACTAATTGTTTTTATATTCTCTCTTTTTTATGTTTCCTTTTTTCCACTGGAAAAAAAAGTATGTTCCTCTTTTTTAAGATATTTTTTAACAATTAATAGATTTTAATTTTCATTTGATTTAAATATAAATTTCTAATTATAAGAGATTAATAAGCGTTATATCACTCAAATTTTCATTTTATTTAAAAATTAAAATAAATAATGCAAAGAAAAAAATATTTTTCCTTTATTATTTTTTACATAAGAAAATGAAAGATATAAAAATAATAACAAAAATTAATTTTCTTATAAAAAATTAAAAATAAAAATAGTAAAAATTAAGATGAATTTAAATTTTTAGAAAAATAGCAAAGAAATCCGTAAATTAAATAAAGCTGGAATTTTATTTTTTTTACTATTTCCCATCTATTTATTTAGATAACTTTTATTTATAGTTAGAGGTGAGCATTTGGTCGGTTCGGTTTAAAACTGAACAGAATCGAATAAATCGAAAACTGAAATTTTAGTGTTTATGAAAACCGAACTGATTTTGGTCAGAAACCGAATCGAACCGAACTGATCTGATTCGGTTGATTCAGTTCGGTTTGATCGATTTTGATTTTTAATAATTTTTTTACTTTTTACACTTTATTTTTAATATTTTAAAATTTAATTAAAATATTTTAATTTTAATATGATTTAATTTCTCATTATTATTGAAAAAATATATTATTATCATTAATCGGTTCGGTTCGATTTTCTCAGTTTTATTCTGATTAAAATCGAACTGAATCAAAATAATCAAAATTTTTGAAATTAAAAACCGAACCAAATCGAAATATATAAAAAATCGAACTAAATTTTTAAATCGATTCGATTCGATTGATTTTTTCAGTTTAAACCGAATACTGCTCACCCTTATTTATAGCGGCCGAATTTTAGTGATTTAAGAATATTTCAAAGTCAAATAATCATTTAAAAATATGGAAATATATTTATTTATAGTCATTAAAATTATTGATAAAACAAATTCATTTGGATTTTACTTTATGATTCTTTCTAGTTAATCCATCCTAGTACTTTGCATGGCTTTTTATATTAAAATAAAATTATTTAATATATTTTGTGTCATATGTGATTTTTACAATGCTAATATCAGCTAGAAAATTAATTCTAACTTATTTAATAAATATATAGAAAATAATACTATGTCTTATTGTAAATTTGTAGCAAATAATTCATATTATACAATTCAATCAATTTAAAAATTAGGATTTTTAAATTATGCAAGAAATATTTTAATTTTAAATTATTCTCTCGATTTTAAAAAATATATTAAAACATCCTTGACGTTTTAAAAAATTTACTAATTAGTCACTATATTAATTTTATCGTTAAGTATTTTACTATTTAGTTCTTATACTTTTAAAATATTTATTAATTAATTTTTCATATTTTTAAAAAATTTACTGATTAATCTCTCTATATCAAAGACATTTTAGATTTTATTGCAATATTTAACTGCTAAAACTAACAGAAAGATAAATTAGTAGACATTTTAAAACTAAAAAACGTTTTAATATAATTTTCAAAATTAAAAGATTAATTAATAAGTTTTTCGATATTATAAAGATTAAATAGTAGGTTTTTCGTATTATATATATAATACAATATAAAAAAAAAAAATCTCTTAGCAGTGTAAAAGATTACGAATAAACTAAGGCTAATTTTAGCAAAGGCATAGTTGTGTTGACAAAAGTGTAGGAATATAAATCTCCTTTTAAAAAGTTAGGAAAGAGTAATTACAGTAGGAAGCTTATCTCCAACAAAGTTCAACACATATGCATATTGTCAAAACTTTTACATTATCAAAATTATCAATTAAAGGGAATGAAAGAGAAAGGGTCAAGAATTCAACATTAAAAAAGTTTGCTCATCCTTTTTTTTCAATTTTATTTTTTATTACTCGACCTTTATTTTCAGTATTTTTTTCTACAATAATCTCATTCGTTCGGTTGAGTTCAAAAACTAAAACATATCACTCATTTTAACTTAATTAGAATACATAAACCATATTCAATTTAATACTTAGTCTATCAGATTTGAATCACCATTTTTCTAATCACTTAAAAAATTTCTTTACATTATAACTATTTTAGTCAAAAGGCGAAAAAAAGACGAAGATTACAACAACTTCTACGAATATTTAAGGATCTAACCAGAAACATTGTATTTTGATGTAGAGGAGACATCCTCATGAGTAATATGTTATTCTATTTCTAAGTAATTTCGAGAGGGTCAATCTCATAGTATTTGAGATCTTATGCTATGGATTCTTTGTCCCATTTTATGATCTTTCTTTTTCTCTTTGTAGAAATTTTATACCATATTGGAAGACTATGTGTGAAAAGGATGAAGTTTCAACTATAGAATCTTGAATAGGCAAAGAGATCTCTTTCTAGTAATTTCTTAGAAAGAATTGGTCAAGTTCCACTTATATTGCAAAGAGATCTCTTTTGCTGTATTTTTCAAGGATTATTTTGAATTTTTTTATTAGACAATTGGGTAGTCCATTAATAAATAGTATATTTTATTAAAAAAAATAATATTAAAATATAGATTATTGAAAACTTTTTATTTGGAATCGAGATGAGATAATAAGTTTTATACTAATAATTAATTTCATATTTATTCAGATGCACTTACCACCACACTAAATTTATAAGTGAAGCATAATTTAACTTTTTAATTTTATAAAAAAATAAATTGTTTTTTTAATTTTTGCATTATTAATATTTAATGCTTAACTTTCATAAACGTATAACTGTTAATCTTTATGCAGAAAACTTAGTTATATGCGTTTTAATTTTTTTATGGAGAAATATTTTAAAAATTTAGTATTTATATTTTATTAAGTTTAAAAATTAAATAATTGCATATTTATAAAGATTATGTTAGAATATGGAGACTATTTGATATATTTTAAGCTAAAATATATAAAAAAAATTGAATATATAATTTATTTTTGAAATTTTACCAAAAAAATCAATTAACACTAAAGTTTTTCTTATTAACTTTTAACATTTGATTATTATAAAAAGTGTAACTATATTTAAAATTTATATGTGTATGTGGTTACACTCGCTTTAAATTTTTAAGAATTAAATAATTTTTATTTTTTTAAAAAAATTAAAAAAAATCAAAGAAGAAGAGTAATCAAAAAAAAAAAGAAAAGAAAAAGGTGGGAGTAATTTAACTTTTTATTATATTTTTAAGGGAAAATTACTTTTTAGTCCCTGAGATTTAACGTAATTAACACTTCTGTCCCTCTATTTTGGCGACCCAACACTTAAGTCCCTCACTTTCTCTTCCGTCCAAATTCGTAGTTCTTCCGTCCATTTAAACCGTTTGGTCAAAGAGTCAAAAGTGAGAGGTGATAATTTTTTACAGAAATACCTTCTCTTAATGTGAAATTCCTTTTTTTTTTTTTTTCTCTTTCATGTTTTCTCCAGAAGAAGAAGAAGAAGAAGAAGAAGAAGAAGAAGAAGAAGAAGAAGAAGAAGAAGAAGAAGTTGCAGAAAGGAGGGTAGGAAAAAAAAGAAGAAGAAGAAGAAGTAGTTGCAGAAAGGAGGGTAGGAAGAAGAAGAAGGAGAAAGAAGAAGAAGAAGAAAAAGAAGAAGGAGAAAGATGAAAAAGAATAAGAAGTTGCAGAAAAGGGTAGGAAGAAGAAAGAAAAGGAGAAGAAGAAGAAGAAGGAGAAGAAGAAGAAGAAGAAGGAAAAGAAGAAGAAGAGGCATTTGAGTTTGGGTTTAGTGATGGTTAATTTTGTCAATTTACGTGTTCCAAACAGCTATTTTGAACGGAAGGACTACGAATTTGGACAGAAGGACTACGAATTTGGATAGAAAATAAAGTGAGAGACTTAAGTGTTGGGTCGCCAAAATAGAAGGACAGAAGTATTAATTACGTTAAATCTCAAGGACTAAAAAGTAATTTTCTCTATTTTTAATGATATAAATAAATTACATACATGAAAGAATTATTTTATTGGTAAAAAAATAACAATATTTAATAAATTTTTAAAATTAATAAATTAATTTATTAATAATAATAATATTTAAGAATTAAATGTTGAATTTTTCAATAAAAAATGATGATGAAGAGAGAGGATGGCATGATAGGACATGGATGGGCATGGGAAGCAAATCTTAAAAGGAAAGGGGAATCAAAGAGGGGGAAGAAATTGGGGTCTCGTTTGGCCACCACCACTGTCATCCACCTGCTCAAGATATGGTAAGCACCACATGATTTCACATTTGGGAGAAAAAAGCCACCTCTGCTCGGCTTACATCACCTGTATCTCTTGGTGGGATTTTTATGGGTCCCACCTCTTCTCCTCTTGCCCTTTCCTTTTGCTTTCATCTAAAACTTCCCCTCGTCTCCATTCTCTCTTTTTTCCTTCCTTCTCTTTATAACTTCTCATGTGTTTTTACACATTTGTATAAATAAAAATTCAACCTCTCTCTCTCTCTCTTTTGTTATTATTTTATTCTGGTATTTTTCTATTTCTATTCCATTCTATAATCAACTTGGAAAATTTTCAAAATCTGGAAAGATATCTCTTTGGGTCTTGCTTTGTGTGGGTTGTGGATTTTGTTGGGTTTCATTTCAATACAAAAATAGCTTTTCCTCCTGCTCCTCTCAAACTTGGTTTAATAAGAGAAAGAAACCATTCTACTTCTTATTCAGTAGTGTTTTGGATCTTCAATTTGCTGCAATGTCCATAGTAGCAGACTCAAAGTTTCATGTTCTAGCTGTTGATGACAGCTTAATAGACAGAAAGCTCATTGAGAGACTCCTCAAGATCTCATCATATCGAGGTACTACCATTTTCCCACCTACCAAACAGACAAAAGAAAAAAAAAAGTAGAAGAATTTCTCGTGGGTCTCATTGTTTATGTTTCTAGTTACTGTTTTTAGTGGGTTCTGATTCTCCTGTATTCTGTTGTATAATTTCAGTTACTACAGTTGATTCTGGTAGTAAAGCTCTAGAATTTCTTGGTTTACATGAAGATGAAACACCTTCTGTTTCTCCAAACAATCATCAGGTTTTATTAATTTTTCCAAATGTTTCATTATCAGGAACCTCTGATGTAAACTTTCTCCTGAATTTTCTTTCTGGGTTTTCTGAGAAATTTTCTTCTCTGTTTGTTTTTTTTGGCTTTCCAGGAAGTTGAAGTGAATCTTATTATTACAGATTACTGTATGCCTGGCATGACAGGCTATGATTTGCTAAAGAAAATAAAGGTATGCTTTTTGGTTTTCAATTCCCTTGTCTCCATTCTCTGTCATCATTATATTCTCTTTTTCTTTTCCTAATTTTTCCCACTAAGATCCATAACTATTATTGGAAACTTTGCTTCATTGAAATTTTTTCCAAGAATGAAAAAGAAAAAAAGAAGAAATTTTCTTTTTCAAGTGGTGCTTTAGTTTAGTTGTTGCCAAGATGGATCCTATATTTGCCCACTAACTTGAGAATGTCAAATAAAATCTGTCTGGAATATTTTTTTTCCACTTATTTTCCATCCAAACAGATCAAGGTCAAGATATTCTAAGATTTACTTTCTCTCACATTTGTGATGTCATTATCAGAATACGAGAAATTTTCTTCATTTTTAGGCTCATTTTTCTTTTCTGGGTTCAAGAGATTTATGGGGTTTTCTCTTTCTTTTGCTTTTTCTCTGATTTTGCAGGAATCATCATCTCTGAGAAACATACCAGTAGTGATAATGTCATCTGAGAATGTTCCTTCAAGAATCACAAGGTAAAAAGAACCAAATCAAGATTGGATTTTTTTTTCATATACCCTTCAGTTTATTTGGAAAATTTAAGGAATCTGTACTATGGGATTTGAATGTAATAAAATTGAGAGATTAATTATTTGAAATTTTGTAACAGATGTTTACAGGAAGGAGCAGAGGAGTTCTTCTTGAAGCCAGTACAACTATCAGATTTGAATAGACTTAAGCCTCATATGTTGAAAACAAAATCAAAGACTCAAAAACAAGAAAATCAAGATATTCAAGTAGAAAAATCAGATATTCAATCACAACTGCAGCAGCAGCAACCACCGCAACAACCACCACTACTACCACCCAACAACAACAAGAGGAAGGCTATGGAGGAAAGTCTTTCACCGGATAGAACAAGACCCAGATACAATGACATCACTACTGTTGTCTGATAATATCATCAGATCTTCTTTTGTGATTATTATTATTATTATTATATATTAATATTTTTTACCGTAACCCTGAAAATCCTTTTTCAATTTTTTTTTAAAAAAAATTTTGACTTTTTTTTTTTTTTTCACTTGCAGAATTTAGTGGTGGTTGATACAGGGTTAATAGGAGTGTAGAGATAGAGGTGTTTCATGTATACATTTTACGTGAAGATATTTTACGTCCAATTTTGATTTGCTTTAGATTAAAAAAAAAAAAAAAAAAAAAAAAAAAAAAAAAAAAAAAAAAAAAAAAAAAAAAAAAAAAAAACAAACAAACAAGAGTAAGAGAAGAGACAACACGACAATTAAAACCTTAATTTCAGGTTATAATGTTGATGCATCTTAATTTAATACGTACTTTTCAAAATACTAATTTTACTATAATTTTTTTTATAATTTTTATTTATTTTATTTTTTTACATATATTAAAAAAGATATTTTAGATATATTAAATTTTATATTTCGGCTCAAACTTTGCCTTACAGTATTGTAAAAAATCTAAATTAAGTCATTCACTTATCAAGATTTTTGAAGGTGAGCAATATTATTTTCAATCCATTTGACAGTCTGCTATGTAATTCAATGACAATTTTGATATTTTAATTTTTTTTATTATTTATCTCTTTACATCATATAAAATATTAAAAATTTTATTATTTTTCACGATGGATTGAAAAAATTTTAGTAGAGAATTATTATTTTATAATCACTAGCTAATATGTTTTTTTATTGTATCTTTTTTATGACTTGAGAAATTACACCTATTATAATTCTTTTTTATTCGAACTTAAAACTCAGGTACGATTTGCTAAATTATTTAAAATATTATAGCATTATTTTTTTAGAAGTTAAAAAGGGAGTTTATTTTTTTTTTTTTTTCTCATTTGACTTGAATTAAAAATTTAATCTCAAAAGCTTGTAATCCCAAAAGAACAACAAAAGTTAAAAGCTGATTTAAATCCTTAGCAAAGAGGACACGTTTTTTTGAAGACAAAGTTAGGCCAGAATTCATCTTTTAATAGAAGAGCTGAAGTTGGGATTTTGACTAAAAGAAAGGCAATAAATTCCATCACTGTCACATAAATTTAATTTTTTTAAAAAATAAAATGTAAATTTCATTAGAATTAATAACGATGAATTTAAAAATATAATTAGAAGGTAAGAAAAAAAATTTCAAACAAATCTAAAATATTATGGCTAGTTTGAACAAATGTATGGGTACATCATTAATAAATTTATGGATAAAATTAATAAAAATAAAAATTATTTTCAAGATAAGAGATTTATAATAAAAAAATAAGATTATCAAATGATAATAAATCCTGATAATTGAGATCGGCTATAATTTATTTTAATTTCAATTCAAAAATATAATTGGATAAGTTAAAAATTAAAATGATTTTTACTCCGATAATTATTTTAAGTAGTTTTATAAAATAATTTATATTTAAAAATTAATTTCTATAGAAAATATTTTTTGCAAAAAATGGTTTTAACAAAACAATTTATTTTTCACTGTTAATTTAATTTTAATTTAAAAAATAAATATATTAATAAATTTATATATACAACTTCTAATAAAATTTTTTAAAGGAGGTAGTTATTTTCTTAAGATGATTTAATTCTTACTTTAATCAGAAAAATAATTTTTATTTATTAATTTTTTAAATGTCTAAATACTAAAAAATATAGGAAATATATTTTTTTTAAATAAATGGAGGTTAAATATTTAATATGATCGCTATATTTATTAAAATATGTTCAATTTATTACATTTTCAACTTTTTGTCCAAATTAGTTTAAAAGTCAAATTTATTGATTTTTTTTATTTAATCTTAATTTTATTGATTTTAAGCTAAATTAAGTTCAAATAAAGATTTTTAGATTAGATAAAAAGTTTAAAAAAAATGAATTAAATTGAATATCCAATATTTTATTTTTTTAATTAACAGTAAATTATACCATACCTTTATTTCAAATTAACCCAAAACTAGTATTAAAATGATAGTTTAGTACCTTCAAAGATTTTTTAAAGGATAAATATAAAATAAAGTGTTCATGAAAAGGGCTGGGTCCATTTGTGATGGGCCAAGGCTCATAGTTACCCTTTAGACCTTTATCTTATAAGCTTTCATTAGAAAGAAAGAAAAAAAAAATGTAATTGGTTGAAAAAAAAAACGTTTGTATTTAATTATAATTTTAATCGATTTTTAAAATTAAAATTAAAAATAAATAATATAATTATTAAATATACATTTCACTTCTTTAATAATAACAAAATTTATTTTACTGTAATAATTATTAATATTATATAATAAATATGTTATTTAATTCAAAATCATAATATATATAAAACAATTAAAATAATATATTTATTATAAAATATTCATATTATTATCATAAAATAAAATATATTTATTATTAAATTTATAAATTATATATTTAATAATTAAATTATTATTATTTTAAAAATTAAAAATTTATTTTTAATAGTTTAAAATTTAATTAAATATTTTAATTTTAATTATAATATAATTTTTCTATATTATTAAAAATAATATATTATTATTACAATTTATATTGTTTAATTAAAATCAAATCAAATTAAAATAATAAAAGTGAAACTGAATTTTAAAATTAATTGGATTTGATTTGCTGCCCACACCCTCTGATCTAACCCTCTGATCTAAGCCGTTCATGTTACCTCCTATCTTCCGTTTGAGATGAATCCCATCATCTTCTGAAGAAAGGGGAAAACGGAGAATCAACAGAAGAAGAAAACAGAGGATTCTGAGAGAGTAGAAGCGCAAGGAAGGTCGCCGGTGAGCAGTTCCAAACAGAAATATTAAATTAACTG
Source organism: Manihot esculenta (assembly GCF_001659605.2). Classification (NCBI taxonomy): domain Eukaryota; kingdom Viridiplantae; phylum Streptophyta; class Magnoliopsida; order Malpighiales; family Euphorbiaceae; genus Manihot; species Manihot esculenta. The sequence goes on along the minus strand of NC_035168.2, from coordinate 6,728,706 downwards.
CCGTCGTCCAAAGACCGATACCCCATGGAGGCATTGTAATTGGAAAACCACAGAAGGCATTAGTATTGTCAAGCTCACTTTTCAGCCAACTCCGAGTAAATATGATGTCTCTGCAGCCGCTACCTACTTTGCCTTCCCTGAAAATCCCCAATTTCAATTCCATGCATGCCATAAATTCTAACCCTCTCTTCCCCCATTGCTATACACCCTTTAGGAACTCTAATTTCATGTCAAAGTCCTTATTCAATGCCCAGAAGAATCTTTGCTTTACAATTCTTAGTCTTCACCAGAATCCTAAGCCCCTTCATTCGACTCTTACCCACTTCACCAATCTTCCTCGGAACCTCAATCCCAGTCTCAAAAACCCCCGATTACAAAATTCTGCAGTTGAGTTTCGGAGGGTAAGATGCTATGGGATTAAGGATTCTGGTGAGGAAACTAGGACTGTGGTTAATTCAGGTGGTGGTGGTGGGGGTGAGAGTGGAGGTGGAGGTGGGGATGATGGTGACGGGGATGTGGAGAAGAGTGGTGGAATTTTGCCGGAGTGGTTGAATTTCACTTCTGATGATGCAAAGACAGTGTTTGCTGCTCTGGCGATATCGCTTGCGTTTCGGACTTTTATTGCAGAGCCTAGGTACATTCCTTCATTGTCGATGTATCCCACTTTTGATGTTGGTGATCGTGTTGTTGCAGAGAAGGTAAACAATACTTATACTTATACTTTTTCCCCTCTTGTCATTGTTATCAGTGAAGTTTTGTGTGTTGTAGTGCATGTTTAAGTTGGGCTTTTTGGTGAATAAGGATTGAAGAATTTTTTAGCTTTGTGAATAATTAGGACTGCAACTAAAGATTTCTTTTAGGCGGCTAAGGTGTATATACAAATGATTAAGTTCCTTAGTTGTTAATCCAAGAATCTGACTGAATATGGTATAAAGATTAAGTGCTGGCTAAGAGGATGAGAAGTGTGGCAGATGCTGGATTTCTTCTGGCAATCAGTGGAGAGCATTGGTTAAATCAATAAAAAGATTTGTGTTATTACAATATTAAGAATGGTTCTATTTCAAAAACAAGTTCATGAATCCCCCATTCATGAAATACCTGAATCTACTGATAATTTTCAAAAATAAAATCACAAATACATGGACAGTTGGGCTAGTTTATTTAATTGGTTGCATATTTATCAACTTTTATGCAGCCTACTAATTCTTGTCAATTTTGAAAAACAAAGCTTCTTGTTAATTTTACAGAGGACATTGCTTGAACCTTGATTTAAATCACTGAAACATATGTGTTTCCTTTATATTTAAGGATTAGGATTGAGTAATTTGTATGAAGTATTATGCTTAATAGATTTATATAACTTGAAATTGTCAGGTTACGTACTATTTCAGAAAGCCGTGTGCAAATGATATAGTGATTTTTAAAAGTCCACCAGTGCTTCAGGAAGTTGGATACACTGATGATGACGTCTTCATTAAACGAGTTGTTGCAAAGGAAGGTGATATTGTAGAGGTGAAATTGCTAAACCAAAGCTCCTTTTTGAGTAATTATATTCAGTCATTTATGCATTTGTATATTCTTTTTAATTTCAACCACTTGACTCTGCCTAGTGTTTCCTAAAGATTTAACTGGGAAACAATTTCTTAAATATATTCATGCTTATTATTTCTGGGGCAATATTACAAGATAAATTTCCCATCGTTTTAATGTACAAGGAGTCTTTTGTCTCTTCTATTTTGTTTAGATGTTACTGTCACATAATGCTTAAACTAACTCTTCAAACACATCTAATCTTGCAAAGTGTCTTTCAATGGATAGTTTATTGATTGTTGCGCAAACATATGCCATTACTTAATTGCAGGTTCGTGAGGGGAAGCTTATAGTCAATGGAGTTGTGAGAAATGAAAATTTTATTCTTGAGCCACCGTCTTACAACATGACACCAATTGTAAGTATAAACCTAGTATTTGACATGTTATGTTTTTTGTTTTCTAAATGTTACGTTGTGCAACTAGACTCACAAGGACGACTGTGGACCTTGTGGTGGATTCTTGGATAACTTGACCTTGAAGATAAGGATTGCATAAATTGAAAATAAAGCATTGCTTAGGCTTTTTTGCTTTTTAAGTAACTACCTGAATACTGACTTGAAGGAAGCATCTGAATTTCTTACCACAACCTTATAATTTTTCAATAGCAATTAATTTTGTTTGCTTTATTCACTTTGTGATACATGTAGCGTATACCGGAGAACTCAGTTTTTGTGATGGGTGATAACCGAAATAACAGTTATGATTCGCATGTGTGGTAATGTTCCTTGAACTTGCTTTTCTTTTTTCTTTTTTCTTTTTCTTTTCTAAATGAGTTTTTACACTGAAGTATGGAGTTATTCTTCTTTTAGGGGTGCCCTGCCTGCAAAGAATATAATAGGAAGATCAATTTTCCGCTATTGGCCCCCAAACAGGATAGGTGGCACAGTTCTTGAAACTGGCTGTGCTGTAGACAAGCCGGAGAGTATTTCAGCATCTGAATAGTTCCTCCTACTCTTCAGTTTTTGCTCCTTTTTTCTGTTATAATTTCTCATCTTCTATTTATTTATGAATGTCTGCAACACATTGTTTTGCTAGAGGTGATTCTTTTAGGAAGTTTTTCAATGTCCATGATGTATTTATAGATGTGCCCATTGAAACTATTGAAATTAAATCTCTCTCTCCAACCTCTCCTTTCTCTTCTTTTCTTTTGAATTTGATTCTAGGTATTAGCTGACAGTTTGAGAAAACCGTGTTAATGGGCATTGTTCGAGAGTGGAATAGTCTTTGTTTTATCGAACTTTGCATATTTTAACTTGCCTTGATAAGTGCAACAAGTGCTTTCCTCTCAACTTCAATGCAAGGGCTACTGTGAAGCTCGCGGTTGCCTGGGAAATAACATAGAAAAGAAAAATGTTGGGGGCATTAGATGAAGTTGCACAAGTGTTTTCATTTTGGCCATGTACCTGCTTAGCTTGATGTAGCCACTATGGCTGCAGGTTACAAGTGAAAAAATGACCAAGAGCATGTAGAATTAACATCACACATAATTGTAGGCTTGTTTGTTCATTGATTGTCTGTTTCTCTTCTAACCATTTGTCACGTATTTTAGGAAGAAACATAAAAATAAGGGGACCAAAATGTATAGCAGGAGCTAGTAGCAAGGTTGTTACGGCTATGAGTATACAACTGTCAAAGTTACTGAGAAATAGTATATATCTCAGCACAACACACATGTAAAGGATTATTCCAATTCATTAATACAAATATAGTCGGCATGTTTCCCTTTAAAACCCTCTTTCTCTCTCCAAACAAGTCTTTTTAATGCGGAAATGGAAATCAAAATCAACTTGTGATTAAGGGTGTCACTGAATTTTGATAAAAAAACGAGATTAAGATAATCTCTTTTAAAAATTGTTCTGTTATACACTTAATTAATGTACTTGAAAATAAAGATAATTAAGTGATAATTATAATTAGAAAATAAAAATAAAGATAATTAAGTGATAATTTCAATTAGAAAATGTCATAAGAAATTTGATAAGGTAACAAAGTATGAAAAATAAAAGATGAACTTAATCATCTTTGCAAAACAAATACTATTTATATTTAAATATTTTTCTAGTTGGAATAAAAAAAATAGAATCATAACTGAAATAAAACAAAAATTGAAATAGAAAATATAGGATAATCATATTTGAATAAGGAAAATTAATTTAATTCTACTAATAAAATGATGATAATAATAATAATCTAATTAGGATATAAATAAAAATAAAATTCCTTCCCTAATTGCATCTTCTGAAATGATAATAAAATATTGAAAGTTATCTACTTGATTTAGAGTTGCGAAATTTATCCATCATTTTGACAAGTCAAAATCATTCTTCATATAAGAGAATTTTATTAGTTAATAATGTCAATTTGACTCCTAAATCTATATAGAATTATAAAAGATATCAAAATACATTAAAATTCCTTGTATATGATCTTTCAAAAGTGAATTAATGATAGCTAAAATTAAACCTATAAATTTTAAAAAAATAACTCTTTTTTTTTTCTTATCTTCCAAACGTGGTATTCAATATAAACAATATTAATGCTTTTAGGATTCTTATGATTCTATGTCTTGCTAGTTGAATACTTAAAAAATATCATAACGTTCTTGCACTTCGAGTTATTGAAAAATACTACCCCTTTTGTACATATCATCTTTTGCTTACTCAAGATAATTCGTCCTCCAATTAGAAATCACAATGACAAAAAAAAGAATCAACATATATGTTATAATCTATGCATTTACATTCTTTTTCAATTTTTGGATTGCAATGGCACCCAAATTTAACATACGCTCATCATCCTTAACCTCTTCATCATGGTAGTCTCCCAAATTGCAAATAAGAATATCGTCATATATGGGATTATATCTTTCATAATCTTTTTTATCGAATGTAGGTTCAAATTTCTCATCATATTTAAGTTCAGTATATTTTCAATCGATGATCTCCTCCTCATAAGAGTTCTACTCAAATATGGTTTGTATTTCAGCATCATCATGTTGTCATGGTGGTGGCTAAGATTGATTTACCCACTGCAATAAGCTTCTTTAGGTCTTTCGCCTGTACTTGAAATTCTCTGAATTGCATTTTGATCACACAATCTTCTCTTAAGGATTTGATGATTTCTGAGGGTGAGTATTCGGTTGGTCGAATTGAATCAGTCTGATTCGGTTCAGTTTAATCAGTTTGATTAGTTAAATCAATTTTTAGACTTTTGATGCCTTTTTTTAGTGCATTTTTAGTGTTTTAAAATTTAATTGAAGTGTTTTAACCTTATCTTTTACTAATAATAAATCAATAATAATTATTAAACAATATAAAAACTAAAATTTACCATCTCTACTGATATAATAATCCGCTCAACTATTTTACACATCATACTCATACACGATATAAAATATAGTCCATAGTCTAATACAAATATAAAAAAAATTATATAATCCAAAAGTCCAAAATTACACGATCAAAATGAGCATAAAATTAAACAACAAAAAGAACATCCTCATTTTTGTTATCAAATCTTCAACCAGCAAATGTGATAATGTGAATTTTTCAAACTTGAACTAATATTTCACTTGCAAACATAAAAAATATTAGAATAGCTACAAAAAGTTGTCAAAATCAATTTAATAGTAACAACAAAAAAATCTACCTTAAAATCTTTCCATTTTATATCAACCATCCAAATTAACAATGTTTTGATTGTTTTCATCACTACTACTACTTATCTCACAATTTGCAAATGCTGAAAAAAAAAAACAGAGAAAAATAACTTAATATTTATCAAGCATGAAACATTTAAGCCAATAATAATGTAAGAAATTAAATAAAAGTTATGCATACATTTTCAAGTTTTTCTATATCTGCTATTTATTCTTCAATGGACTTACGATAATAAAATTTTAGAAGCCAATCTTGTGCACATATTAAAGGTTCAATAACCGTAGGAGTCAAAGAACTCCTAAAAGAGTCAAGTACTCTACCCCAATGCTAAAAGCCGATTCTGATGCAATAGTAGAAATAAAAACTGCTAAAATATCTCTAGCCATATAGGAAAGGATATGAAACCTATTAAAATTAAATTTCCATCAAAGTAATATATCAATTTCATCATTCTCATCCAACACTTGAATACTCTCATTAAGATAGCAATCCAAACATGACTTATTTTTAACTTCTCAAATCTCAATTTTATGTTTCAAAAATTGACTACCTAAATTCATCATTGATATCTTTTTTTATCATTCTTCATCCAAGTTTTCAGTTGCAATCGAATGTGCATAGCCATCATTTATGTTTGCATTTTCATTAACAAATATTCTCTTGTATTCATCAAACAACTCATACACAATTGATTTAATTTTATGTGTTAAATTCAAACCCTTTTCATTCCCATACACAACGAAGAGTGCAAAACCCATAAATTTCATATTATATCTAGAATCCATCACAACTACAATATAAATAAGTTTGTTCATTTTATCAGGATCCCCCAAATATCTATCAAACTTCACTTTCATCTTCTCACCATATTTGCCAAAGTTAGGTCATCACTAATTTTTCATTCTTGTAATAAACAATCAATTTAACTAATCTCATAAAAAAAAATATTGGAAGTGACATATCTACAACATGAAATCTTTAATATAAAATCATAAAAATGCCCTAAGAAATCTACAATTTTTCTAATATAGTCCCAATTCAAACTATCAGGCACACCATCACATTCTTTACCAGACACAAGATTAAGCTTAAAACATAGATCAATGGTTACAAATCTATCAAATGCATTTTCAAAATTTTCCGTCTCAACATCAAATAAGTGGAATTTCATCTATTGGAAACATCTAATGATAAATGATATTTACTTTGAATGTCCTCTATCTCACAATATGATTTGAACTTTTGCAATCTAGTAGGAGATTGTCTCACATATCTCACTACTTCTTTAACCCTTTTTACTACTTCAATATTTTTTTCAGTCCATCAACCACAATCAAATTAATTATCTAGGCAATACATCTCATATGAAGATATTTGCAATTTAAAATCTCATATCCTCAACCATTGATTTTTTTTTTAAATATGCAACAATCACGTCATTTGAACTAGCATTATCCATAGTCATTGTAAATACTGTCTTAATTCCCTAATTAAGTAAATAACTCTCAACAACCATACTAATATCATTACCTTTATGACTTCCAATTGAATTAAAATTAATAATTGAATTAAAATTAATAATTTTTTTATGAAGTGTCCAATTATCATCAATGTAGTGTACAGTGATATATATATAATTAATTCTTTGCAATGAAATCCATGTGTCCATAGTAATGCAAATTCTCTTACTAAACTTTTGAAAGTAACTATTCAGTTTCTTCCTCTCCTCTAAATATAAATAATAACAATCCCTTGAAATAGTCCAACATGATGGAATTCAAAACCTAGGCTGTATGCATTTAACCCATTCCTTAAATCCTTCCCCTTCTACAAACATAAATGGCAGCTCATCAACCATTATCATTTTAGCTAACTTACGTCTAGCCACATCTTGATCAAAATGCCAACTACTTAACGTGTCTAATTGATAATTTTTCCATCCCTCTTGTGTGCTAGAAGAAAGTGGTTGTAAAGACAATTATAATTGTCTAGTAGTCACACTATGGGGATTCTTTATGCATGCAGACATATGATATCTAAGTGCAGTTGTGCCATTTTTTTTCGAATCACAATAAAATTCATTTTCACAATAGTTACACTTGCCTTTTTGAGATATCATATCATTTATATATTTAGACAAGTGGTTCCACACAGCTGATATTGGTTTCATACTCTTCCTCTTTATTTTGAAAGTTGCCTCACCAACTTCAGTATTACTCGAAGCAACTAGAGGTTGTGACGTAAGATTTGATGGTTCTTGTTGATCTATCTGTAAATAAATAAATTATAACACTAAATGAAATCTAATGTACACATAGGTTACAGTGTCAATTATTGAGAACGCATGGATATTGGCTACTATAATGAATTGAAATCTATTGTCCTATTTGAAAGATAAAATTAAAATTACACAAAATTGAAAAACATCTATAATCCTATTCTCAAAATTAAAAGACAATTACACAACACAACACATCTATAATCTCCATTCTCAAAATTGAAAGACAATTACATAATTGAAACACAATTACACAAAAATATAATACTCCTAATTGAAACACAATTTCAACAGTACATAGCACAGTACATGACACAAAGTTACAAATATAAACATAACACAACACAATTTCAACAACACACAAATACAAATTTGAAACACAATTTCAACAATACACAGCACACAGCAAAGCACAACACATAAACACAACACAATTTCAGCAACACACAAATACAAAATTGAAATACAATTTCAATAGCACACAAAACACAACACAACACAATTCTCTCAGTACCCCTAAGAAAAAAAATTAGTTACCTTCTATAGTTGACCCAACAACACACAACATAACACAACAGCTGTGGATTTGCAGATCTTCTTCAATAGCGATCGACGATAGAGCTAGAGGGCTAGAGGTGGGACAACTGACAATGAAAGCAAAGCAATGGGGTCCTCTTGCCTCTTGGTCTTGGAGACTGCTCAACAGAGTGGAAGCGCAACGTGAGATGATGAGAGGCTAATTGAGAGAACAGAGAGGACAGAGGAGTCGCACGTCATATTTGAAGAGCGATGAGTCGAAGATGCATGGAGACTGGAGAGCAACAGAGGAGTCACGCGTCCACAACAGATCTTAAAAGCGACGATGGTCGATGAGTGGAGAAGAGACTGGAGAGTGGAGAGCGATGATGCGTGGAGACTAGAGTAGAGAGCTCAGAGCGATGATGAATTAGTCTTTTAAATTAGGTATCAATTAAACGATATACTATTACTGTTTATTCGATTTGGTTCGGTCCAATAGAATTTTTTGAGCTCAAAATTAAACCGAACTGAATTTATCGATTTTTAACAAATTTAAAACCGAACCGAATAAAAAAAAATCGAACTAAATTTTCGAAATTAATTAGTTCGGTCAATTATTTCGATTTAAATTAAAAACTGATCTCATATATTGGCAATGAATGTTTTGTCACAATCTTATTTAATACGTTGCCTTGAGTTGTACTACAATATTAGCACATATCCATAAATATGCATATATATTGTTTGCACATGAAAATGAGCAAATATATATATATATATATATATATATATATGCCGCAAATGTTTGCATTAATTTTTTAAATTTATTTATTTATATTTGAAAATTTGTTATATTTGTATAATGTTAAAAACATGTAGTTAATTAAGGAGATTAATAAAAATATATAAAATATTGTAATTGTTATAATATTTATTTTTATTTATATTATTTCATATAATATAATTAGCTAATTAATATTAAAGTTAAAGCTAGTTGCATTAATATATATACATATATATTTAATTGTTAAATTTTTATATTTTAAAATTATAATAGATGTCCTTTTGAGAATATAAAATTTTAATAGCAACATGTTAAAACCTAGTTCAAATTATGACATGCGCTAAAAAAACAATTAAACTTTTAGATTTTAAATATTATAGGTTTGAGATTTAAAATCTAAAAGTATCTTATTTAATTAAAGAATTAAAACTTAATTTAAATAAAGATGAGCATTTAATAAAAAATAAGTTATTAGGTTGAATATAAATTTTAAATAAAGTAATTACTGTTGTTTCAAATCCTTATTTTGGTTTTTATATTTATGGGATTTTATTGAAATTCATATTCATAAACTTCTGTTTAAATCTTCTAAATAAGGTATTTGCTTTCAAATAAAATATCTGGGTTCTAAATTTTGAATTCAAACATAATTTCAAAGAACCTAATTTAAAAGCACTATACTAGCTCAATTAATTGCAAGTACCATCATATTTATTGGTCTGCCATCTAAAATGTACACCTAATATTACTGTCAAACTACGGGTTGAACATTCGGTCAGTTCCATTTAAAATTGAATCAAACCAAATAAATTAAAAATTAAAATTTTAGTATTTATAAAAATCGAATCAAATCAAATAAATTAAAAATTAAAATTTTGGTATTTATGAAAATCAAATCGAATCGATTTTGATCAAAAATTGAATCGAACTAAACTGGTTTGATTCAGTTCGATTCGATTCGATTTGATCGATTGGAATTTTTAATAATTTTTTTTTATTTTTTACACTTTATTTTTAGTATTTTAAAATTTAATTGAAATATTTTAACGATCTAATATCTCTATATTATTGAAAATAATATATTAATATTATTAATTGATTCGGTTCAGTTTTTTTAATTTTTTTCGATCAAAACCGAACCGATTCGAAATAACTGAAATCTTTAAAATTAAAAATCGAATTAAACCAAAATAAATAAAAAATTAAATCGAAATTTCAAATTAATTCGATTCAGTGGGTTTTTTCAATTTGAACTTAATACTGCTCACTCTGTGTCAAACACATTGAAACACACGGTTATGACCCGTTTCACTACCAACTCCTACATTCACCATTTACATTTACTTTTTCATCCCTAAGTTATTCATAACCCATCCTTATTAAAAAAAAAAAATTTCAAAATCCCTAAGTTATTTTTTGCTCACCCTTTTTATTTTGCTCCTCTACCTGTCTCATGACTCCACCACTAATATTTGTTCTCTCAACTATGTTGTCTGTGTCTTCGTCCACTTGCTCAACAACTATGTTGTATGTGTCTATGAGTTTCTAGACCAAGAAGAGATTAAATCATTCATTTGCCACATCTTTCATCGAAGCTGCGTGAATCAATGGGTGGGCTATGACTAAAAAATCTACCGACTTTGCCAGATATCGGTGGTTCTCTATATGCCGGAGGCTTTTAATGAGAGGCTGGAGGCTTTTAATGAGAGGCTATGAGATGGTATTATTGGGTTCTATTATGAGCGTTTGCAATTAGGATTTCTCAGAAAAGTATTTTTCTCTCCCATTTCTATTTTAGGAATTATTTTATATTATTTTGATTTTTTTTTCTTTTATGTCCAATAGAGAGTAAACCTTACTTTGAAAGGAAAAAACTAAGACAATTTGCAATTGCTTTGAACTCAGAGAGATTAAGAAATGTGAAATTGCTAGAAGAGTTCTCCAAGTTGTAGATATTGATTATAAATAAGGTTACCAGTCTGTACTCTCTTATTTACTTTGTGGTCATATTGTAATATATAGTAATTTAATTAATAGCTTCTGGTTGTTGGATTTAAATACTATACTTTTGGATCAGAATAGCTAGTTTATATTGATTGAACATAACAATATATTTGGTGTATAATAATTATTTTATAAATATATATTATATAAAATATAAAGTATTTTTATTATGCTGGGTAGTTTTTTATTTATACTTTATAATATAAGTAAATAATATTAATAATAAATTTGAATTGTATAAATAATTAAGTTAAAAAACTCATTAGTGAGTATATTATTCATTAAAAAAATGACTAGAATAATGATTGCAAAAATGTAAACTACAAATTTACAGTCATCAGATTTTTTTTTTTTTTATTACAATTGATTAAGAATACAATTTAAAAGGTATTTCTGACCACTATTACTGTTAAGAGACTATCACTATTTCTGTCAAGAGGCTATCACTATTTGATAATGACAAATTATAAAACAACGAAGCAATAATCGGTGAACTTTTAGCGATTAACATTACATATATTTTTTAAAATATATTTGCGATGAGTCATTTTTTTTCATTCCCTTAAACTTTTAGTGGTGAGTTTATTGCAACAGTATGTAACAAAATAAATATAGCCGTATTTAATTTTTGTGACATGTATTTATCTTTTAGTGATCGGATTTTACTAAAAAAATGTGAAATAGCGATAAAATTTAGTGACTAAAATATTTTGGTCGCTATATAGCAATTAATTAGTGACCATTATGCTACAATATGATAAGGAAGAGATTTTTGTTTAACAAAAAGCTCAAAAACCGAAAATTGATCGCTGTTTAGTCACTAAATAACAATTTTAAATAATAAATAGTCACTAACTTTAGCGGAATAAATGGTACAAGTTGTTAGCGACGATTTTGCTATGTTTTCGTGACGAGAGATGGCGCCATAATTTGCGACCGTTTTTACAAGTAAATTACATCAATTTTTACCGGCTAATTAGCAACCAATTCCTAAACCATATGTAAATAATTAAAACGATGTCGTTTTTTGTAGCGACCAATATTGTGGCCAATGTACACTACAAAACAGTAGAGAAATAGCGACTAAAATTGGTTGCTATGTAGCGATCAATTTGTGACTATTCCACTATGATGCATGTTAAAATAAAAGTTGTATTTGAAAAATACAAAACGACTAAATATTGGTCATTGGATGGTCACTAATTAGCGACTAAATTTTAGATGGTCACTAATTATGGTGGGATAAAGTGGCAAAAAACAACGGTGATGAATTTAGCAACCAAATAATGTATAGTCGCTAAAAGACTTTTCCTTTCCTTTATATATATGAGTAAAATGATATATTTTTTTGGATAGATCAAATAGCAACCAAATAATTGGTCGCTAAATTACAATTTAATATTTTAGATTTTAATTTGATTTTAAATAAATTAATTTTTTTATTTTATTGAGGAAAACATTGTCGTTTTATTTGAGCAGAATGAAACCCAATCTAAGTCGATATTATGTTCTTCCTCGCCATTTTTTATTGGGAAGAAGCAAGTTCTTCGGTTGTGGTTCATTGCCATTGCTGATCTTTGTTGCGATTCGCATCCAGTTGTGTTGTCGCTGATCTTTTCTATGGTTCACTGCCATCGCCAATCTCTACTGTGGTTCGCATCCAATCATGTCGTCACGTCGTGTCATCATGTAGCGAACATTGTTTGCATTGCATCGTATCATGCCGTCGCGTCTAGTCGTATTATTGCCGATCTCTACTGTGGTTTGCATCTACTTATGCTGTCGCGTCGTGACGTAGTGTCGTCGTGTAGTGAAGGTTGTTTGCATCGCATCATGCCATCACATCATGTGGTTCGCATCTAGTCATGTTGTTATTGATCTTTGCTATGGTTCATTGCCATCGTGAATCTCTACTGTGGTTTACATCCAGTCATGTCGTCACGTCGTGTCATCGTGTAGTGAATATTATTTGCGTTGCGTTGTGCCGTGGCATCCAGTTATGTTGTTGCCGATCTCTAGTGTGGTTCACTGTTGTTGCGAATCTCTGCTATGGTTCGCATCCAGTCATGTCCCTGACTTTCCTTATGAAACCAGAAATATTTTCCACTTTCACTTTTCTATGTGAAACTTATACAATAGATGGCCAACACAATCTCTCATTCTGACCCTTTCTCTTTACACTGATAATTCCAAGTTAATTTGCTATATGACAAGGCCTGACAACAGGATTATACAAGCCAAGTTAGTGGGTATATCTTTCCTTTATATTTTATCCCGATTCTTTTTACTTTTAATTGAGTGAAATGAGTTCTTCACATATTTAATTTCTTGATTTCAAGTGCTTTCAGGGGACATGAGAACTGGAAAAACCACTTTGGTCTTAAGATTCATCAAGGGCTAGTTGTTCGATCACCATGTTCACATCCAATATCTTGATTCACTCAAAGGAAGGGACTTGAGAGTGTTGGAAAACCTGGTATGCTTTCTAGTCTTACGTTCAAATGTCGTGTTGAGAGGCATGCAACTAATTTAGGTCAAATAGCACACTGTAGACTCCAGTTCAGATTTAGTTCATCAGTGTACATATAGTATTATAGGTTAAGGAAGATTACTTTTGGATTGTTGATGTGAATTTAGGTAGTTGTTTTAGCCTGATCCAACTCTATATGAATTATTCCTGATTTGGAGTGGGGTTCTCATTTAAAGACATTAGCTAATATATAATATGTTTGACTTGTAAAAAGGTAGAAAAAAATAAAAGATTAACTGATTTGTTGCCTCAAATCATTGTGTGTCAGGCTAAATACTATGTTGATGAAGTGAAAGGCAAGAGTAAGGAAGACATTGATGTAAGTAATAGGGAATATAAATTTCTTGAAGAATTTCTTGAACAACAGAATGGGTGTGTATATTCTTGCTTCCTGCTAGTAGTAAGACACTATTAATCATAGTAGTGAGTTTACTGCTTGTATAAAACACATGCTTTACGTTTGAAACTTAGGTTTACACTTGCTAACTATTTCCCTAGTTTTGTGTAAAATGGCCTTATCTAATTTTATATTTGTTTACTAATTTGATAATGGAATATTACTAGAACTTCGTTAGTTTAAACTTTAAGTATAATTAATACTTAGGTCCTCATGACTTGAAAAATATTCACTTTAGTCTTTTAAATTCTTGCATTTTATACTGATTTTGTCACAAGAGTATGTGCATTGTAAACAACTAGGACCCCAGTGTTAACTGGATTAAACATTTGGAGGGTTTTAGAAATCCCGCTACAGGATATGATACCTTCATTCATCATTATTGTTTTACCACTTAGTTCAAACGAGTTTATGTTCCAAACTAGTTTGTATAATTAATTTCTACATGTAGCCTTATTTACACCAAACTTTTTAATAGTTGTCATGATATGAAATCATCTTTTTCATGCCAAATTCCTTTGTATTGTTGATTATATTTATTCTATTTCTAAAGAGTTCTCTTGAGGAATTTGCATGTAATATTCTAAAGTACTATACTTATGAAACTTCAATATGTCTCATATTCTTTCCAAAGCTAATTCAAGTCGTATTAGATTCTAATTCAACTTTATATTTTCATTAAGGGTAAACTGCAATTTAGTCCCTCTAGTTTAGTGAAATATAACTGTAACGACCAGAAAACCGGACCATTACCGGCGCTAGGATCCAGATCGACATAAGGTCACCGGGACCCGTAGCAAGCCTTACATTCATCCTGTAAACCTGTAAAATCCCATACATGATCAAACACGTACATAAAAATTTAAACTTTTCTTTCAGTTCCCAAGCTTATCCTGTGCATGCACAACTCACAATCACTATAATCCCCACACTGGAGCCCTCATCAAATGCTCCAATGGGGTAACATCACATACTATAAGCTTGGTTACATAAAAACATCATTAAACCATTACATTTGAAAGATCATGTAACCAAAGGGATTAACATACAAACTAGGGTCAAGCAAAATCTATTTTCAATACAATTCTTAACATTTCATGACTATTCAATACACTACATTACAATATTCTCATGTCCACAACTATCTATTACATAACACTTCTAATCTTGCTAACCTCTTGGACTAGCCCATACCTGCAAACCTGGGGATAAGGGAGTGGGGTGAGCTACTAGAGCCCAGTGAGCAGAATAATAAAACATTGTATTTAAAACATATGATATCATGGAATGCATCACATCACAAACATTTCACATCAAGGATGGACTTGTCACCAATAGCCCTCTACATAATCCAATCATGCCAGGGCTGTAGTGCAGGCCACACCTGGTCTTTCTCTTACACATAACATATCATACATATCCAATTGTGTCGGGGGCGTAGTGCAGGCCACACTCGGTCTTTCTCTTACATTGTGCCAGGGGCGTAGTGCAGGCACACCTGGACTTCCATATCATACATATCATATCTCATCGCATTGAGGACTAATGGGTCATCCAACATCCATCCACATCAATATCAAGATATGCAATGCAACATATTCGTGGTTTCTAATGCAAACAATCTAATACATATCACATGGTATTTATGATGCATGAATCATGCTGAAACTTTTGTTATTGGCTTTGAAACATATAGAGTTATTCCACTCACCTCTGGCTAGCTCTGACAAGACTCGGAAGCCGGAAGTAGCTATCTCACTGCTGGGGTCCTCGGTTCCTCGGGTCCGAACCTACACAAGTGGACTCAAATGAGGGACCAAACATACATGAACAAGACTCGAAAGATACTCCCCAAAAACCCCCAAAAACACTTTAAAACAATCATGGAAATCATGCAAAAGAAGGCTGGACAGGGCACTTTCGGCGGCAGGTTCGGCGGCCGAAGGTTCTCTTCAGAGACGAAACTCATGCATGTTCGGCGGCACCTTCAGCGGCCGAAACTCCCTTCCAGAGCCGAAAGTCCACTTTCGGGGGCAGGGTTCGGTAGCCAAAGGCTGGCCTCCACAGGCAGGTTCGGCGGCCGAAAGTCCCTTCGGCTGCCGAACCTGAGTTCTTCCAAAGGGCAGAACTCAGCCTCCAACAATGCACACTTCCTCCCAAACCATTCAATCATGCATTTACCTATTCTACAACAAGCAACTCAAGCCAACAAGCATATAGGGGTCTCAAACTATCCTAAACCCCAACTACAACACATCAAACATGCATATACAACATACATTGCTCATAAACACAACATAAACCCATAAACTCAAATAAAATATAAACATGCATTTCTACCCCATAAAACTTCATAAAACTCGCTTAAAACATACAAGAGAAGTAGGATCTAAGCTTACCTCTTGGAGATCGAGAGGGAAGACGATCCTAACTTAGAGATGGGGAGAAATCCACTCTTTGGTCTCCAAGCTCCAAAACTTGCTCTAAGTTCACAAATCTTCAAAAACCAAGCAAACACTTTTTAAAACTTGAAAGATTGGAGGAAAAACATAAAAAACGACCATGAGAGAGCATGAACTCACCGTTGGCCGAAAATGGGGAGAAAACTCGCCCGTTTCGGCCATGGAGCTCTTATATAGGGGCTGCCAGACCACCTTTCGGCAGCCTAAGGTGCCTCCAAAACTCATGCAAGTTTCGGCGGCCGAACATGGGGTTTGGCGGCCGAACCTGAGCAACTTTCGGAAGCCTAACTTGCCCCCCTAAACTATCCCACGTTCGGTGGCCGAACTTGGAAATGCCTTCTTGGTCTTTTTCATTCAAAACTCAATTTCTTTCTTACTTAAAATCATAAAATACATTAAAACATTTTATAAAAACATGATTTTACCCTTCTAGAGGGTTCCGATATCCGAGATTCCACCGGACGGTAGGAATTCCGATACCGGAGTCTAACCGGGTATTACATTCTTTCCCCCTTAAGAACATTCGTCCCCGAATGTTCACCAAACAAACATATGCATAGCATAAAACATGAACATACACACAAAGCATATAAAACTCACCCTAGAAGAGATGAAGATACTGCTGGAGTATAGACTCCCGTGTCTCCCAGGTACACTCTTCGATGTTGTGGTGATTCCAAAGGACTTTCACCATCGGGATTTCCTTGTTCCTTAGCTTTCTGATCTGGGTGTCTAGGATCCGTACTGGCTGCTCAACATAGGTGAGATCTTCTTGGATCTCCACATCAGGCTCACTAAGAACCTTGCCCGAATCTGACACGAACTTTCTTAACATGGAAACATGGAAAACCGGATGGATTCTCTCCATTAAAGCAGGCAAGTCTAGCTTGTACGATACATTCCCAATCTTTTACAAGACTTCAAAGGGCTCGATGTACCGTGGAGCTAGCTTACCTTTCTTTCTGAACCGAATCACCCCTTTCATCGGAGACACCTTGAGCAATACCAAATCCCCCTCCTGAAACTCTACTTGCCTTCTGCGAATGTCTGCATAACTCTTCTGCCTGCTTGCAGCAGTCTTGATCCTTTCTCTGATTATGGGCACCACTCTGCTGGTGATCTCTACTAGCTCAGGCCCTGCCAAGGCCCTTTCTCCAACTTCTTCCCAACAGATAGGCGACCTGCACTTCCTTCCATACAAAGCTTCATATGGAGCCATCCCTATGCTAGCATGATGGCTATTATTGTAGGCAAACTCCACCAAAGGTAGATGCTGCCTCCAAGAACCGCCAAAATCCAGCACACACATTCTGAGCATATCCTTTATTGTCTGGATGGTCCTCTCTGGTTGTCCGTCCGTCTGTGGATGGAAAGCAGTGCTAAAATCCAACCTGGTACCCATAGCATTCTGTAGACTCCGCCAAAATCTGAAGGTGAACTGGGGTCCTCTATCGGACACTATTGAAACAGGAACCCCATGCAGCCTGACAATCTCATCAACATACACCTGCGCCAACTTGTCCACAGAATAGCCACTCCTGACAGGGATGAAGTGAGCAGATTTGGTCAGTCTGTCCACAATCACCCATATGGAGTCCAATCTGTTGGACGTTGTCGGTAACCTCACCACGAAGTCCATAGCTATATTCTCCCATTTCCACTCTGGAATAGGTAGTGGGTTAAGCATTCCACCCGGCTTCTGATGTTCCAGCTTCACCCTCTGACATACTTTGCAGGCTGACACGAACTGTGCCACTTCTCTCTTCATAGCTGGCCACCAATAAACGCTCTTCAGATCTTGATACATTTTGGTGGCTCCAGGGTGAACACTGTATCTGGCATTATGAGCTTCTCTCATAACGTCTCCCTTTAGCCCTACGTCATCTGGTACACACAATCTGCTCCCATAGCGGAGGATCCCCTTGCTGTCAAATCTGAACTCTTCGTTCTTACCTGACTAAACAGTCCTGGCAATCTTCACTAACTCTGGGTCCTCGTGCTGTTTCTGAGCCACCTGCTCCAGAAACACGGGTGCCACTTTCATCTGGGCAATCAAAGCACGTGTACCAGACAACTCCAACTGTAGACCTTCATTAATGAGCTCGAAGAACTGCCTCACTACTGGTCTTCTCTCTGCCGAAATGTGGGACAAACTGCCAAGTGATTTCTGGCTTAAGGCGTCTGCCACAACATTCGCCTTACCCGGATGGTACTGAATCTTGCAATCATAATCACTAAGCAGTTCTACCCATCTCCTTTGCCTTAGATTCAACTCTCTCTGACTCAAGATGTACTGCAGGCTTTTATGATCTGTGAAGATCTCACATTTTACCCCATAAAGGTAATGCCTCCACATCTTGAGTGCAAAGATCACTGCTGCCATTTCTAGGTCGTGTGTGGGGTAATTCAACTTGTGCTTCTTCAGCTACCTAGAAGCATAAGCAATCACCCTTTCATTTTGCATCAGCACACAACCCAGTCCCACACGGGACGCATCACAATACACTGTGAAGTCTTCATTACTAGTTGGCAGAGCTAACACCGGTGCCGACGTCAACCTCTTCTTTAGCTCTTCAAAGCTCTCTTCACACTGGTCGGTCCACACAAACCTCTGGTTCTTCTTAGTCAGTCTGGTCATGGGAGCTGCAATCTTAGAGAAGTCCTGAGCGAACCTCCTGTAGTAACCTGCTAAACCCAAGAAGCTTTTGATTTCTGTCACTGTAGTGGGTCTAGGCCAGTTAGCTACAGCTTCCACCTTCTTGGGGTCCACCTCTATTCCATTTTATGACACAACATGCCCCAAGAATGAAATGCTCCTCAGCCAGAACTCACACTTGGAGAACTTGGCATACAAGCCATATTCCCTCAAGGTCTGCAAAACTAACCTCAGATGATGGGCATGCTCCTCTGCATTCCTAGAATACACTAAGATATCATCTATGAAGACAATAACAAAGTGATCCAGGTATTGGCTAAATACTTTGTTCATGATATCCATGAATGCTGCAGGGGCATTGGTTAACCCGAACGGCATTACAAGGAACTCATAATGCCCATATCTGGTCCTGAATGCTGTCTTCGGCACATCCTCTTCTCTTATCCTCAGCTGATGGTACCCAGATCTCAAATCTATCTTGGAGAAACAACCTGCTCCTGCTAGCTGGTTGAATAGATCGTCGATCCTTGGCAACGGGTACTTATTCTTGGTAGTGACCTTGTTCAACTGCCTGTAGTCGATACAAAGTCTAAGGGATCCATCTTTCTTTTTCACAAACAGTACTGGAGCACCCCAAGGTGAGGTACTCGATTGGATGAAGCCCTTATCTACCAACTCTTGTAACTGCTCCTTAAGCTCCTTCAATTCCGCTGGCGCCATCCTGTAGGGAGGGATAGAGATCGGTCTGGTTCCAGGCATCAATTCAATTTCAAACTCTATCTCCCTAGCAGGTGGTAAACCTGACAGCTCGTCTGGGAAAACATCTAAGAACTCTCTGACCACGGGTACCGAGGCGGGCTCTCTGACATGACTATCCAGCTCTCTCACATGAGCTAGAAAACGCTGACAACCCCTCCTGAGCAGCCTACGAGCCTGACAGTCTACGAGCCTGTAGGGCTGATATCAAACCTCTAGGTGTACCCCTCCTGTCTCCTCTGAAGACAACCTCTGACCCATCTTGACATTTGAACCTGACTACCTTGTCTCTGCAATCCAAGGTAGCACCATGGGTAGATAGCCAATCCATCCCTAGAATGACGTCAAAATCTGTCAAATCTAGAACCACAAGGTCGGCAGAAAGGCATCTCCCCTCAATAAAAACTGGACTACACTGGCAGACTGACTCTGCCACTGACGGGTCACACTTGGGTCCACTGACCCATAGGGGGCACTCTAACCCAGAGACCATCAAACCCAACCTCTCGACGGCCCTCGGAGCAATGAAAGAATGAGATGCACCAAGGTCTATTAAGGCATAAACATCTGAACAACCAATGACGAGATTACCTGACACCACGGTGTTAGATGTATTCGCCTCCTGCTAAGTCATTGTGAAGATTCGTGCTGGAGCTGATGGACCTTCACCCCTAAAACCTGTTGAAGAAGAGGCTGCCCCTCTCCCTCGGCCTCTGCCACTAGCCTAAGTCACTGGCTGAGCCACACTACCAGAGGCTGTCTATTGGGACTGTGCCACAAAAGTTGCTCTAGGACACTCCCGTGCCATGTGTCCCTCCTGCCCACATCTGAAGCAGGCTATCATCCCAAACCGACATACTCCCTTGTGCGGCTTCCCACACTTCATGCATACTGCATTATCTGCACCTGAGCTCGAGCCACTTCCTAATCCCAGACCTGACTTGATCTTGTTCCAGAACTTGTTCTTCTTGGACTTCCGGGAGCCTCTGTCCCACTTCTTACTGCCTGAAGCTGCTAAACTCAAGGAAGAAGGATCCAACTTTCCCCCACCTGGGGTCTTGGAACCAGAAGACTGTGCCACTGATTGCTTAACTCTTCCTTCGATTATGGCACTAGCCTCCATCCTCCGGGCCATATCCACTATGGCATGGAAACTCTCCCTCTCTGCTGACTGGATCAAGGAGGAATACCTGGAATGAAGCTTCATGATATACCTCCTTGACTTCTTCTGGTCTGTGTCAAGATTTTGCCCAGCAAACGGCAACAGCTCCAAGAACCTGTCTGTGTACTCATCCACGCTCATCTCCTCTGTCTGCCTTAACTGCTCAAATTCAATCATCTTCAGCTCCCTTGAACTGTCAGGGAAAGCCCATCCTGCAAACTCATTAGCAAATTCCTTCCATGATAGGCTATCCAATCTCGGGCTCACATAGTTTTTGAACCACTCACGGGCCTTCTTGCACTTCAGTGTGAACCCAGCCATCTGAATGGCTCTACAGTCTTCAGCTCCTATCTCATCTGTAATCATCTTGACCCTCTCAAGGTACACAAATGGGTCATCACCTGTTTCAAACTGGGGAGCACCCAACTTCATGTAATCGGTCATTTTGACCTTGCTCCCTCTAGATGAGCTAGGCTTAGGCATTTGGGTTTCTGGGACAGTAGGTTCTGCTGGTGGTGGAGGAGGTGCAGCATCCCCTGGGGTAGAGTTTGCTGGACCTAGATAAAAGGATGGGGGTGGGTACATAGGGTACTGTGAGTATGGTGGGTAGAAAGGTGGGTATGGCATGTGAGAGTGATAAGGGTTAAAGCTGGGGTAATCCGATGTACCTCCCATCGAATACCCGGGGTTCTGTGAAAAGGGAGGGTACTGGGGTGGCTGAACGAATCCCGAGGCCTGAGTGCCTCCCTGAGACTCTCCCATACCCTCCTCCGACATACTCACTCCAAAACTGCCATCCCTCCTCTGATCCACATCCATAGCATTCCCCACATCTTTCGACATTCCACCTTGCACTGTTCCCCTTCTGCTCACATTAAAAGACCTTCTAGGGTCCCTTGATGCTCTCTCCCTGCCAGACCTGCAGGACATTGCCCTAGGCAATGCGGGAGGACGGGCATCTGTGCCCTCGTCCTGGTGTGGTACTCCAGTCAATCGTGCAGATCGATGAGTTCCTCTCATCTTGCTTACTGAAAAACAGAACACATCACATAGAACATTAGCATCAAATGGTTCATGTGCAAACACATGAACCCGCATCACATACATCACATACTTAGCATATCATCAATGCACATGCATAAAATCATGGCATTTCACATCATCATTCAAGACAGGACTCTACATCCTATCCTAGTGGACATGATTTTCCTATTGCGCTTGACCTTCTAGAACATCTATGAGCCCGACATACTATAGGTCCGACCATATGAACCTAGGGCTCTGATACCAATATGTAACGACCCGAAAACCGGACCATTACCGACGCTAGGATCCAGATCGATATAAGGTCACCGGGACCCGTAGTAAGCCTTACATTCATCCTGTAAACCTGTTAAATCCCATACATGATCAAACACATACATAAAAATTTAAACTTTTCTTTCAGTTCCCAAGCTTACCCTGTGCATGCACAACTCACAATCACCATAATCCCCACACTGGAGCCCTCATCAAATGCTCCAATGGGGTAACATCACATACTATAAGCTTGGTTACATAAAAACATCATTAAACCATTACATTTGAAAGATCATGTAACCAAAGGGATTAACATACAAACTAGGGTCAAGCACAATGCTATTTTCAATACAATTCTTAACATTTCATGACTATTCAATACATTACATTACACTATTCTAATGTCCACAACTATCTATTACATAACACTTCTAATCTTGCTGACCTCCTGGACTAGCGCGCACCTGCAAACCTGGGGATAAGGGAGTAGGGTGAGCTATTAGAGCCCAGTGAGCAGAATAATAAAACATTGCATTTAAAACATATGATATCATGGAATGCATCACATCACAAACATTTCACATCAAGGATGGACTTGTCACCAATAGCCCTCTACATAATCCAATCATGCCAGGGCCGTAGTGCAGGCCACACCTGGTCTTTCTCTTACACATAACATATCATACATATCCAATTGTACCGGGGGCGTAGTGCAGGCCACACCCGGTCTTTCTCTTACATTGTGCCAGGGGCGTAGTGCAGGCACGCCTGGACTTCCATATCATACATATCATATCTCATCACACTGAGGACTAATGGGTCATCCAACATCCATCCACATCAACATCAAGATATGCAATGTAACATATTCGTGGTTTCTAATGCAAACAACCTAATACATATCACATGGTATTTATGATGCATGAATCATGCTGAAACTTTTGTTATTGGCTTTGAAACATATAGAGTTATTCCACTCACCTCTGGCTAGCTCTGACAAGACTCGGAAGCAGCTATCTCACTGCTGGGGTCCTCGGTTCCTCGGGTCTGAACCTACACAGGTGGACTCAAATGAGGGACCAAACATATATGAACAAGACTCTAAAGATACTCCCCAAAAACCCCCTAAAACACCTTAAAACAATCATGGAAATCATGCAAAAGAAGGCTGGACAGGGCACTTTCGGCGGCAGGTTCGGCGGCCGAAAGTCCCTCAAGAGCCGAAAGTCATGCACCTTCGGCGGCACTTTCGGCGGCCGAAGGTTCTCTCCAGAGACGAAACTCATGCATGTTCGGCGGCACCTTCGGTGGCCGAAACTCCCTTCCAGAGCCAAAAGTCCACTTTCGGGGGCAGGGTTCGGCAGCCAAAGGCTGGCCTCCACAGGCAGGTTCGGTGGCCGAAAGTCCCTTCGGCTGTCGAACCTGAGTTCTTCCAAAGGGCAGAACTCAGCCTCCAACAATGCACACTTCCTCCCAAACCATTCAATAATGCATTTACCTATTCTACAATAAGCAACTCAAGCCAACAAGCATATAGGGGTCTCAAACTATCCTAAACCCCAACTACAACACATCAAACATGCATATACAACATACATTGCTCATAAACACAACATAAACCCATAAACTCAAATAAAACCTAAACATGCATTTCTACCCCATAAAACTTCATAAAACTCGCTTAAAACATACAAGAGAAGTAGGATCTAAGCTTACCTCTTAGAGATCGAGAGGGAAGATGATCCTAACTTGGAGATTGGGAGAAATCCACTTTTTGGTCTCCAAGCTCCAAAACTTGCTCTAAGTTCACAAATCTTCAAAAACCAAGCAAACACTTGTTAAAACTTGAAAGATTGGAGGAAAAACATAAAAAACGACCATGAGAGAGCATGAACTCACCGTTGGCCGAAAATGGGGAGAAAACTCACCCGTTTCGGCCATGGAGCTCTTATATAGGGGCTGCCAGACCATCTTTCGGCAGCCTAAGGTGCCTCCAAAACTCATGCAAGTTCGGCGGCCGAACATGGGGTTCAGCGGCCGAACCTGAGCAACTTTCGGAAGCCTAACTTGCCCCCCTAAACTATCCCACGTTCGGCGGCCGAACTTGAGGTTCGGCGGCCGAACCTGGAAATGCCTCCTTGGTCTTTTTCATTCAAGACTCAATTTCTTTCTTACTTAAAATTATAAAATACATTAAAACATTTTATAAAAACATGATTTTACCCTTCTAGAGGGTTCCAACATCCGAGATTCCATCGGACGGTAGGAATTCCGATACCGGAGTCTAGCAGGGTATTACAATAACCTTTTGTCCATCTGGTTTAAAAAATCATCAATTTAGTCACTGTGATTTTTAAAAATTATGTCATTGGTCCCTCCCGTTAGATTTTCAATTAATTCACCCGTTAGTCTTAGTTAAAAGTCTAAAATACCCATTATTAATATCATTCTCTTCTTCTTCTTTACACCCACGCCCCAAATGCAACAACAATGCAAGAGCATCATCATCAAGAACAATAGAGCAACACTACGCTTATCAAAATAATTCATGGGTTCAAACCCAGAAAATGCCATGCTACTCTCCGGCCAATGAATTCAGGTTCATAGAAGACAGCGATCAAGATTCTGGTACGGGCATTCCTTTCGTTTCTTGGAGACTCAATGTCACAGACAGGCCAAGCCTTATCCATGACTTTACGAGATAAAAAAAGAATTGAAAGGAAAAAAACAACAACAAAAAAAATCCTCCAGCTTGAAGCACACTGCTTTATTTTATTTTTATTTAAATAAAATTTTGGGGTGTGGGTTTTTGGGGTGTGTGGGTGTGGGTGTAAAGAAGAAGAAAAGAAAATAATGGGTTTTTATGGTGTGGGTGTAAAAAAAGAAGAGGAAGAAGATAATGGGTTTTTGTGGTGTGGGTGTAGAAGAAGAAGAAGAATAAGAAAAAGATAATGGGTTTTTGGAGTGTGGGTGTAAAGAAGAAGAAGAGTTTTTGGGGCGTGGATGTAAAGAAGAAGAAGAGAATGATATTAATAATGGGTATTTTAGTCTTTTTAAGTAAAACTAACGGTGAGTTAACTGAAAATGTAACGGGAGGGACCAATGGCATAGTTTTTAAAAATCACAGTGACTAAATTGACAATTTTTTAAAACAGAGAGACAAAAGGTTATATTTCACTAAACTAGAGGGATTAAATTGCAGTTTACCCTTTCATTAATAGGTATGATTATGGTGTGTTCATGATCAAATATGTTGATTTTATTAGCAGAAATGTGGAGCTTCATTTTAGCCAGGTAAAAAATTTATGAAGGGGGTTCTTATGCATAACCATTATGATCAAAATGCTGGTTGGTTTTTCTTTCGTACGTTGAAAGATTTGTTGTATATATTTTATTTGTAGCCATTGACCTGCATTAACAAGTGTGCCATGTTCCTCATTCTAATGCATGTCATGTTTTAGACTATACTGGTGAAATTTTTTTTACTCAATAAGCCTGAATTCTTGCAATTGAATTTATGTTTTTTGAAGCATAGCAATTATGTCGTTTTGATCTCAATCCCTCTTCCTCTTTTTTCCCCCCTTTTTAAGGATCACATGCCTTACTTCTGCATGAGGATAGTTAAGGAAATTCTACAATTAATTGAGGGCTGACTGATTGGAGAAGTGTACATTCTACTAAAATAATGTGGAATAATATGTATTATGTTTCATTGATTCAGATATGCCATCTTTTGCGAGATGATTGCATAGGAACTTGTGCTTATCTTGTGAATACAGAAAATGTGTAAAGAACTATAGGCAAAAAAGATGGAACAACAGGCTTCCTCATTAATGCCATCATTATTTGATCCTCATCCTACTCATGGATCCCTTAGTGATTCACACGTGGATTAGGATGAATCTCGCTTCTGAGCTTGATATGGTTTATTATTTAAATGTATTATTTAATTGTTTTACTTTTTAATACTTCTTAAATGCTTAAACCTTTTAGCACTATTTAAATCTATTATGTAGTTTTAGTATTTTATCTTTTTTAGTGTTGGACTATATTGGTATTTTAGATTGTAAAATTGTGAAATGAAATATATGTGTACATATTGTTAATATAACATGTTTATGAATTTATCATAAAAAAAGAGAAATTAGATTCAAATGCAGTCATTATTAACCAATCAGCAACCCATTCGCGATCAATTTAGTGATCAATCATCCATAAATGCAAATAAAATAACAAATATCTTTTCTTTATTTTACTACCAATTTGTGATAATGTAGCTTGTGACGAAATAGCGACCAAATGATAAAATTTATCTTTGATATGAAAATTAATTTAGTGACGTATTAGCGACCATTTTGCGACTAAATTTCAATGACCAATTTATGATGAATTTAGCAATAATAAATTTTGATTCCGCATCTATCACGATACATGATTAGTGACCAAATGTTGGTTGCGACTTAATCGCTAAATTAGCAACCAATCGTATATTAGTCGCTAAAAATTTAGCGAGTAGCCAAACATCGACCACTGTCTATTGGTTGCAAAATGGTCGCTATTTTTAAATAGCAACCAATTTCACAGATTAATTTTGGTCGCTAAATCACTATATTTTTTAGTGGTAAAGGAAGAAAATTTTAATTTTAGATTTTTAAATTTTTAAATTTATAAAATAATTAAAATTATGTCGTTTTAGGTAGCTAAGGTATATAAATAGATGAAGAAAATTTTAATTTTAAAATATAAAATTTTATTTTTAATTAAATCATAATATTTATATTTAAAACTAGATTGTTTTGATATTTGAGAAATATATTTAAATCATAATAATCTTTGGCCCAAAGCAAGATTTGTATCGGTGAAGTTAGTTTTGCAACGAACTATTATTAATAGATGAAAAAAGAAGTATTGTTTGTTTTTCTAGTTCAACTTGAATTGAGAAAAATACTGTTTGATTATCTATTATTTACTTAGTTACCTTTCTGGAGATAGCTTACGCCAAATTAAATTTGAGATTTTATTGACGTTTACAACGGATATTGTTAATGCAGTAAGGCAAATGCTCAATGGAACGATGGATATGCTTAATTTGTTTGAATAAGAAAGTGTAGTCAAACATCTTTGTGCTTTGCTTTTAGTCTAATGCTGGTACTAAATTTCTTTATCAAAATCTCTTGCTTTTATGTTAGGATAAATAATTTTAAAGTCCCTTCATTTTGACAAAATTAAATACTTAGTCCTTATTCTGGACTTAGTTGATTTATTTCATTCTTTAGGTTTATGAAGTTGAAATATAAAAATACTAATTATCCTTAAAGATTATTTTCAGTGTTTGTGGTCAGACATTTTTAACCATTGTTGGTCATCTTCTCTTAGTTGTTATATTCAAAATGGGGATTTTTTGCTCTAAGTTCATGAGTTGTTGATATGGAGCAATTAGTCTTGAACTTTACGGCAGACTTGGATCGGACTTAATTTTTGCTGTCGACATCCGATGGAGACCCACGATAGTTTTTCAGAAAGGAAATTTCAAGACGCACGACTTTCAACTGTGTGACGAGGACCGAAGGTCTGGTCACAAAGTTCGAAGCGAAAATTCCACCGTTTGGGAGGTTAATTTTGCATTTTAATTATTTTTTTAGATATTTTTATGATTTTACATATTAGATTTTTTTCTATTATAAATAGTCATTCCTTGACTATTTGAGAGACTTTTCAATCTTTCAAGAATTTTAATAAGACTTTTCGACTTCTAGTCTCTCATTTTTCGTCTTAGTCAAACGTTATTGTTAAAACTCCTGATAGAGTCTAATCAGTTCTATATCAATTGCGTTTACTAATATAAATTGGTATGATTGCTCTTAGCATCCTTCTTTTATATGTGCCCAC